>NC_000068.7:119806849-120106849 GCF_000001635.26 Mus musculus
ACTGCCTTAGAGGAAGGGGAGGGAGGGAGAGAGCCTATGACAATGAGAAGAAACTAGACTAAGCATAGAGTGCAATGGAAAGGTGCTTGTCTGGCTTACCTAAAGCCTGTACGTGATCCCTAACACTTCTGAATAAATAAGTGAATAAATAAATAAATATACTGGGAGATCTTTAATGTTTAAGTATTGAACCATGGAGTAGAAGGATTTGTGTGTGTTGAGAGCTGGGGCTGCCAAGGATTGAACTCAGGGCTTTTTTGGACTAACATTAAGTGAGCACACTGCTGCTGAACTTGCCTTTCCAGGCACACACATAAGCCTTCCTCTGTATTCTTGTTCTGGGCCCCTAAAATGTAACCCGAGAAGCTGGCTCATAGTGCTCTCTGCCCCCCATTCTTCTCACTGTGAGAAGCTCTGAGCTTTGGGGCAGAGAGTAAACAGAGATGGCAAACACTCTGGAACAATCAAACACTAAGTACAAATAGGCAAGCAGAGTTTTCTGGAGTTGCTGAGCCATCAAGAAAGTGACGCTATCCACTATCCTGGCGTAGTGGTGCATGCTTTTAATCCCAGCACTCAGGAGGCAGATATTTGAGTACGAGGCCAGCCTGGTCTACAGACTGAGTTCCAGGACAGCCAAAGCTACACAGTGAGATCCCATCTCAAAAACAAGAAAAGGGACACCCACCTGTCTTGACCCCCTGCTCCTTGCTGGGTATCGCCTTGCCCATGAACCCGTGTCTACCACTGAGCTTGCGCTCAGTCTCAGTAAGTAGGACTCCTTTAGGTTATTCCAAGAAAGGAATAGTATCTGCAAAATACAGGGGTGAGCTTGCTGACAGACTTAGAGGAAGTATTTGTTCAATCTCCCATGCTATACCTATCCTGCCTTCCATCTCATCTCAGAGACCTGACTCCTTATCTGAGCTCACTGGGTTTGTCCTTTTCTGGTTTTTGTCTTTTGCTTCTGTTTTGTTTTCTGAAGGTGGCACACGCCCCAGGAGAATGGGAGGCCCTTGCTGTTGTGGTTCCTGTGCCACCTTTTACCTGCCTGCTTCGGAACTTGGCCCCTGCCACCAACTACAGCCTTAGGGTGCGCTGTGCCAATGCCTTGGGCCCTTCTCCCTACGGCGACTGGGTGCCCTTTCAGACAAAGGGCCTAGGTAAGAAACTCAGCAGGAGGGGCAGGGCTGGAGAGGGAAGGCATCACTCATTCAGTGAGCGCTTATTGAGCACCTACTACATGTTACTGCATACCATGTTGTATCTAGTTCTTATAGAAGGACCAGATAGATAAGCAAACTGGGAAAGACAGGAGAGTATAAGAATACTTCAGGGTGCCCAAGCAAAATGCCCTAAAGTGGGCTAGAATACAGCTCATTGGTTGATTCCTTGGCTAGAGGTTCAATCTCCAGTACCCCTGAAAAGGGAAAGATCCTGCTAGGGTGGCCAGCCTTCTGACATTGTGAATAAGTGGGCTCTGGGTTGGAAAGGCCTGGGTGACAGAGGCATGAGTAGGCCTGCAGGATAAGAAGACATATAAATATTTTGTGGGAAAGTGCAGCAAGGTAAGGACACAGCAAGTCAAAAGAACACTGCCCAGGAATTGATTGTCGTTCTCTGCTTGTTAAATGAGGCTGGGTGGGGGGAGGGCAAAGCAGTACCAGGGTGATGAAGAGTCACAGCTATAGTGATGTGGGGGCTGGGCTGTTTCTGTCCTGCCCAGGCTTCCCTCCCCAACACAGGGGGTGTTAGCAGTTGCAGCTGGGAGGCCAGCCCTTTCCTCACCCTCTGCTTTCTGAGCTCTTCAGCTCTTGGTTTGTGTGGGATAATGATGGTAGGGAAGGCAGGGACTCCTAAGAGCTTTCTTTCTTTGGGTACAGCGCCAGCCAGAGCTCCTCAGAATTTCCATGCCATTCGTACCGACTCAGGCCTTATCCTGGAATGGGAAGAAGTGATTCCTGAGGACCCTGGGGAAGGCCCCCTAGGACCTTATAAGCTGTCCTGGGTCCAAGAAAATGGAACCCAGGTAAGAGAGACAGTTCCTTTTGCTCCCCCTACTGTGCTGGAGAGTCTACCCTGTACTTCTGAGACTTAGAAGAGCTTTAGAATGCTTCTGGAAAGTCTGGGGCTCCCACAGGCAGCCCCAGGGAATACCCTCCACCTCCTGGCTAGGCACACTCCCTGTCTCATTGGTTTGTCTCTCCTCTGGGATAGCCCTGTGGCCGCTTTGTATGCAAATCGGGAAGCCTAGCCCTGCCCCTGCAAGGATGGGGGCAGCAGGGGACACAGATAAGGCTTTGTCCCCAGTCCCTGCTCTCCTTCCTGTCACCCTCTTGTAGCGGTGAGGATTGTTTATGTTTCAGAGAGGCCTCTCCCCTGCAGTCCAGGGCGGGAATGTGGTGACTCCCAGGGGATTGTGTTCTGTAGCCCCTAACACTCACTGCACCCCTAAGGTTCCCTAATTCCTTAGTTGAACTTTCTTCTGGCCTCCCAACCCAGCTGGAGGCTTCCCCAGGCTGTGTGTAAGGGTGGGGCTTTTCCTGGTTACAGGATGAGCTGATGGTGGAAGGGACCAGGGCCAATCTGACCGACTGGGATCCCCAGAAGGACCTGATTTTGCGTGTGTGTGCCTCCAATGCAATTGGTGATGGGCCCTGGAGTCAGCCACTGGTGGTGTCTTCTCATGACCATGCAGGTAAGGCATGCAGGGCAGGCGTAGGGTGCAAGGCTCTCAGGGATTACACCGACTGATAGGAGGAGGCTGGTCACACACACACACACACACACACACACACACACACACACACACACATGACTGGTGTTTCTGTCTTGGTTTTCCTCCCTTTGCTTTGGTCACACTGCAGGTGACAGCAGTGAGAGTCTGTCACTGCTCAGGTACAAGCATTTGGATCTTTGAGGTCTTTTTGATTTGACACCCTGCTTAGCATAGGAAATCTTTTGGCTAGACTAGGTGAGGTGGCCACCCTAGGACAGTTCTAAAAGGACATTTTGGTGTCAGCCTGGCTCATGACAACGCCTTTCCCTTTCCCAGGGAGGCAGGGCCCTCCCCACAGCCGCACATCCTGGGTGCCTGTGGTCCTGGGCGTGCTCACCGCCCTGATCACAGCTGCTGCCTTGGCCCTCATCCTGCTTCGGAAGAGACGCAAGGAGACGCGTTTCGGGTAAGGAAGTGGGACAGCGGCCAGTGAAGAAGGTGGTAACAGGGGGCCTTGTGATTTACCTGATGTCTGGGTTTCTCTTTAGGCAAGCCTTTGACAGTGTCATGGCCCGAGGGGAGCCAGCTGTACACTTCCGGGCAGCCCGATCTTTCAATCGAGAAAGGCCTGAACGCATTGAGGCCACATGTGAGTGCTGGAGCATCACAGAAGGGAAGAGACAGACTATCTTGTGTTCCTACCTCTTACCAACTCCTTTATCCAGCTAAAGAGCCTGAACCTTTCTAAGTCCCAGCATAGTGAAAAGGGACACCCTAACTTGCTTGGGAGAGCTTATCACCACAGTGTGGGAGATCCAGGCTCTGCTGAGGGCAGAAAGCCGGGTGGAGCTGTAGGCTGGAGTGTGGATTTGACTGCAGCCTCGCTTCCCTTTCACCTCCTCCCTGCAGTGGATAGCCTGGGCATCAGCGATGAATTGAAGGAAAAGCTGGAGGATGTCCTCATTCCAGAGCAGCAGTTCACCCTCGGTCGGATGTTGGGCAAAGGTGCGGGGGCTGTGGGGGACTAGCATGAGTTTGCCCTCTCTGCATGGCTTGTTCCAGTTGCTTCCAGGGTATGAATTTGGGTCAGCTCCTATAAACAAGATATACCTATGGATGCCTGATTTAGGGGTTTTACAAGGGATCATGAGTAGAGGCAAGGAGCCATTTCCCCACACAGACTCTTCTAAGAGCCTTAATTGATGATTTTATGACCATATGAAGAGTCACCTGAGAGGGAAGGGTGTGGGGAGCCTGAGGTGTCTCACGCTGTCCATTGATTTCTTGCTTAGGAGAGTTTGGATCAGTGCGGGAAGCCCAGCTAAAGCAGGAAGATGGCTCCTTCGTGAAAGTGGCAGTGAAGATGCTGAAAGGTGAGTTAGACAGTAGGGTTTGTTGCCAGGTAGGGAAGAGGGCAAAGGGAGGGACTGATCTGGAGCAGGCGCCACTCTGCCTGAGATTTCCCAAGAAGCTACTCAGCAGTGGCAGGGATGCTGACTGCACCACGTGAATAATTCAAAAGCATAAGCCCACGCAAAGATTCGTGCCCCAGCTTTGCTCCCTGCAGTCAGCGGTGACGGCGCTCACCGTTCACTCTTGGGTGATTGCGGCTGTGATCGGAGCTCCTGAGCTGCCAAAATCAAGGGAGAGGCCGATTTCCTAAGGGGAAGTCTGCACTGGGGAGGCTGAGGTAGGGATTGTTACAAGTTTGAGGCCAGCCTGGCCAATAGAGTGAAACCTAAAAGAAAAGTTCAAAAACTCAAGCCTGGGGTGGTGACTCCAGTGTTCGTGAGGAGTGAGGCAGAAGGATCACAAGTCTGAGGCCAGGCTGAACTGCAGAGCGAGCCCTGGATCAAACAATCAAAGGATGAAAAAGTGAAGTGGGAAATGTTAGCAGGCAGAGAGAATGTTAGAAAACCCCAGTCCCTGGCCCCTGTGAAGCCCAGGGCTTCTGTGAGTCCTAGGAGTCCTGGGAGGGTGGCAGGAGTGGTGAGTCCTGTTTCCATTCCTTCTCCTTCCTTTCTCCCAGCTGACATCATTGCCTCAAGCGACATAGAAGAGTTCCTCCGGGAAGCAGCTTGCATGAAGGAGTTTGACCATCCACACGTGGCCAAGCTTGTTGGTGAGCCCGTTTGGAGGAGGCAGATATAGAATAGGGCTAAAAATATGCTCCACCAACGTGACAGGGCAGCCTGGAGGAGAAAAGTTTGGCTACCCAGTGAGCAAGCAGGTAGTTAGTGAGGTCCTGTCTGAAATCGGGCTGGAAGGAGCTGAGCTTGAAACTGCTCGTGTGGGTGGAGGAGAAACAGAGACGATATACTCAGAGCAAGGGCCAGCAGGCAGGGCAGAGCCCTTCACGAGTAGTCCCCAGGCAGGAGGAGCAGTGCCAGGGCTAGAGATGGAAGCCAGCAGGTAGGGAGGCACTGTTGCAGATACCTAGCTGTCCTTCGGCCTTCCTGTGCCCAGTTCTTGACGCTCCCTTGTCTCCTAGGGGTGAGCCTCCGGAGCAGGGCTAAAGGTCGTCTCCCCATTCCCATGGTCATCCTGCCCTTCATGAAACATGGAGACTTGCACGCCTTTCTGCTCGCCTCCCGAATCGGGGAGAACCCTTTTGTGAGTGCCTCAGGTCGGGGTGGGAGACTGGTGCCTGGAAAAGGGAGAGAACCTGGGGAGAAGAGGCTTTGTCGGGCAGGACTCGGGGAGCTGATGGGGTCAGAGCCCAACTACATGTAAACTGTCTTCCTTTTCCCTCTTGAAGCCCTGCTGGAAATTTTAGGGCAGGCAAAGACCTTTAGCGGGAAGAAATTTGATTCTTTGTCAGGCTTGCCGCAGCTTCCTCAGAAGGTTCTCCGTCCCCTATCTCCTTTTCAGAGATACTTACGATAGTCTTTAGGCTTTCTGACCAGAGAATTTCATTCATTACGCCCCACACAGAGTGGGGAGGTTCAACCTGATTTTGCCCTGTCTGCCTACCAGAACCTGCCCCTCCAGACCCTGGTCCGGTTCATGGTGGACATTGCCTGTGGCATGGAGTACCTGAGCTCCCGGAACTTCATCCACCGAGACCTAGCAGCTCGGAATTGCATGTAGGAATGGATTCTGGTGGCCTGCTGGGTGGGAGACAGCTACCGCCTCCTACCTTGGATAGAACCTCCTATGCACGGGGATAGCCTCGCTTTTAGTAAGGCTCTGGGCCTGGGGAAGACTGAGTCTGTCTTTCAACACCCCTCTCAGGCTGGCCGAGGACATGACAGTGTGTGTGGCTGATTTTGGACTCTCTCGGAAAATCTATAGCGGGGACTATTATCGTCAGGGCTGTGCCTCCAAATTGCCCGTCAAGTGGCTGGCCCTGGAGAGCTTGGCTGACAACTTGTATACTGTACACAGTGATGTGGTGAGCAGGGTGGCCCAGTGGGGCTTGGTAATGTGAATAGGGTGAATTAATGTGCGGGTGGATGTGCAGGACCCAAAAAGGACCACCAAAGTTCTGTTCTTTGAGCTTTGTCTATTGACGAGACCCTTGAATCCTGGGATATGGCTCTGCTTGGCTCAGGAAACCAATAACATTCCCCCTCAACCCTGATTCTATACCAGTGGGCCTTCGGGGTGACCATGTGGGAGATCATGACTCGTGGGCAGACGCCATATGCTGGCATTGAAAATGCCGAGATTTACAACTACCTCATCGGCGGGAACCGCCTGAAGCAGCCTCCGGAGTGCATGGAGGAAGTGTGAGTATCCTGGGTCGTGGGTTAGGGAAGGAGCTTTGGCTCGAGGCTGCTACCATAGCAGCTCAGAACCTCCACCTGACTTCTGTTTGTCCTTCTTTTGGGCCTTGTAGTTGAGTGTGAGGATTGATCTCTACTCCATATTACATCTTTTTCCTGAAGCTCCCTGTTTGCTCTCTCCCCTCCCCTCTTATTCTCCCTCCACTCTCTTTTGTTTTCTGGACGGGAGAATATTGAGGCGATGTCCCTGGGCAGCTCAGGTTGGCCTCCAAACTCTGGGATGACAGCTGTGGACCATTATGCCTGGCTCTTGCCCCATATCTCATGCTCCTGGCTTTTCCTGTCTATTGTTTCCAGTCTCTGGTGAAGGACAGAGTTGAGCAGCAGCCCAGGTTTCCTCGTCACCTTTTGGGAGCCTAGCTAGTCTACAAGCCTGCCTCTAGCACCCCATCTCTACGCACAGGGCTGCACAGGGCCTCAGGAAGAACAAGCAGCCTGTGACTGTCTTTTCTTAGCCAGGACAAGCTGGGGAGGGAGCTGGGCTTCTCCCTTGGCCTCAGCTTTCCCTTGAAGAAGAATCCTGAGATCCTGGGAAGAAGGAAACCAATCCCTTTCTTTGTAACCAGCCCAAAGTACTGTGAAGCAGGGCAGGACACTGACATAGTGTAAACAAACCCCTTTGGCAGGGTGACATAATTGTCACTTACCCTGGCTGGGCCCTTTAGGTATTCTCCCAGGCAATCTTCCTATCACCCTATAAGGAAAAGGCTTATTTTCTCCATTTTGTGGATGAGGAAATGGGATTAAAGAGGTTAAATAACATGGTCAGGGTCACACAGCTATTATGTGAATAAGTTAGTACTCAAACCTAGATCCTTCGGCTTTAGTGTTTATGCTCTGAACCCTGAAATCAACTGTGTTTGGTCTGTTCTAGTATTACTGCCTGACTCCAGTCAAGACAGAGTAGAGTGGTTCAAGGGAATATATACGTGTTCCTTTTGTGGTTTGGGGGTTAGGTCTCCAGAGTGTTGCAGCCATGAGCAAGCAGATGTGGCAGTAGTCTTCTCTGGGCACCAAGAGAAAAACATTTAAATTATTTGTTTACTTATTTATTTATTGTGGTGCTAGGAATTGAGCTTAGGGACTGTATGTGAGAAGCAAGCTCCACCACCGAGCCCCTCACTCACACTGCAGAAGGCAGTGTGCATGCAGCAACCAGCCCTGCCCACCTGTTTTGTAAGCAGAGCTCAGGGTATTGTAGACTTTGAAAGCTCAGATCTCCTTGTGGCTGCACCTGGCTTCAGCCCTCTTCTAGAGCTGCAGAAGCCACGCTCTGAGGAGCCGTAGGGACAGACCCTGGCTGGCTCAGTCTTCTCCCAGACTGGAGCTGCTGTTGTCAATGAAGGGTGGGCGGACACTGGCCTCCCACCAGGCAGCCTGGTGGAAGGACGCCAGTTGGCTTCTAGCACAGCCTTGAGAATTATATCCCAGTCTGGCCATATACCCGTGGTTCTGGACCATTCCCACAGCCTGCCTGGGGTCTGGCATGATTCTTCTGCCGTTGGAACCCCAATTAGGAAGGCTTTTTTGTGAGACAGTCCTTGGTGCTTTTGCCATGGTCAAAAGTCAGGCATTGTTGACTGCACTTTGTTTGAGACCTTCCCCACAAGGGGAGGGAGGGTGTGTGTGTGTGTGTGTGTGTGTGTGTGTGTGTGTGTGTGTGTGTGTTTCAGACTTAGAAACAGTGAGAGCTCTAAGAGAATTTGTAAGGCTAAAGAGTGCAGGTGGGGTATTCTTGGCAGAGAAAGAGGACTGGAAACTTTTCTGAAAATGTAAGCATACATGAGTGGGTGCTGCCTCGTGTGGACTTGGGACAAAAGAGGAAAAGTACATGTCTGCCCCCTCAAAAGATAACCCCGAGTCCAGGGTCTGGGATATGGTAACTCGGCAGTAGAGTACTTGCTTAATATACGCTAGGCTGTAGGCCAAAAAACAAGAAAAACAATCCTGCCTCCAGTCTTTTGTGTAAGACAAAAGTGCTTTTATTTTAGTCCCCTCCTGAGACTGCTCAGAAGAAAGATGGGCACTAGCTAGCCCTTGTGGCTTCAAGTCATAGTTCTGTGGCTTTGGGGAACTTGTTTGAGATGATCTCACTTATCTTAGACTAGTCTCACATGAGCTTAGAGCTGAGAGGTACCCTAGACTTCAGATCCTCCTGCCACCACGCCCAAGTGTCAGAATCCCAGCGGTGTAGCACTTATGAGGTACTGGAGGTCATACCTGGGACTCTGTGCACACTGAGCAAGCATCCTACCAACCGACTGCATTCCAGGCCTGTGTTTTATTTTCTGAAATAGGGCTTTGCTATGTCGCTCATACTCAAACTGTATCTTAAGCCTGCCTCAAACTGGTGCCAGTCCTCCTGCCTCCACCTCCTGAGTGCCAAGGTTACAGGTATGCATCCCATGAAAGCCTGCTCTGTTACTTGCTACTTCACTAAGGATTTTTTATTTAAAGATTTATTTATTTTATTTATATGAGTACACTGTCACTGTCTTCAGACACACCAGAAGAGGGCATCAGATCCCATCACAGATGGTTGTGAGCCACCATGTGGTTCTGGGAATTGAACTCAGAACCCCCAGAAGAGCAGTTGGTACTCTTTAACCCGAGCCATCTCTCCAGCCCTTGGTTTGGTTTTTTGAGACAGGGTTTCTCTGTGTAGCCCTGGCTGTCCTGGAACTCACTCTGTAGACCAGCCTGGCCTTGAACTCAGAAATCCACCTGCCTCTGCCTCCCAAGTGCTGAGATTAAAGGCGTGCGCTACCACTGCCCATCTTGAACTAGTATTTTTTTAAAGATTTATTTTTAAGCTGGGTGATGTTGGCACAGGCCTATAATCTCAGTACTCAGGACGCAAAGGCAAGTAGTGAAAGCCAAAGCACTATTGAAACTGCTGAGCCATCTCTCCACACTTCAATTTCCATATTTTACATAGGAACTGTTAAATGTAGGTCTGGCAAGATGGCAGAGCAGGTAAGAGTGCTTGCTGCCAAGCCAGAAGGCCTAAGTTCGATCCCATAGACCCACGTTGTAGGAGAGAGCCAGTCCCTAAAACTTGACCTTTGACTTCGAACAAGTGTGCTGAGGTACATGCATGAGGTCATGAGCATGTATGCATTCACACACACATATATACATACACGAAATGCATATAATTTAACCCGACACGTAGTTATCCTTCTACAGTACTGTTAAAAGAATGAGTTATTTTCCCATCTCAGCGTCATATGGTCGGGAGGTCCTCTGCTTTGTGGCTACTATGTCCCCGTATTCTTTTACCTCAGGTATGATCTCATGTACCAGTGCTGGAGCGCCGACCCCAAGCAGCGCCCAAGCTTCACGTGTCTGCGAATGGAACTGGAGAACATTCTGGGCCACCTGTCTGTGCTGTCCACCAGCCAGGACCCCTTGTACATCAACATTGAGAGAGCTGAGCAGCCTACTGAGAGTGGCAGCCCTGAGGTCCACTGTGGAGAGCGATCCAGCAGCGAGGCAGGGGACGGCAGTGGCGTGGGGGCAGTAGGTGGCATCCCCAGTGACTCTCGGTACATCTTCAGCCCCGGAGGGCTATCCGAGTCACCAGGGCAGCTGGAGCAGCAGCCAGAAAGCCCCCTCAATGAGAACCAGAGGCTGTTGTTGCTGCAGCAAGGGCTACTGCCTCACAGTAGCTGTTAACCCTCAGGCAGAGGAAAGTTGGGGCCCCTGGCTCTGCTGACCGCTGTGCTGCCTGACTAGGCCCAGTCTGATCACAGCCCAGGCAGCAAGGTATGGAGGCTCCTGTGGTAGCCCTCCCAAGCTGTGCTGGCGCCTGGACGGACCAAATTGCCCAATCCCAGTTCTTCCTGCAGCCGCTCTGGCCAGCCTGGCATCAGTTCAGGCCTTGGCTTAGAGGAGGTGAGCCAGAGCTGGTTGCCTGAATGCAGGCAGCTGGCAGGAGGGGAGGGTGGCTATGTTTCCATGGGTACCATGGGTGTGGATGGCAGTAAGGGAGGGTAGCAACAGCCCTGTGGGCCCCTACCCTCCTGGCTGAGCTGCTCCTACTTTAGTGCATGCTTGGAGCCGCCTGCAGCCTGGAACTCAGCACTGCCCACCACACTTGGGCCGAAATGCCAGGTTTGCCCCTCTTAAGTCACAAAGAGATGTCCATGTATTGTTCCCTTTTAGGTGATGATTAGGAAGGGATTGGCACACTTGGGTCCCTAAGCCCTATGGCAGGAAATGGTGGGATATTCTCAGGTCTGAATCCTCATCATCTTCCTGATTCCCCACCCTGCAAAGGCCTGGAACTGGCTGTGGGGCTCTGAGGCATGCTGAAGGACAAAAGGTTACAGAGATCCGACTTCAAAAGGCAGGGTCTGAGTCTGGCAGGTGGAGAGGTGCTAAGGGGCTGGTCCAGGAGTCAGGCATTTCAGGACCCCTCCAAGCTTCTACAGTCTGTCTGAGCATGCTACCAAGCCCCCAGATACCCCAAAACTAACAGAGGCAGTTTTGTCTGAGCCCAGCCCTCCCACATGATGACCCTTAGGTCTACCCTCCTCTCTAAATGGACATCCTCGTTTGTCCCAAGTCTCCAGAGAGACTACTGATGGCTGATGTGGGTAAGAAAAGTTCCAGGAACCAGGGCTGGGGTGGAACCAGGGCTGGGGTTGAGGCAGGCTCTTGGGCAGGCTCTTGCTGTTAGGAACATTTCTAAGCTATTAAGTTGCTGTTTCAAAACAAATAAAATTGAAACATAAAGAATCAAAGCTTTGTTTTGTTTTTTACTGATATTGGTTGTTTGGAGTTTTTGTTGTTTTGAGACAGGGTCTTAACTAGGTATCCCCAGCTGGTCTGGAACTCACAAAGATGGACCTGCCTTGTTCTGAGTGCTGGGATTAAAGGCACGTGCTACCATTCCCAACCCAAGGCTTTGTCTTTTAAATGTTTACTTTTTTCCCCTTTTGGATCACAAAACAATGAAGCATTCTTGCACAGAGAAAAGTCTAGAAAAGACATGCCGGAGTGTAGACAGTTATCTTTACGTGATATGATTAAGGAAACCTTTTTCTTACTGTATCTTAAAGTTCAACCCAGTGTGCTTCTCATAAGCAGATTAGATAGACCCCAGTAATTCTTACCATGTTCAAGATAATATATAATCTTTGTAGACAACTAGGAAAGTGTAGAATGTCTGTAATCCCACCACCCCACAGTAATAACTCCCACTGGACTCTGGGAAGTGCAAACATTTTGACATTTAAGTTGGAACAGAGGCACTCTACACCCACTACCAAACATTTCCCTGGGTCCTCATCTCTCCACCCCTGCGGGAACCTGGGAATCAGTAGTCAAAGAAAGGTGAGCCTCTTAGAAACAGAGTTGTTTCCCAGTATTTCCACCTGCAACCTCATTTCCACGTGAGCTCCTGGCTTTCCGCAACAGGAGGCAAGCAGATCATGTCTCTGCCGGGACGGAAACTGGGAGAGGCAGAGCCACAGCCCTGCTGGCTGAGGGCAATGGAATGAGGTAGGCCCCTTCCCGGAGCAAGTGTCCTGAAAAACCTGTTGCTGGTTCTACAGGTCAGGTTTCCACATAGCTAATGAGACTTGAATTAAATGCCACGCGAGTAGCTTTTCAAATATTTCTTGCTGTATTTAGCTTTAACTGTTTAAATGATTTATTTGTGTGTGTGTGTGTGTGTGTGTGTGTGTGCATGTGATTAACTGAGAGATAACATTGGCAGTCGTTGGTTAGAAGTCTCTGCTTCTCAAGTAACCCTTTGTGCGGGAACCTGGCATGTGCTAGATAACTGCCTAGGCTCTTCCAATACAATGTTCCCAGAAGTAAGAATTTAACCTCCTTGCTCCAGGGCAGGAGAGAGGCAGAGGATTCTCTGGGAATCCAGATCTGAACTGGGAGGTTAGCTGAGTGATCACCTCTTCCCAGCGTTCCTGGGAGCATCTTTTTAAATAGGTAGCTGGTGATTTTTTTTCTTTCTCTTTTCTTTCCTTTTTAAAGTCTGTTATGTTTAAGACTAGCCTTGTGAGTTCCAGGACATCCAGAGCTACAGAGAGGAACCCTGACTCAAAACAAAACATGTGTTGCTACATTTTTTGGGGTGGTGGTGGTGGTTTTGTTTTTGTTTTTTTTTGGGGGGGGGGTTTGAGACAGGGTTTCTCTGTGTAGCCCTGGCTGTCCTGGAACTCACTTTGTAGAACAGGCTGTCCTCAAACTCAGAAATCTTCCTACCTCTGCCTCCTGAGTGCTGGGATTAAAGGCATGCGCCACCACGCCAGCTGCTACATTTTTTCTTAATTTCTTTGTTTTGTTTTTGTTTCACTGTGTTGTTCTAGTTGATCTGGAACTCAGTATATGCACCAGCTGGCCTCAAACACAGAGACTGACCTGCCTCTGTCTTCCTAATGCTGGGATTAAAATCCTGTGCAACCACACCCAGTACTGCTTTTAAAAATCTTTCTCTTCTCTTCTCTCTCTCTCTTTTTTTCTTCTTCCTGAAACAGGGCTTCTCTGTGTAGCTCTGGCTGTCTTGGAACTAACTCTGTAAAACAGATTAGCCTTCAACTGCCTCTGCCCCCCAAATGTTGGGATTAATGGTGTGCTCTACTCCACCCTATTTTACACCCTGACTCTTTTTTCTTCTCCCTCCCTCCCTCCCTCTCTGTCTCTTCTTTCTTTCTTTTCTCCTCCTCCTCCTCCTCCTCCTTCTTCTTTTTTTTTCCCCCTTTGGTTTTTCGAGACAGGGTTTCTTTGTATAGCCCTGGATGTCCTGGAACTCACTTTGTAGACCAGGCTGGCCTTGAACTCAGAAATCTGCCTGCCTCTGCCTCCCAAGTGCTGGGATTAAAAGCGTGTGCCACCACGCCTTATTTTATTCATATGGGTGCACCTTTTAGCTGTCTTCAGACACACCAAAAGAGGGCATTGGATCCCATTACAGATGGTTGTAAGCCACCAAGCATGTGGTTGCTGGGAATTGAACTCAGGACCTCTGAAAGAGCAGTCAGTGCTCTTAACCACTGAGCCATCTCTCTGGCCCTAGCCTATGTTTCTAATGTGCTTACCACTCATTGTAGGTGCTGCTGCTGGGAAGGACTACACCAAGGACTAAGCTCCATTAATAATCCCGAAATGTGCAGTGAGTTTTAAAAAAGAGTTTACATGATTATTTAACAATGTAATACAAATGGAAAAGCAGGAAACATTTAATCTGTATTAAAGTTTACTTTTTTATTTTTTTTATTATTTTTATTTATTTGCATAATTGCAGAAAACTTGAGTTTCATTCCCAGCACCCATGCAAGTTGTCTCACAAGAGCTTGTAACCATAGCTGCAGGGAGATCTTATGCCTCTGGCCTTCTAGGGTGATTACAATCACATGCACAAACCTACAGTAACATACACAAGTATGTAAAAAAAAGGTACCTAGGCCGGGCATGGTGGCACACACCTTTAATCCCAGCACTTGGGAGGCAGAGGTAGGCAGATTTCTGAGTTTGAGGCCAGCCTGGTCTACAGAGTGAGTTCCAGGACAGCCAGGGCTATACAGAGAAACCCTGTCTCAAAAAAACAAAATAAATAAGTAAAAGATACCTATAAGGGGTGGTGAGATGGTTCAGCAGAGCACTGACTTCTTTAAGAGGATCTGGGTTCAGTTCCCAGCATCCACATGGTATCTCACAACCAGAACTGTAACTCCAATTCCAGAGGATCCATCATCCTCTCCTGGCCTCTGTGGACACCAGGCATGTGTGTAGTATAAAGACATACATGTATACACATAAAATTAAGTCAAAGGACCAGGAAGACCCTCAGTGACCCTGGGCCTATGCTGAGCCTGCTGACCCTTTAACTCTGACGGCCGGTCAAGGCTGAGAAGATGAGTTAGAGCCCATTCAGAGGCTAGGTCACACGCAGGTCACATGCGACTTCTCTTTGCCCAGGCCTTGGCAAGGAAAGGCTCTGCCGGGTTGAGGGGACACCATCGTCTTTGTCCTCCATGTGGCAGCTCTCCAGCTGCGAGTAGAGCGGGCGCCCAGGCAGCTAAGCAGAGCTGCAGGCCTCAGGAGAAGTGACCTGTGTGTACCCAGCAGGAGCCCCATATTCCCAAGTCACCTAGTCAAGCTTTTCAAGCACTGAAGACCAGCCACTCCTTTGTTAAAACTGTCTTGAGTTTGCCTCCTCTGGAGGTTTAAATTCATCCCCTAAGTACCGACTTGATGGAGAAGAATACAAATGAGCCTGTGGGTTTTATTTATTTATTTATTTATTTATTTATTTATTTATTTATTTATTTATTTATTTATTTTTGCCCCAAAGCTTATGCTTAAGGAAACTGTGGAAGTCTGTCTGCACCTGGAAAGCAGGGAGACAGGAGACTGGCGCCTGGCCCTAGTTTGGTGGCTGGTAGAGACCAGGATCAGGTAGTCAAGGTCTTCCTGGGATGTGTAGCAAGTTCAAGGCCAGTCTGGGCTACTTGAGACCCTGTCTCAAAACGAACCAACCAACCCCAAGAGAGAGATAGGGCTAGTGGCTCTCAGGCTTGTAGTTTCAGCTATGCATTTAGAGGCAGGGAATTCAAGGCCTCCCTGGTCTACAAAATGAGTGCAAGGTAAGCCTGGGTATCTATTCTGTCTCAAAATAAGAAATAGGATTTAAAAAGAAGGAAAAAGAGAACAACAATGCAGTGTCATTTCCTTGCTCAGGCTGGCCTCAAACTTCTGAATACAAGGAACTCTTTAGCCAATTTAGCTGTGTGGACTACAGCCATGAACTACAGCACCCACCCATCACCCTGACACCACAACACCCATCCCAACACCCTAATACCACAGCACCCACCCCAATACCCTAACACCACAGCACCCACCCTACACCCTAACACCACAGCACCCACCCTACACCCTAACACCACAGCACCCACCCCAATACCCTAACTCCACAGCACCCACCCTACACCCTAACACCACAGCACCCACCCTACACCCTAACACTACAGCACCCACCCCAATACCCTAACACCACAGTACCCACCCTACACCCTAACACCACAGCACCCACCCTACACCCTAACACCACAGCACCCACCCTACACCCTAACACCACAGCATCCACCCCAATACCCTAACACCACAATGTTGTTGAAATTATTTCATCCCAATTCAGGGTTTCTAGCCTGCCTTAGATCATTTAGTTCTTGGATTAAACAACCAACAACAACAACAACAAAAACAACAAAAACAGGCTCTCTCTGTGTAGTTCTGGCTGTCCTGGAACTTGCTGGCCTTCAACCACTTGACCAGACTGGCCTTGAACTCCTAGGGATCTACTTGCCTCTGCCTCCTGAGTGCTGGGATCCAAGATGTGTGCCATCATGCCTGGCTCTAGGTCCTTGTTTCTGAGATAGGGTCTCATGGTGCTCCCATTTGTTATGTAACCAAGGATGACTTTGAACACCTGAACTCTGCAGGTGTATGTACACGCTCAGGTGTGTGCACGCGCTCAGCTGTGTGCACGCGCTCAGGTGTGTGCAGTGCTGAAGACTGAACCCAGGGCTTCATGAGAGCGAGGCACGCTCTCTACCCTCTGAGCTCCCTCTTCTAAAGTTTTCTTTTTGCCACTAAAAAATTGTCATCCTGGGCAGCTGTCAGTAAGTCATCTTATTCCTCCAGGTTTATTCTGCAGTGAAAGATGTCGCCCCAGTCCTTGAGCACTGAGTGTGGCTTTAGCTCTGGTTGCCTGGAGGACTTTTTGCCCTCTGTGCCTGGCTGTCTCCTCCCCGTCTTTACTAGGACACGCAGCCTGGAGCTTCAGTTCTGCCCATGATTTTGTGTTCCCATTTAGTTGAAGGTCCCAGAGATGGTAATCTTGTTTTTGAACTCAACGCTATCATTTTCGTGTGTTCTTTTTGTTTTAACAGCAGTTGCTATGCAATTAGAGTGGGGAGCAGCGGAGAGGGCACCCAAAGAATGAACTTTCATTGATTCAAAGTATCCCAGTGAATGTCTAAATGCACAGTGAGCTGACAAGACACCATGAGGGGCAAAACCAAGGCAAAACCAAAGGTTCCTGTTCTGAAAGGGATTAGAATTCAGGGAAAGACGGTGTCCCTTCAAATACCATTGTTTTATAAGAAGCAAAATGCTTAAGAAGAAGTGGTTGAGACCTGTCTGCGCACACAAGGGACAGTAAGAGGTTCCTGGTGAGGGCCTGAGGGAAATCATCTCGGATAGAACGGCTTTGAAACTGACTTTATAGACTTGGTGAGAATGGATTTTGAGATTTGAGGACAGCACCCCTGAAATTGGAGCCCCATGGCTTCTGGGGGAGGGGTAGAGGATGCACTGAAGGACGAGATGGTTAGAGGTTAGTTATATAGGCTGTGGGGTTCTCTTGAACCTAATTCCAATCTTGACCCTGCCACTCCAGAGGTGTGAGCCTGGACAATTTAGTTTCTCTCTCTGAGCCTGTTTCATTTATAAAGAGGAACATAGTAACCCCAGTTTCCAAAGGTTGTCAGGATAATTATTGGTATATAATGAAGCATGTAAAGTCATTGAAGACTCTAAGTGAATGGCAGCCATGACTAGAGAGTAAAACATTTGCCTCACAAGCATGAGATCCTAAATTCTATCCACAGAGCCCAGATAAAAATGTCAGGGGTGGTGATGCACATTGCTAACCACTGGGGCTTGACCGTCTAATTGCTAAGCTAATGAGAGACTGCCTTAAAGGAAGTGTATGGCTTTCTTGAATGATACCCAGGGCTGGCCTCTGGCTTCCACATGCACATACACACAAATGTACCCACTCACTCACCTCCTTCTGTATGCATGTACACACACATAAAATCGAACAAGATCTGGGAGAGCACACCATTAATCCCAGCACTCGGGAGGCAGAGGCAGGGGGATTTCTGAGTTTGAAGCCAGCCTGGTCTACAGAGTGAGTTCCAGGACAGCAGGGCTACACAGAGAAACCCTGTCTCAGGGAAAAAAAAAAAAGAACATTTGATGTTTTCTGAAGACCCAGGTTCAATTCCTAGCACCTATATGATAGCTTGTAACCAGCTGTAACTCCAGTTCCAGGAGATCCATAGTCCTTTTCTGGCCTCTGCAGACACAGTCCATGCACATACATATATGCAGACAAAATACCTATATACATAAAATAAATGTATTTGAAAAGGCCAAACACACAATGTTAGTTAGTAACCACTACTATTATTACAGAGGGTCTTGATTGCCAAGCTGTCAACCTTTTAAAAGCTTTCTTGAGGTTAGAGAGTGTGTGCTTAGTATGCAGTTTTCTGGATCAGTCCCCATCACCACAAAGCAAACTCAAGATGTCTGCTTCCTAATCTTAGAAACCTATAGTTAGCTGAATGGTGGTGGCACACGCCTTTAATCCCAGCACTTGGGAGGCAGAGGCAGGCAGATTTCTGAGTTCGAGGCCAGCCTGGTCTACAAAGTGAGTTCCAGGACAGCCAGGGCTATACAGAGAAACCTTGTCTCAAAAAAAAAAAAAAAAAAAAAAAAAAAGAAAAAGAACAAAAAGAAACCTATAGTTATGTTAGGTTCCATCAAAAAGGGAATCAAGGTTGCGGCTGGAGTTAAGGTTACAAATTTGGTGAAGCTGTGATGGGAAGAGTATCCTCTACTAGCTGGTAGTCCTGGTGGAAGCCAGAGACCTTGTGAGAAGAGGGACACCAGAGAGATGGCAATGGACATCCTTCACATTTCTGGACATGACATGAGAGATAGAGAGGCCATGAGCCAAGGAATATGGGGAGCCTAGAAATAAGGTTTATAGGAAGAATTAGTTTGGATTGACCTTGTCTTAGTCAGGGTTTCTATTCCTGCACAAACATCATGACCAAGAAGCAAGTTGGGGAGGAAAGGGTTTATTCAGCTTACACTTTCCATACTGCTGTTCGTCACCAAGGAAATCAGGACTGGAACTCAAGCAGGTCTGAAAGCAGGAGCTGATGCAGAAGCCATGGAGGGATGTATTTTACTGACTTGCTTAGCCTGCTCTCTTATAGAACCAAGACTACCAGCCCAGATGGCACCACCCACAAGGGGACCTCCCCCTTGATCACTAATTGAGAAAATGCCTTACAGCAAGATCTTGTGAAGGCATTTCCCCAACTGAAGCTCCTTTCTCTGTGATAACTCCAGCCTGTGTCAAGTTGACACAAAACTAGCCAGTACAGACCTCTTACACTGAATTAAGGGAGGAAATCAAGATGGATTTACTCATAACAGTTCTCTGCCACCAAACTGAAACTAAATCCTATAGAAGAATTTTAATCCAGCAACATGGCTGCTCTGGCAAGGGATCACATTGAAAGACTTTCTAGGTCTGTGTGATCTGGCTGGAATACAGAAATCCCCTGGATTACAGTCTGATCTGTCTGGAATGTAGACATACCACACACCTTTAAGCCCTCTGGGAAGAATTATTATAAATCTTTAATCCCAAACAATGAAGGTAAAGTTAATTTGTAGAAGGAAGCAGCCATGTTTGAAGGGCATACAAAGTAACCAATGAGAAAAAGATTTCACAAAAATGAGTGAGAGATAGGATATGCCCAGTTCTCATGAGAACAGACAGGAAAGAGAGGCTACTTAAGAGCAGCACAGAGGGCTGGAGATGGCTTAGTGGTTAAGAGCACCAATTGCTCTTCCAGAGGTCCTGAGTTCAATTACCAGCAACCAAGTTGGTGGCTCACAACCATCTGTAATGAGATCTCATGCCCTCTTCTGGTGTGTCTGAAGACAATGACAGTGTATTCACATATATAAAATAAATAAATCTTTAAAAAAAAAAAAAAGAGCTGGGCGGTGGTGGCACACGCCTTTAATCCCAGCACTTGGGAGGTAGAGGCAGGCAGATTTCTGAGTTGGAGGCCAGCCTGGTCTACAAAGTGAGATCCAGGACAGCCAGGGCTACACAGAGAAACCCTGTCTCAAAAAAAAAAAAAAAAAAAAAAAAAAAAGAGCAGCACACAGAGGGCACAGGGAGTGGAGCAGAGTAGAGTTGAGTTTGGTATTCTGTTGAGTGAGTACAGTGCAGAGGAGTTGAGTTTATACAGAGGAAGTTGAAGCCAAAGAACAAGAAGGAGCTAGAAGATTAAAACATACTGCCAGCCAGGCAGTAGTGGCACACGCCTTTAATTCCAGCACTTGGGAGGCAGAGGCAGGCAGATTTCTGAGTCAAGGCCAGCCTGGTCTACAGAGTGAGTTCCAGGACAGCCAGGGATACACAGAGAAACCCTGTCTCGACAAAAAAAAAAAAAAAAAAACCAAACCAAACCAAAATTAGTATGAGACAAATTCAGTCAGAGCTGAGAGAAGCCAGTTTGAAACAGGCATCTTGGAGAGGAGTTTGAGTCAGAAGAGTTGAGTTGAAGCAGCCAGCCAGGGTTCAGAAAGAGCTAGAAAGGGTGAACTTATTCAGCAGCAAGTCTCAGAGACAACAATTACATCTGGTGAATAAAAGTTACGTTTACAAAATTCTTTATTTTTCACTATGTAGCTGAGAGTGCCTCCACCTCCTGAGAGCTGGGATCATGGAATCATGCCAAGCTTTCGTGGTGCTAGAGATCAAAAGTAGTGCTTTGTGCATGTTAGATATATATTCTAGGAACTGAGCTGTGTGTTCAGCCCTGTTTATGTTTTCTTAGTCCCACAGATTCGAGAAGAATGACCATCAACCCAAATCATAACCAAATCAAGCGAGCATTTTATTTGTGTACATCTCCACCCCCCCCTCCAAACTACTCAAGAGATCAGCAGTGTACATGGGGAAGATGAGAGTTTTTATTGCTTAGGAGTAGGAGGTGTCCAAATTGGGGGGGGGGGGTTGGCAGCCAAGTGGGATTACAGAAGCAGAACATCAGTGTAACAAGTTCATCCCAACAGCCTCCCAAAACAAAGATGAGGTTGGAAGGTGGGCACAACAACTGTTTGAAACAAAGACATGGTTACTGTTTTCTGAAAAACCAGTACACAGTCATTTCTATTTAAGGTTACAGGCGAACCTAGTTGGTTTTTGTTTTGTTTTTTGTCTTTTTGTTTGTTTGTTTTATTTTGTTTTGTTTTGCTTAACTAGAAAGTGACTATCATGACTGAGATGGAAGCATGCTGGTTTATCAGTTTGTTTTGAGTCAGGCTTCTCTTTGTAGCCCAGGCTGGCCTGAGGCGGTTCGCCTGCCTTGGCCTTTGGAATGCTGGGATTATAAGGCAGCACGGCCGAGCGTAATGAAAGTACATTCTTTGACATACCTGTCAAGTAATTAGGAAAGAACAAGTGCAGCCAAGTTCCCCAAATGCCTGTTTCAATCTGCAGGAACACTTGAAATACCATCTTCTAACATCAATTCAAGACAAGCTTGGGACAGATAAGACCTTGCCTCTTCAACAACCACAAAATATCCCTCAGGGATGGAGAGAGACAGGAGAGTGGTTAAGATTGCTTTTTGTTCTTTCAGAGAACCAGACTGAGGTCCCAGAACCCTGTTGAGCTGCTCACACATACCTGTAATTCCAGTGTGTATGGACACGAGGCCCTATTCTAGCGTCAATGACCATTTGCATACATGTGCGCACGTGCACACACCTAATTTAAAAAGAAATATTTTGGCCAGAGGATGGTGACACCTGTCTTTAAATCCAGCACCTGGAGGCAGAGGCAGGTGGATCTCTGATTTCAAGGCCAGCCTGGTCTACAGAGTAAGTTCCAGGACAGCCAGGGCTACACAGAGAAAAACCTCTTTCAAAAAACAAAAAGAATATGAATGTATCATTTTTTAAATTTAATTTTTTTTTTTTTTGGTTTTTCGAGACAGGATTTCTCTGTATAGCCCTGGCTGTCCTGGAACTCACTCTGTAGACCAGGCTGGCCTCGAACTCAGAAATCAGCCTGCCTCTGCCTCCCGAGTGCTGGGATCAAAGGTGTGCGCCACCACCGCCCGGCTGAATGTATCATTTTATACTTTTGTTTCCTCCCTCTAAACCTTCCCATATACCCCTCCTTGCTCTCTTTCAAATCCATGGCCTCCCTGTTACCCCTGGAGACAGACAGGGATGGAAAGCATGAGCCACTACCATCTGGCTCTCTTTTTTCATTAATTGTTATGTGGGCACATGCATGCATTCATGTGTGTGTGTGTGTGTGTGTGTGTGTGTGTGCGTGTGCGTGTGCGTGTGCGTGTGCGTGTGCGTGTGTGTGTGTGTGTGTGTGTGTGTGTGTGTGCCTAAGTACAAATACAACCCGCCTAGTCTGTCTAACGTTACTTGCATGTGTGCTTTCAGGGCCGACCTTTTGGGACTGGATAATCAGCTGCTGAGCTCTTCCCAGGGACAGGCTATCCCAACATTCCTCAGCTGCCTGTCATTGTGTAGGGTTCAGGCCGTGTGAATTTCCCCTATCCATGTTAGCTTGTGTATTAGTGTCATCTTTCTGCTCCTGCTTGGGCAGTTATTTGGTGAGACTTTATGGGTGTGGCTTCTGACATTCCTAAAGCCTACTATCTCACAGCAAACTCCCTGTTCTCTGGCTTTTACAATTTTTCTGCTCCCTCTAGCAGGACGATCCCTGAGCCTTATGTACAGAAGTTGTATTATAGATGCATTTGTTGGAATTGGGCTCCACAACGCTGTATTTTGATTCGTTGTGGTTTTCTATGATGGTCCCTCTATGTTGCAAATGATATTTCTTTTTTTTTTTTTAATTTATTTATTATCACACATAAGTACACTGTAGCTGTCTTCAGACACCCCAGAAGAGGGCGTCAGATCTCATTACAGGTGGTTGTGAGCCACCATGTGGTTGCTGGGATTTGAACTCAGGACCTTTGGAAGAGTAGTCGGTGCTCTTAACCACTGAGCCATCTCATCAGCCCCTCAAATGATATTTCTTTTTCTTTTTTTTTTTTTTTTTTTTTTGTTTTGTTTTTTTGAAACAGGGTTTCTCTGTATAGCCCTGGCTATCCTGGAACTCACTTTGTAGACCAGGCTGGCCTCGAACTCAGAAATCCACCTGCCTCTGCCTCCTGAGTGCTGGGATTAAAGGCATGCACCACCACGCCCGGCTCGCAAAAATATTTCTTTTTTTTTTTTTAAAGGAATTATTTATTTAATATACATGAGTACACTGTAGCTGACTTAAGACACACCAGAAGAGGGCATCAAATCTCATTACAGATGGTTGTGAGCCACCATGTGGTTGCTGGGAATTGAACTCAGGACCTCTGGAAGCGGAGTCAGTGTCCTTAACCGCTGAGCCATCTCTCCAGCCCCGCAAAAATATTTCTTGATGAGGGTTGAGGATCACACTTATCTGTGGGTATAAGACAAACATTTGGAATGAAGTTAAGGGTTATACTGGTTTAATAAAGTGGCAGTTGTAGGTTTTCATCCAAAGCTCATGAATTCACTAGCATTGGGTAGGTGGCTAAGTTTCCAGTACTAGGCCTAAGGTCCTAAGTAAAATTATTACCAAGGTATGTGAGCCACTACTGCACCTTTAGGATCATTGGGCTCTGCTGGTCAGTGTTGTGGTTCATAGGCATCATGTCTGGAAAGGACTCTTGGTTGTTTTCTTCTTTTGGAAATGGGGTTTTCTGGTACCATGAAAGCTAGTCCTCAAGGAGGAAGCAATCAGGATATTCTCAGCTCAGGGGCTCCTGGACCCTTTATTTGAAATTCATGATGCCATTAGAAGTAGGAACTTAACCTTTTATCTCTGGGAAGCAACCAAGGGCAATAGCCATACCCTATAATGTTTTGCCAGTCTCTGGACAACCCTAACCAACAACTCTTGAATCGAGTGCTTCTCATGCCTGGTGTTGGGGTTTTGTTAAGATGTTCTATGGCTGTTGAGGGAAGCATTGCCAGCCCAAATGGGAAAACCTTATTTAAACCATGTATGTATATTTTACACTGACTTACATGTATTGTAGGTATTTTCTGTTGGATTGTTTTTGTTTTTTGGAGACAGTGTTTCTCTGTGTAGCCCTGGCTGTCCTGGAACTCACTCTGTAGACCAGGCTGGTCTCAAACTCAGAAATCCACCTGCCTCTGCCTCCCAAGTGCTGAGATTAAAGGCTGAGTTGGATTGTTAAAAGTATGATTCCTTATGATGTCTTTGAACATCCTTATTGATCTTTCACCCCGTCTCCTTTTCTTCTATATTCACCATCTTCCTAATTAGAGCCCCCATAATAAATCTTCTTCAAAAAAATCTTATAAAACAACCAATTGTCTTCCTGTCAACAAACCCCACAACTCACAAAACAAAGGCTGGGTTGCCGTCTCAGTGATTAGGAACACTGGCTGTTCTTCCAGAAGACCAGGTCTTGATTCCACTGGGTGATTCACAACCCTCTGAAAGTCTAGTTCCAGGGAGTCTGACACCCTCTTCTGGCCTCCCTGGGCACCAAAGCTGCATCTGATGCACCAATGTACATGCAGGCAAATCACACATACACATAAAGTAAAATTTTAAAAAATTCCCCAAATGTGTAAACTTAACTTTGAGTGGTCTAGTGAGACGGCCCAATGGGTAAAGATGCAGTGGCCAAGCCTGAGGACATGAGTCCAATCCCCAGGCCACACAAGGTAGAAGGAAAAGAGCCAATTCCAGAAAGTTCTCCTCTGATCTCCACATGTATGTTGTGGCATAAGTGAGCTCATCAGACTCCTGAAAATTGTCCTCTGACCTCCACACACACACTGTGGCCCATTGATTCTTACACACAGCTGCCGCCGCCACCACCACCACCACCACCACCACCACCACCACCACCACCACCACCACCACCACCACAAAATAAATAAATGGACAGCAGGGAATGGTGGAACACTCGTTTAATCCCAGCAATCAAGGGGCAGAAATGGAAAAAAAAAAAAAAAAAGAGAAAAGAGGCAGAAATGGGCAGATCTCTGTGAATCTCCACCAGTCTGCTCTCTACAGGGAGAGTTCCATGCCAGCCAAGGCTACACAGTATAAGCCCAGTCTCAAAATTAAACAAATGAATGAAACTTAACTTACTGTAATTCTCTCTTCTGCTCTCCTTCCTCCTCCTCTTCTCCTCCTCCTCCTCATCTCCTCCTCTTCTTCTTCTCTCTCTGTCTCTCTCTTTCTCTCCCTCCCTTCCTCTCCCTTCCTCCCCTCTTTTTTACATGTATGAGTTCTTTGCTTGCTTGTGTGTCTATAGACCGACCATATGCATGTCTGGTATCCAAGGAGATCAGAAGAAGGCATTGGATCACCTGAAACTGAACTTATGGGCAGTAGTGGGCCTCTGTGTAGGTCCTAGAAATGGAACCCAGTCCTCTACAAGAACAAGAATTGTTCTTACCTTCTAAGCCATCTCTCCAGATCTGCCTTGTTTTGTTTCTTGAGACAAAAATGTGTAATTGTGCTGCTTATAACTAACTACCTCTTCCTCCTCCTCTCCCTCCTCCTCTCCCTCCTCCACCTCCTCCTCTTCCTCCTCCTCTTCTTCTTTTTGTTTTTTCAAGACAGGGTTTCTCTGTGTAGCCCTGGCTGTTCTGGAACTTACTCTGTGGACCAGGTTGGCCTCAAATTCAGAGATCTGCTTGGCTCTGCCTCCTGAGAGCTAGGATTAAAGACATGTACATGTACATCACCAGAGGCATCATATATCCTGGAGATGGAGTTATAAGAGCTTGTCAGTTGCTCATAGTAGGTTCTAGGAATAAAACTCAGATCTTCTGCCGGGCGTGATGGTGCACGCCTTTAGTCTCAGCACTCAGGAGGCAGAGGCAGGTGGATTTCTGAGTTTGAGACCAGCCTGGTCTACAAAGTGAGTTCCAGGACAGCCAGGGCTATACAGAGAAACCCTGTCTCGAAAAATCAAAACAAACAAACAAACAAACAAAAACTCAGGTCTTCTGTAAGAGCAATACTACTCAACTACTGAGCATTCCTTCCAACTCCTTAGTCTACTTTTAATTATGTGTATGAGTATGTGTATGTATCAGTGTGTGGTTATACACATATGAATGTAGGTGCCTATGGAGGCTAGAAAAGGGCATCAGATCCCCTGGAACGCAAATTACAGGACGATTAAAATAGGTGCTAAAAACCAAACCTGGCTCCTCTTGAAGATCAGCAAGTGCACTTAACCACTGAGCCAACTCTCGAGGCTCCAGAGTAACATCTTAAAAAAAAAAAAAAAAAGAAAGAAAGAAAACCCTGCTACTCATCTCCTTCCTAGATAGCTGATTATGCACAGAGAAGCCAGGGAAGAAAGAGAGAGGCAGTCAGCATCTGAGAGCTCAGTCAGCCTTCTAGTCAGGAGGTCTGCCACACTTGTGATATGTATGCCTCTCTTGGTATCAGTTCCTTATTCTCTGAATATCTGGGTTCAAATATTTCTTGAAACCCTGATTACAGTTAGTTTTTATTGGTATCAGCCTAGCACTTTTCCAGAACACAAGTATGTCTTTGTAATAGAGAATATAAAAGTGCCCTGTCTGTCCCCTCTATGCCTTATCAATTTTACTATGTGCTTCCATCTGACCTCAGACTTGGAACTTGAGATCCTCCTGCCTCAGACTCCCAACTTCTGGCATAACAGCGGTGTATCACTGTACTCAGTTTACACTGATTCAAAGTAGACTTTATCCATCATGCAAGTGCATCTCTGTGAGTTCCAGACCAGCCTCGTCTACATAATGAGACAAAAACAAAGCAGTAAACAAACACAAGCAGACCATGAACTTCTGATCTTCCTGCCTCTACTTCCCAAGTGCTAGACTAGAGGTCTGCCCCATGGAGCCTGGCAAGAACCTTTAGTCTAGGGAGGGAAGGTGGCTCCAATGCTCGCCAAGTTTGAGGACCTGATTTTTACTTCCAGCGTCCACATAAGAAAACAGTAGATAGGGTTATAAACACTTGTAACCCTAGTGCCAGGGAAGCAGAGGTAGGCTAGCTAGCCTAGAGACGTGTCTCAAATACTTAAAAAAGAAAGAGAAAAAGGATAGACTTGAGGAATGACACTCAATATTATCCTCTGGGCTTCCCTGTGCATTTGTATGTGTACACAGACACACACATGCACACACGCACGCACACACACACATGGGCTTGCACACACACACTCACACACACGTGCTCACACATGCACTCACACACACATGCTCACACATGCACACTCACACACACACATGCACACTCAAATGAATCCTTTGTCTTTTTTATTTTTTTTGTTTTTTGGATTGTGTAGACAGGGTTTCTCCATGTAGCCCTGGCTGTCCAGGAACTTGATTAAAGGCATGAGAGTCACCACTGCCTAGATGAGAATCTTTTTTAAAAGCAAATGCTTGCTCTGCTATGCATCATGGTGCATAACTCAGAAGGCAGAGGTTCTAAGTGAGTTCATGGTCTTGGTACTCGTCTAGCATGTACAAAGGCCTGTGTCCCAAACCCAGCCACACAGGAGAAAAGGAAATAATAAATAAAAAAGATAGGACTGGACATAGTAGCACAACCCTGTAATCCTAACATTTGGAAAATGGAAGCAGGAACATCAGAAGTTCAATGTCAGCTGGGCAGTGGTGGCACACGCCTTTGATCCCAGCAATTGGGAGGCAGAGGCAGGCAGATTTCTGAGTTTGAGGCCAGCCTGGTCTACAGAATGAGTTCCAGGACATCCAGGGCCACACAGAGAAACCCTGTCTCGAAAAAAAAAAAGTTCAAAGTTATCTTCAGCAGTGTAGCCCATTCCAGAACAGCCTGGGCTACATGAGTCTATCTCATAAACCACCCAAAATAGATGCTTCTAGAAAAAAAATCTTGGTGTCCCACAAAGGAACACACAGACGAAGAGAGAATAAAAGGAAAGGGGTTGGGAAACTCTGGCAAGGCTAACTACCTTTGATTTTAAAAAATGTTTTTCAGATTTATGGTTGAGGAGGTTAAAGCCCACACTCAGCAAATATGAAGCCTTGGGTTTGATCTTTTAGCGCTGATTAAACTGGGTGTGGTCATGGTGTCTGGAATCCCAGTTCTCAGCAATCAGACACACCCAGCCATTTTAGGCTACTTACTGAGCTGATTACCTATTTGTCAGCCTCACCCAGCTGGGGTCATCTGGGAAGAGGGATCGATCCTCAGCTGAGAAAATGGCTCCATCAGATTGGCCTGTGGGCAAGTTTGTGGGGAATTCTCTCTCTCTCTCTCTCTCTCTCTCTCTCCTCTCTTTGGTTTTTCGAGACGGTGCTTCTCTGTATAGCCCTAGCGCTGGCTGTCCTGGAACTCACTTTGTAGACCAGGCTGGCCTCGAACTCAGAAATCCACCTGCCTCTGCCTCCTGAGTACTGGGATTAAAGGCATGTGCCACCATGCCGGGCACAGTAAGCAGCACTCTTCCATGGCCTCTGCTTCAGTTCCTGCCTCCAGGTTCCTCCCTCTACCTCCCTTCACAATTTAGTATAAACTTGAGGCGAAATGAATCATTTCTCCAAGTTGCTTTTGGTCATAGTGTTTAGCACAGCAATAGAAACTCCAACTAAAACGGCTACGTAGCAAGTTTGTGGTCGATCTCAAATAAAATAAAACGATGAAATGAAAGAAAAAAATTCCAAAGAAAGGTCATTCTTATCTTTTTTTCTTTCTTTTTTAAAATTTTTTTTAGGGGTTGGAGAGATGGCTCAGTGGTTAAGAGCACTGACTGCTCTTCCAGAAGTCCTGAGTTCAATTTCCAGCAACCACATGGTGGCTCACAACCATCTGTAATGGGATCTGATGTGCTCTTCTGGTGTATCTGAAGACAGCTACAGTGTACTCATATACATAAAATAAACATTAAGACACCTAACTTGTCCTATTTTTTTTCATATATGTATGCATGCCAGAAGAGGGCATCAGATCACATTATAGATGGTTGTGAGCTACTAAGTGGTTGCTGGGAATTGAACTTAGAACCTCTGGAAGGGTACCCAGTGACCTTAACCACTGAACCACCTTTCTAAGTCTCCGCTCCCTTTTTTTTTTTTTTTTTTTTTTTTTTTTGATACACTGTCTTTCTATGTAGCCCTGGCTGGCCTGGTACTTAATAGATTAGGCTAGCCTTGAATTCACAGAAATTACCTGCTTCTGCCTCCCTAGTGCTGTGATTAAAGGTGTGTGCCAGCCGGGCGTGGTGGCGCTCGCCTTTAATCCCAGCACTCAGGAGGCAGAGGCAGGTGGGTTTCTGAGTTCGAGGCCAGCCTGGTCTACAAAGTGAGTTCCAGGACAGCCAGGGCTATACAGAGAAACCCTGTCTCGAAAAACCAAAAAAAAAAAAAAAAGATAAAGGTGTGTGCCATCATGATCAGTTCTTATCTTTCAAACATCTTTTATTTTTATGTTTAGCTTACTTTCTGAGGTCAGAGGTGGTTGTTGAGAGTCCTCTTCTTCTTCCTCCTCCCCTCTTCCTTCTTCCTTATTGGTGTTCTGCCTGCATGTTTGTCTCTGTGAAGGTGTCAGGAGCTCTGGAACTGGAGTTAGTTACAACTGCCGTGTGCTCTTAACTGCTGAGCCATCTCTCCAGCCCCAAGAGTCCTCTTCTATTACTTTTTCTCTGGTCTCCATTCCCAACGCCCAACAGCTCTGGAATTACAGGTGTGGGCTGGATCATGACAGGCTTGGTACATGGGTACAAGAAACCTAACTCATGTCCTCCAGGTTATACACAAGTGCTCTCAACTACCAAGTCATCCATGGCTGTCAACTTAACTTATGACTACCTTCAATTTGTTGGCCATTCATGAACACAGCACTCACCAACGCCTCAGGCAAACAAGTATGAGCTATGGGCGTCTTTGTTTCTTATCTCTCCTGTGTCACCTTCAGTGATGGGAAGAGCAGGCTTCATGGGTTAGCTTTTTTCTTGGCTTGTGGAGAGTCTCTCCCTCGCCTTGGAACCCATGTTGTTTATACTTTGCTTTAGACAGGGTTCTGAGAACTCCACACTATATCTTATCTGAGTTTTTGTTCTGAAAATGAACTACACAGCCTGAACTGGCTTTGAAATCAAGGTCCTCCTGCCTCAACCTGTTGAGTGCTAGGATAACCGGGGAGTGACGTAACACTGTTCCAGGTTCTTTGACCCAGAGAAGTCAGAAACTTCCTTTCTCCTTTGTTGGGATTATCAGGGCTTTCTGTGGGTTATCTCACTGGCTAGAAACACCCATCTATAGCCTTCCATCCAGTGCTTACTAGTCCTGCTAAAGAAAACAAGAGAAAACAAGAGAGAAGAGAAGAGAAGAGAAGAGAAGAGAAGAGAAGAGAAGAGAAGAGAAGAGAAGAGGAGAGGAGAGGAGAGGAGAGGAGAGGAGAGGAGAGGAGAGGAGAGGAGGGGAGGGGAGGGGAGGGGAGGGGAGGGGAGGGGAGGGGAAGGGAGGGGAGGGGAAGGGGAGGGGAGGGAAGGGGAAGGGAAGGGGAAGGGAGGGGAGGGGAGGGGAAGGGGAGAGAGGGGAAGGAAAGGAAAGGAAAGGAAAGGAAAGGAAAGGAAAGGAAAGGAAAGGAAAGGAAAGGAAAGGAAAGGAAAGGAAAGGAAAGGAAAGAAAAGAAAAGGAAAGGAAAGGAAAGGAAAGAGCGAGGAGTGGTACAATGAGCCATGTCATTGTTAGTCCCAGCACTCAGGAGGCAGAGGCAGGGTGATCTCTATGAGTTCTAGGCCAGCCTGGTCTATAGAGTGAGTTCCAGGACAGCCAGGGCTACACAGAGAGACCTTGATCCTAAAAACTAAATAACATAAGTAAATAAAAGACTCCAGTTGGAAGATGGTAGAACTGAGAGCCTCTTTCCTTTGGAAGATCCAAACGTCCTCTTTGCTCTGCTTCTTAGACAATCCTCCCTCCCATCATCTCTAGCCTGGTGCTCGCAGACAGTTCTTTGACTGAGAAGTTGAATTTCTGTGCTGAAGTGTTGTTCTATTTTAGCTCACATCTTTTCTCTACAAGTTCTGTCTGTCCACAGAGCAGCCATTTGTGTGTGGTGGTGGGTTTTTTCACATTTATTTACTTTGTGTGTGTTTGTATGTGAGTATTCGTGTACCACATAACACCCAGAGGACAACTTTGAGTCAGTTCTTGCCTTCTGCTTTTTGGGTCTCAGGGATCAAACTCAGGTTGTCAGGCTTAGCAGTAAATGTCCTTACCTACTGAGCTATCATCTTGCTACCCTTGGTTTAGATTTTTGAGGCAGAGTCTCATGTAGCCCAGGCTGGCCCCAAACTCACTAAGTAGCTGAGGTTGACCCTGTTCATTCTTTCTGCTTCTACTCCCCAAACTCTGGGATTACGGGTCTGTACGGCCACACCAGGCTAGCTGCTTTGCCCACATCCAGAGCGCACGGCTTGCTTACAGATTCCCATGGTTTCTGACTTAGGTTCTCTTCCTTTCAGCTCAGAGCAGTTCTTTGCTGCAACCCTGAGGCTGATGAGTCAGTTGGCTCAGGGATAGCTCAAGACCAGTTCTATGTGGTTAGTGTGCAGTCCTTGTCCTTAGCTGTAAATGTCCTTAGAGTAGTATGAGGGTGGGGGAATGGTCTCCATGAAGTCACACGGCCACTTTTGTAATATCTGTCTGCCTGTGTGCGTGTATGTGTGCGTGGGTGTGTGCATGCATGAGAGAGAGAGAGAGAGAGAGAGAGAGAGAGAGAGAGAGAGAGAGAGAGAGAGAGAGAGAGAGAGAGAAAGAGAAAGAGAAAGAGAGTCTTCTCCTGCTACATTTACATGGGTTCTGGGAATTAAATTCAAGTTGACAGATTTATGCGGCATGCACCTTTACTCTCTGAGCCATCTTGCTGATCCTATACTTTCATTTTTGAGACAGGGTCTCATATAGCCCAGGCTGGCTTCAAACTTGCTAAACAGGATCAGCGCAAGGATGACCTGCACTCTCGAATGCAGTTGATTTTCCAATCCTTTTAATAGTCAGAACGTGGCTAGGGGTCCTCTTCTCCGGATCGCTGTGATTACAAGTGCGTTACAGCGTGCCAGGTCTTATCTTTTAGAATATTTCCAAGCAAGCATTAAAACAGACTATATTCAGTTCTTACCAGTAGAAGGGGCCCCACAAGATGTGTGCATGAATCAGGCTCAGTATATCGAATTTTTGGTGCTGTGCAGGAGTAGACGTGAACAGATGGCAAGCAAGGCTGGGGAACGGAGCAGATCCCCGAATTATATCCTCTCTTTTGGCAAGAAGCTTCTAGGGTGTCCCTTTCTTGAACCCAGACGTAGTCTATCTGTCCTTTGTCTTCAGACCCAGAACTGACGCCTTTTTGCTGGCATTCTCCTGGGACTTGACCTGGCATCTTAAAATGATTCCTTCATGAAGCCACCTTGGACCTGCCTGTACATTGAGGCCACAGTCTACCTATGTGGGGGCTTAGAGATTCAACTGCATTTTAGGGTACATAAACAGCAGTTCAACACTTCTAGGGTCTTAAAATCAATTCTGTCTTAGTGTCTCTTGGCCAGAGACTTTGTTTTTAGGACCATCTGGATTCCCTGGAGTCTCTGCCAATAAGACAGCAGGAAACTCCAGACCAATCCGTACTGACCAGCCTTAGGATACCAGTGTGGCTTCCTGGTGTCTTCCACTCTCCTGGTTAGCCACCAGTCTTAGTCTGTTCCGTTGCTTCACAGAATCCTTAAATGGAACTGTTTGGTTCCTCCAGGAGTACAGGAAGAAAACAGCGAGGAGGAGTGAGGAGAGAAAGCCTGATGTAGAAAAAGGGAAGGAAATGAGTGATGCTGAGGGAGGATGAAAATGGCAAACTGCGACCACATAGCAATTAAAGGCAGGCAGCGGGAGTGGGAGGGTGGGAGGAAGGAGGAAAGGCAGAGTTCTGCACATCATATTAACCTGAGTTCCAAGATAATATTTTATAGTGACCTATCAAATATGCACAAGAAAATAAGCTGGAAAACTCAAAGCTTTAATTAATAATAGATTCCAGTGTTTCCAAGTTCTCCATCTCCACGGAGAACTTCAGGCTGCCTTCCCAAGTCTTTCCTTTGTCTCTGGAACACGGTCTGTGATGGCTATTCCCGGTTGTCAACTTGACTATATCTGAATGAGCTATAATCCAGACATGGAGGGCACACCTATGATCCACGTCTTGAGGCTGGAAGACACAGGCTTTTGATCCAGATCTTGAGGCATAGTGACCATGTCGTCATTTTCCATATAAATAAGGAGAACACCCCTTCCTTCCTTCCTTCCTTCCTTCCTTCCTTCCTTCCTTCCTTCCTTCCTTCCTTCCTTCCTTCCTTCCTTTCTTTCTTTCTTTCTTTCTTTCTTCCTTCCTTCCTTCCTTCCTTCCTTCCTTTCTCTCTCTCTCTCTCTCTCTCTCTCTCTCTCTCTCTCTCTCTCTCTCTCTCCTCTCTCTCTCCCCCCTTCTCTCTCTGCCACTACTTTGTCTCTCCCTTCCAATAAAACCTCTTCCACATGGAACTACTCTGGCCTAGTTTGCTGTTAAGACGCTTCGTGCCATTCTAACACACACACTCACTTTCCATTCCTTAGCATGATTGTCAGAATAGGTGCCGTTACTATGATGGTTTGAATAAGACTGGAACCATGGGCTCATGGATTTGCATTCTTGATTCCCAGCTGGTGCAACTGTAAGGGAAGGACAAAGAGATGTGATCTTTGGCCTGGAGAGATGGCTTGGTGGTCAAGAGCACTGACTGGTCTTCAAGAGGTCTTGAGTTCAATTCCCAGCAACCACATGGTAGCTCAACCATCTGTAATGGGATCTGATGCCCTCTTCTGGTGAGTCTGAAGACAGCTACAGTGTACTCATGTACATAAAATAAATAAATCTAAAAAAAAAAGAAAAAGAAAAAAGAAAAAAAAAAGAGGTGTGACCTTGTTAGAGAAGGTGTCTCACTTGGGGGCTGGCTTTAAGTTTTTAAATGTCCATACCATCCATGCCCAGTTAGTGCTCTCTGCCTTTTGCTTGAAGACCAATGCCTTGCCTGCCTGCCTGCCATGGTCCCTGCCATGAGGGTCATGGACTCAATCTCTAAAACTGTAAGAACAAGCATTCTAATATATGAACTTATGGGATGGGGAGATTGCTCAGCAGTTAAGAGCACTGACTGCTCTTCCAGAGGTCCTGAGTTCAAATCCCAGAAACCACATGGTGGCTCACAACCATCTGTAATGAGATATGATGCCCTCTTCTGGTGTGTCTGAAGACAGCTACAGTGTACTTATAATGAATAAATAAATAAATAAATAAATATGAACTTATGGTAGCCACTCTCAATCAAACCAGCACAGAGGTGTGGTGTGGTGTGGTGATGAGTGAGTATGTGTAGGAAGAACTTCATCATGTTGTATCAATGAGTAGTGAAGCAGCAAGAATGGTTTTCTGCCTGATGACGGTCAGGTCATTCTAACCCAACAGGAGACAGGGAAAGCAAAGATGACTAAAGGAAGAGAACAGATTTTTGGTAGAAATCTAAGTATCCAAGTCTACACAGGCAAACAGTGATGAAGAGGATATGAAATGCAGTCTAAATCTCAAGAGGTAAAGGTCTGCCAACTAGTGAGATGGCTCAGCGGTTAAGAGCACTGACTGCTCTTCTGAAGGTCCTGAGTTCAAATCCCAGAAACCACATGGTGGCTCACAACCACCCATAATGACACCCTTGTCTGGAGTGTCTGAAGATAGCTACAGTGTACTTATTTATAATAATAAATAAATCTTATTTATTTATAATAATCTTATTTATTTATAATAATAAATAAAAAAAGAGGTGAAGGTCTGGGTTTCGTTTGGTACCAGAAGATATTATAGTATCTTTAGAGAGAAGATATTATAGTATCTTTAGAGGGTGGGGTAGGGTTTCAGAATTATATGGAACCTTCTTGAAAAGAATTGCAGAAGCCTTAGGTTGGATAGTCTTATATAACTTCACTTTGTGGCTAGTTATATGGTGTGTACCTGTGGCTAGAAACAGTAATAGGCTGACAAGGAGGCCTGCTTGCTCCATTAGGAGAGATGTGTAATGATGTTAGAAGCCCCAGTACTTGTGGCTTCACAATGGTTTTCACAGTTCAAATTGACTTTAAATTTTTTTTATTTAAACTTTTTATTACATTTCCATTATCCTTTGTGTCTTTATCTATTGGGTGAGGGCAGCGTGTGAAGTTAGCATGTTTGAGAGTCAGAGGACAACTTGCAAGAGTTGGTTTTATCATTTCATGCGGGTCACAGGAATTGAACTCAAGTCATCAGGTTTGGTAGCAAGAACATTTACTCACCAAGCCAACTCTGTTGCCCCTAAATTCACTTTGTCAGCATCAGGCATATTTAATCCTTCTGAGCCTTTGTTTAGTTCCATGAGAAAAACTATAGACTTCTCTTCCCAGAAAAGAATCCAACATTACCAGTAGTCACTCCCCTGAAATTTGTTGCAGAGAAGGAAAAACAGGATACAACCATCAGTCTGGATGGGCTCCTGTGGGCTCTCATCTATCTCTTCCTTTCACTGTGGGACACCAGGCTTCCCCCCACACCTACTGAGAGGACTTGTGGGATGCCTGCCTGAGCAGTGCTCCAGCTCCTAGCTCCATAGGTATTTGTAAAATGTTACCATTTCGCTCCTCTGGCAGCTCCTCACTAAGGTTAGTGTGAGGATCAAGTTCATGGCTCAGGATGGAGAGGAAAGCATGGGGGAAGGGAAGCGACGCATTGAATACACTTCCAAAAGAACATGATTTTCTACAGTGCTGGTGCCTGTGCCACCAGGAGAGGTGATGACAGCCTCCTCCCATTTCAGAAGCAGCTCCTAGAGTCATCTGTAGGCGGATTCACATGACACATCCTTAAACTGACGCCATTCTGGGCTGTCTGTTCCCCAGTCACATCTCAGCAACAATGGCTCGTTACATTTCTAAGTTTGATTCCTGATTGGTTGTTTACAGGAACATCCAGGCTGCCCCGCCTGGTATCAGAGCCAGGATTTATCCTTTTGAGTCATGAAACCTCACCAGTCCTGCGTATGTGAACAAGTGAACTGAAATACCTCAAGGGAGTTAAGTTGGTTGTTTGTCACCATATTTTAATCTAAAAAATGTTAGTATGTATTACTGGAGGAAGTTGATGCAGATTTGCCTGCAAACTGTCTTGAACACAATCTTTCTTTTCCGGTTGTTGTTGTTTTCTTGACTGATGTGTCTGTATGAGGAGCATTTTGACTCTCTCGTGTCACTGCTTTTCTGTTCTCACTCCTCTCAGAATCTTTGCCAACATACCACTGACATTTGAGAAAGAGAATAGAGCAGTTTGGCTTCTTACTTGCAAAGCCTTCTGTTTCCGTAGTGACGTAAATAATTATGGAATATATCAAGAGTTTTCTTTAGACGATGTGGGTTTCTTTATTTTTGAGATGGGGTTTGGCTTTGTAGCCCAGGCTGGCCTGGAAGCTGAAGTGTCCTGCCTCAGCCTGTAAAGTGCTGGTATTTCAGGTGTGTGCCAACAAATGAAGGCCAGATCAGCCTTTGAAAAGATGGGGTTGTTACCTATGGGCAGGGCTACAAGAGCAGCCTGAGAAAGATCTATCATATGAAATTTGATTCATATATACAAATATATGAAATTCTTTTTTCTTTTCTTTTCTTTTTTCTTTTTCTTCTCTCTCTCTCTCTTTTTTTTTTCCCGAGACAGAGTTTCTCTGTATAGCCCTGGCTGTCCTGGAACTCACTTTGTAGTGTAGACCAGGCTGGCCTCGAACTCAGAAATCCGCCTGCCTCTGCCTCCCGAGTACTGGGATTAAAGGTGTGTGCCACCACACTCAGCTTTCTTTCCTTATTTTCTGTGTATGGGTGTCTTGCCTGCTTGTGCATCTGCATACCACTTTGATCAGTGCCTGTGAGAACCTGAGGAGGTATCCCCTCAGTACAGTACAGATCCCCTGAAACTGTAGTTATAGGTGATTATTAACTCCTGAGTGGACGCTGGGAATCAAGACCACCCCCTGCCCCCACTTCTCAAGAAGAGCAGCCAGTGCTCCTAACTGCTGAGCCACCTCTCCAATACCGTTCTTTTAAAAACTCACTTTATTTAAATTAACTAACTAATTTTGGTTTTGAAACTGGCTCTCAATGTGTATTGCATTAATATTGCTTTCTTAGAAACTGTCTTAGTTAGGCTTTTACTTCTGTAAACAGATACCGTGACCAATACACACACACACACACACACACACACACACATATATATATATATCTGTCTTCAAACATACCAGAAGAGGGCACCAGATCCTAAAAAGGTCATCTCAGGAACTTTGAGAAAGTCAAGAAACACTGCCCCTCCAGAAGGGAGAGGCTAATTAGCATTTCTCAGACCACAAGAGAGAACCGACCTGAGGGTGGGGACACATTCCGCAGGACTGGCCTTGCTCATCTTCAGACAACCGAAGTCCTTGTCACCTCATTCCCTAAAGACCAATCAATTTAAAAGGTGCACTGTTCCACCAATCATATTGTACCTAGTTGCTTTTGCTTTGTTCTGCCCTGGAAACCATATAAAAACTCCCAAACTGGTGCTGGTAGTTGCTGCCTCTCCTGTGGGTCTGGGACAACCCCAGTGCACTGGAACAATTAATTCCTCTTGCTTTTTGCATCGATCCCGGCTCTACAATCCCCTGGTTGTGAGCAACCATGTGGTTGCTGGGAATTGAACTCAGGACCTTTGAAAGAGCAGTCGGTGCTCTTAACCACTGAGCCATCTCTCCAGGCCCAAGGCAATTTTTTTCCCTTGGGTATTTTCTTTATTTACATTTCAAGTGTTTTCCCCTTTCCAGATCTCCCCTTCTGAAACCATCTATCCCATCCCCCTCTCCCCCTGCCTCTATGATGGTGCTCCCCTGCCCATTCTGGTCTTCCCATCCTGGCATTCCCCTATACTGGGACATCGAACACCCTCAGGGCCAAGGGCCTTTCCCCCCACTGCTATCCAACAAGGCCATCCTCTGCCACATATGTGCCCAGAGCCATGGGTGCCTCCATGTATACTCTTTAGTTGGAGATCCAGTCCCTGGGAGCTCTGGGGGGTCTGGCTGGTTGACACTGTTGCTTCCTCCATGAGGCTGTCCCTCGCACAGTCTGCACAAGGCATCTCTTATAAGGAACAACATTTAATTGGGGCTGGCTTACAGGTTCAGAGATTCAGTCCATTATTATCAAGGTGGGAACATGGCAGCATCCAGGCAGGCATAGTGCAGGAGAAGCTGAGAGTTCTACATCTTTATCTGAAGGCTGCTAGCAGAATACTGACCTTCCTCCCTGCCCCCGAGACAGGGTTTCTCTGTGTAACCCTGGCTGTCCTGGAACTCATTCTATAGACCAGGCTGGCCTTGAACTCAGAAATCCACCTGCCTCTGCCTCCCAAGTGCTGGAATTAAAGGCCTGTGCCACTACTGCCCAGCTCAGGATGAGGGTTTTAAAGCCCACACCCACAGTGACACACCCACTCCAACAGGGTCATACCTACTAATAGTTCCACTCCCTGGGTCAAGCATATACAAACCATCACAAAAACTATTCTTTTTGCTTTTTACAAGTGGACCATTTACTTCTTTTCTTCCTTTCATATGAGCATGTGTGTGTCTGCCTCTGTGTGTGTGTGTGTGTGTGTATGTGTGTGTGTGTGTGTGTATGGAGGTCAGAGGACAACTTGCAGAATTCAGTTCTCATCTTCCACCTTGCTGAGGTCTTTCCTTACTCTGGTGGACTGAGTACTCTAGGCTAGCTGGCTGAAGTGCTTCTGGACAGTATCTGCCTCCCATCTGTAGGAGCAATAGGATCATAGAATCACACTACTGCACTGGCTTTTATTTGTTGGTTCCTGGGACAGACCTCAGATGGTCAGGGTTCTGTGCCTAGTGCCTTTATGTGTTCAGCTATCTCTCTGGCTATTTATTTATTTAATTTGAGACAGGGCCTCACTATGTAGTCCAAGATGTCCTGAAACTCACTCTGTAGACCAGACTGGCCTCAGATTCACCCAGATCTTTCTGCCTCTGCCTCTTGAGTTCTGGGATAAAACACATGTGCCACCACATCTGGCTGATTTCCTTTGAGACAGGGTATCGCTTGATAGTTCAGGCTAGCCTTGAACTCACATTTCCTTCCTTTACCTGCCAAGTGCTGGGATTTTAGATGCAAATCACAACTTTATTTTTTATTTATTTATTTTGTAAAGATTTATTTATTTATTTATTATATGTAAGTACACTGTAGCTGTCTTCAGACCCACCAGAAGAGGGCATCAGATCTCATTACAGATGGTTGTGAGTCACCATGTGGTTGCTGGGATTTGAACTCAGGACCTCTGGAAGAGCAGTCGGTGCTCTTTACCCCTGATCCACCTCTCCAGCTCAAATCACAACTTTAAGTGAAAGAATCCTTCAAGATCAAAAGATAGGATCCTCCAACTTTTAGACCCTCCTGCTTCTGCCTTTCAGTGCTAGGCCGAGCTCCAAGCCCAGTTCTCTTTGTATGTGTGAACACGTGTGTGTGTGTGTGTGTGTCAGGGGTGAGAGTGCATGTTTGTGTCTGCACATGTAGAGGCCAGAGGCTGAAGTCCAATGTCCTTTTAACAATCTCTACCTTTCCTTCTGAGACAGGGTTTGTCACAGAACCTGGAGGAGCTTGTCTTTTCTGCCAGACTGGCTGGCCAACAAGTCTTAGGAACTTGCTTATCTCTGTCCCCAGCACTGAGGTTACAGTTGTGTGTTTTGACTACAGTCCTGGGAGTCCAAACTCAGGTCCTTTATCCACCAAGCCACCTCCCCAACCATGAGGTCGAGATCCAGCATACTTTATCTATCTTTCTTTCTTTTTCTTTCTTTTTTTCCTATTTATTTATGATAAAGTTTTGTGTAGCCCAGGCTAAGTGTGAACTCAATATTTGGCCCAGAATCAACTTGGAGTCAATACCCTGCCTGCAACTTCCAAGTCCTTTGGATTATAGCTATGCTCTACCATGCTTGGCTATGACTCAGTTCTAAGGTCATTAACAGCCTGGTGTGGTGGCACCTGCCTTTAATCTTAGCACTTGGTAGGCAGAGGCAGGTGGATCTTTGTGAGTTTGAGGCCAACCTGGTCTACAAAGCAAGTCCAGGGCAGCCAGGACTATTAAACCGAGAAACTGTGTCTCAAAAAACCAACCAACCAACAAACAAACAAATAAAACAAGCACCTATGTCCACAATGTGGTGGCACCTGCCTTTAACCCCAGCACTTGTGAGGTAGAGGCCCACCTGTACTCGCCAGCCTGGTCTTCATAGCAATTTCAGGACAGATAGAGCTACACTGTGAGACTCTGTCTCAAAAGAAAAGAAAGCAAAAATAAAAGAATAAAAGTAGCTTAGGTTGGCATCATGATGTTCATTAAATGTTAGGTTTCTTGCTATTACTGGGAAGACATGGACTCCTTTCTCTAAATTGTTTACATAAAAGATGCTTTCCTGTCTTGCCCCTTCTCTGCTACTCTGGGCAAAGACTCTTATTTCTTGAGTCTCCATGGTCCACCTGCCTCTTGTTTACTTCCTCTGTCATCTCTGCAGCAAGTCTGTCTCCTGAGAGGTGTGGCCTTTACATCTCTTATTGCTGCTCAGCTCTGCCCAGCTCTGGTTCCCTGTTCTCTCCCAACTCCCAGTTCCTGCTGCTTGGAAAAGGCCGCTGTGTGACATGACCTCACCCTCTTTAGGCTACTGTCCCATTTTTCCTTCCCTTTCTTGCCAAATCCTGTGCGCTTCCATGCATTCGTGACTCACTCTTGGATTATTCCTCTGCCATCTGGCTCTTCCCAACCCCCACTCCCACGGCTCTGTGGTCATCTATCTGTAGATCAGTAGGCTTTGGGGTTTTTTGTTTTGTTTTGTTTTTTCTTGTTTTGTTTTATTTTTGAGATAAGGTATGCTGCCTCCTGCATCCTGGCTTTTTTCTTCTCTTTTTGATGAGTACTGGGGAATCCATACGTAGGCACTCATATTTGAGAAGCAAACCTTTTAACCCACTGAGCCATCTCCCAGGCCCCAGCATTCCCCTTTAAAAAAAAAAGGTTTATTTTATTTTAATTGATGAGTGTGTATTGGAGAGATGGTTCAGCAGTTAAGAGCATTCGTTCTTAACTTTGAATCACAACACTCACATGATGACTCAACCATCCATAACTCCAGTTCCAGGGGACCTGTTGCCCTCTTCAGACAACAAGCACTCACGTGATTTCACAGACACACATGTTAGCAAAACACTTAAAACCATAAAATAAATTATATATATAATAGGTTATATATATATACATATATATATAATAAATTATATATATATAATGTATTTTGGTTTTTCAAGACAGGGTTTCTCTGTGTAGTTCTGGCTGTCCTGGAACTCACTTTGTAGACCAGGCTGGCCTTGAACTCAGAAATCCACCTGCTTCTGCCTCCCAAGTGCTGGGATTAAAGGCGTGTGCCACCATGCCCGGCTTAAATTTTATATATATATATATATTTAAAGTAATGAGAGAGCCTCCTTTTTTTTTTTTCTTTAGAAGAAGCTTTCAGGACACATGAACACAGGTGTTTCTTGAGACAATGAATTACTTGGAATCCTTGGATTCCTTGGATATTTCAGACAGTTGTGATCTACCTCATGTTGTGTGACAAAACTTTTCCTGGGGAGACACAACACACACGTCTACTCAACACAGACAGGGACAACAGACCAAAGTAAAGATGCCACAAAAGTCCAACAATGAGTGTTGTGAGATCTACTTACAGGAATATGGGTAAATGGTTACTTACAGGAACAGGAATGACTCAAAGACAGTTGCATCACCAAAGGCCACTCCAGCATGGGTGACGCTCACAAAGCTGGGGACCTGGAGCACACTACACAGCCTGCAGGCAACTCAACAAGCTGGAGAGTATCCTTCCCAGGTACTTCAGTTGGTTTAATTCTCTTTCAGTCAGCTGGACTGCTCTGAGAGCTTTCTTTGGAGCTTTTTGTCTTCTTGTCTGAGGGAACGCTCAGCATTTATTGCTTACACTGGTATAGAGGGGGCCTTGAGAATCTAACCAATTTCAGGGACTTCCTGAAGCTTGTGAGTTGTTTACCTTTCTACTTAAAGGGTGTCTTTGTCAGTCTTCTTTGCTGTGAAGAGGTACCATGACAAAAGCAGCTCAGGGAGGAAATGGTTCATAATTCCATATCGCTGTTCATCAAAGGAAGTCAGGACAGGGGCTCTGTCTCAGTCAGGGTTTCTATTCCTGCACAAACGTCATGACCAAGAAGCAAGTTGGGGAGGAAAGGGTTTATTCCACTTACACTTCCATATTGCTGTTCATCACCAAAGGAAGTCAGGACTGGAACTCAAGCAGGTCAGAAAGCAGGAGCTGATGCAGAGGCCATGGAGTGGTGTTTCTTACTGGCTTGCCTCCCCTGACTTGCCCAGCCTGCTCTCTTATAGAACCCAAGACTGCCAGTCCAGAGATGGTCCCACTCACAAGGGGCCTTTCCCCCTTGATCACTAATTGAGAAAATGCCTTACAGCTGGATCTCATGGAGGCATTTCCTCAACTGAAGCTCCTTTCTCTGTGATAACTCCAGCTGTGTCAAGTTGACACAAAACTAGCCAGTACAGGCTCCAACAAGGCAGAAATCTGGAGTCAGAAACTAATGCAGAGACCAGGGAGGGCTGCTGCTTACTGACTTGTTTCTCATGGCCTGCTCAGTCTGCTTTTTTATATCTTATAGAACCCAGGTCCACCAGCCCAGGGATAGCACCACTCACAATAGACTGGGCCCTCCCAATCATAATTAAGAAAAATATAGATTTGCTTATAGCCTGATATTATGGAGTCATATTCTCTCTCTCTCTCTCTCTCTCTCTCTCTCTCTCTCTCTCTCTCTCTCTCTCTCTCTCTCTCTCTCTCTCTCTCTCTCTCTCTCTCTCTCTGGTTTTTTTGAGACAGGGTTTCTCTGTGTAACCCAGGCTGTCCTGGAACTCACTCTGTAGATCAGGCTGGCCTCAAACTCAGAAATCCTCCTGCCTCTGCCTCCCAAGTGCTGGGATTAAAGGCATGCGCCACCACCGCCCTGCTTGTTTTTTTTTTTTTTAAAGTCAGGGTTTCACTATATAGACCAGGATATCCAAGGGATCACAGAGAACAGCCTACCTCTGCCTTCTGGATGCTGTGATTAAATGCCTGTTCCATTAATACCTGTCTGACTTCTGATCCCTTTACCTATTGCCTAATAGTCTTGTAGCCTATTCTCTGCTGAGAATTTCTTTGCCTAGGGCATTCCCAGGCTCTATTGCTTTCTTGATGCTCTCTGATGTGGTGTGGAGAAAGGTTGATGGACAGCTTTTTGCTCTCTCTCTCTCTCTCTCTCTCTCTCTCTCTCTCTCTCCTCTAATACAAGCAGTGTATTTAACCACCTTATAGCTTTTACTATGAACTGTAATTTATTTATTTCCATCCTATTGTTAGGGATTGATTTTGGGCTTTGTGAATGTTAAACAAGTACCCTACACCCCATTCCTTAGTTAGCTAAGACAAAACCTACTGCTTTTCTTCTTTAGAATTCACCATTTGATGATACATATTTGTTTTCTAGGGTCCAAGGAAGTTTTATGGAAACATTTGAATCCTTTACTCTCTCCTAAATCCTGTATTCAATATTTTTCAAATTCTCAAGTCTTTTTGGTTCTTGTGTTCAGGCTTTAGGATTGTGCCTCTAATACTCAATAAACATTTACTAATATTATAAAATTTTTGGAGGGATGGTAGTTTGAATAAGAACAGCCCTCATAGGCTTGTTATTTGAATGCTTAGTTGCCAGGGGTTGGCATTAGTTGAAAGGATTAGAAGGGAGAAGAGGTGTGGCTTTGTTGGAGTAGATGTGACCTTGTTGGAGGAATTGTATAACTGGGAGTGGGCTTTGAGGTTTCAGAAGCCCATGCTAGGCCCAGGCTCCTTGTCTCTCTGCCTATAGATCAGGATGTAGCTCTTAGATACTGTTCCAGCACCTGACTGCTCCCATGGTCTCTGTCATGAAGATGTGGACTAAAACTGTAAGCAAGCTCCCCCCACCCCTGCGCCCTCCATTTAAATGTTTTTTTTTAAGATTTATTTATTATTATATGTAAGTACACTGTAGTTGTCTTCAGACACTCCAGAAGAGGGAGTCAGATCTCATAACAGATGGTTGTGAGCCACCATGTGGTTGCTGGGTTTGAACTCTGGACCTTTGGAAGAGCAATCGGGCGCTCTTACCCACTGAACCATCTCACCAGCCCCATTTAAATGTTTTTTTTTTGGTAAAAGTTAGTTGCCTTGATCATGGTGTCTCTTCACAGCAGTAGAGCAGTGACCAAGACAGAAGTTGGTACCAGGAGTGGGTTACTGGTCCAGGAGGCCTGACCATGCTGTTTGTTGGAGGAATATGGAAGAATTTGAGACTTTTCACTAAAAAGTGATCAAAAGCTCTAACTGAAGCTTGATGGGCCAACCTAGTAGGAGCAAGGACTTTAGTACTGAGAATAATGTGGGCCCAGCCTAAAAAGTTCCAGGGAGAAAGAATATTAGTAACTGGCCTAGAGACTATTTTTACAATATTTTGGCAAAGAATGTGGCTGCTTTTTGCCCTAGTCCTAAAAATCTGTCTGAAACTAACCGAAGAGTTTTAGATTAATAGCCTTGGCAGAGGAGATTTCAAGGCAGCCTTGAATCCCTAATATTGACTGTCATGTGGTTTTAGTGGTTACTCTTACACAGCTGTACAATTAAAAGGAAAAAGGGAGCAAGGAAAAGCACAAAAATGTACAGCTTGAGGAGGAAAGGAGCACCAGGAAGAGTGATGGAGCTGAGTCCAAGGCCCAGGGAAATCAAAAGCTTAAAGAAAAGACAGATCTGTGCTGGAGAGATGGCTCAGTGGTTAAGAGCACCGACTGCTCTTCTGAAGGTTCTGAGTTCAAATTCCAGCAACCACATGGTGGCTCATAACCATCTGTAATGAGATATGACTCCCTCTTCTGGTGTGTCTGAAGACAGCTACAGTGTATTTACATATAATAAATAAATAATTCTTAAAAAAGAAAAAAAGAAAAAGAAAAGACAGATCCTAGATGTAATAAAGGGAATGGTGACTTGAGGACAAGACTCCACCCAGGTAAGTTTCCAATTTGTAAAAGGGAATTAAAGACAAGGTCAAGCAGTAGAAGATGTCATCAACAACAGAAAGCTGATGTAATTGTAATTGAACAAAGAGGCCAAGTCAGAGCCCCAGCAAGCAACTGAACTTCTCAGCTTCAATCACATGGTTCTGGTTTTAGGGTCCAGGATACAAGAGAGTGATTGTGGAATATCTCTTCTGGCTAGGAACAGCTGCTGAGGCCAGGAGTGTGTCAGGAGTGTCCCTGCATGCAGGCCTACAGAGGCCATTGTGTGAAACTCTGAAGGTGAAACCTGGATGGCCTCAGAGACCCCAAGATGTTGGAGATGCCAGAGTTGAGGGATGCCTTCCAAGGAGAGCTGCTGACAGGGAGTGGAACCATCCAAAGAGATGTGTGCTGCAGTCAATAAAACTGAAAGAAGTTGGAGATCTGAAGAATACTTTGACAATGTAGAGATGCAGAATTTGGAATTTGTCTTTCTGGCTTTGTTTTTTTTGTTTGTTTGTTTGTTTGTTTGTTTTTTGTTTTTTGTTTTTTTGGTTCAGTACTTTTTCACTATGGGAAATACTTTCCCTTTCCATCCTTTGGGAATGGTAATGTATTTTCTTTGATATGCTATGTTGGAATTATATGGTAAGCTTTTTGATTTTGATTTTATAGGAGTGTGTACAGTTAAGAGATTGCCTTGAGTACAGAAGGAAGGACCATCCAGAGACTGCCCCACCCTGGGATCCAGCCCATATACAACTACCAAACCCAGACACTATTGCATATGCCAGAAAGATTTTGCTTATAGGACCCTGATATAACTCTCTCTTGTGAGGCTATGCTAGTGCCTGGCAAATACAGAAGTGGATGCTCGTAGTCATCTATTGGATGGAACACAGGGCCTCTAATAAAGAAGCTAGAGAAAGTACCCAAGGAGCTAAAGGGACCCTATAGGAGGAACAACAATATGAACTAACCAGTACTCCCAGAACTGTGTCTCTAGTTGCATATGTAGCAGAGGATGGCCTAGTTGGCCATCAATGGGAGGAGAAGCCCTTGGTCTTGGGAAGATCATATGCCCCAATACAGGGGAATGCCAGGGCCAGGAAGCAGGAGTGGGTGGGTTGGGGAGCAGGGCAGAGGGAGGGTATAGGGGGCTTTGGGGATAGCATTTGAAATGTAAATGAAGAAAATATCTAATAAAATAAAAAAAGAAGTAACTCTGAACTTTAGACTTTTAACAGTGTTGAAACTGTGAAAGACTATGGGGACTTTTGAAGTTGAACTATCTTCATTATGGTATGGCTATGAGCTTATAGGGGCCAGGGATTAGAATGTGGTGGTTTTAATAAGAATGGCTCCCATGGCTCATTATTTGAATGCTTAGTCACCAGGGAATGGTAATATTTGAAAGTATTAGAAGGACTAGGAGGTGTGGCCTTGTTGGAGGAATTGTGTCACTGGGTGTGGGCCTTGAGATTTCAAAAGCCAATGCTGGGTGGCGCACAGCACTTGGGAGGCAGAGGCAGGCAGATTTCAAGTTTGAAGCCAGCCTGGTCTAAAGAGTGAGATCCAGGACAGTCAGGGCTATACAGAGAAACCCTGTTTCCAAAAACCAAAAAACCAAACCAACCAACTAACCAAAAAAAAAAAAAAAAAAAAAAAAAAGCCAATGCCAGACCCAGGCTTTCTCTCTGAATGTGAATTAGGATGTAGTTCTCAGCTTCTCCTCCAGCACCTGCCTGCATGCTGCTATCTTCCCCTCTACGATGATATGGACTAAGCATCTGAAACTATAAAACTATAAGCAATTTCTCGATCAAATGCTTCCTTTCATGAGAGTGGCTGGGTCATGTGTCTTTTCACAGCAATAGAACAGTGACTAAGGGGGTCAGTGTTAGGACTGACTCTAGGGCCGTGGGCACACTAGGCAGGTACCACTGAGCTACATCCTCAGGTCCATAACATGTTTCTGATAATGTATAATTTTTGCAGATATTTGCAGAAGGGGAAGTGATTATAGCCTTGAGTTTGTTAACCTTCAGAGACTACCAAAGGAATGGAAGAGAGACAATAGGAGAGAAGCAGAGAGCAGAAGACAGCAGTAGACCTAGATTTAAGACAGGCCCTATTGCAGGATACAGGAGAATACTTACCAGCAAAGTAGCGAGAAAAGTCAAAGAGCCTGAATAACTCATCATAACCCACTCTCTGTTTACTGAGAATCTATTCCCTGCCCAGCGCTTGGTAGTGATAGGAAGATGAATCAGAAGTTGTTTCTTCCCTGAAGGAAGTCAGTGAAAAAGAGAAACATGTAAACAAAAGCTTACAAAACAATATGTGTTAAGTATTATAATAAGAGTATTCACAAAGTGTTCTTCGAGTCAGAGGAGATAGTGACTAAGATTCTGCACAGAGAGAGGTAGGAAAAGGTGGGCGTCACGATGACTGGGATCTAGCAGCCTGAGATGGTGACAGGCTAGAAAGACAGCACAGCCTTGTGGAGCCTGGGCCCTTGTGAAATAGCAAATCAGTTTGATTTGCTTTAATGGGAATCAGAGGCTGGTTAGGGAATGAAGACTGGTGATGGTCCATAAAGAGTTTATCACACGGTTATGGACTCTAGATTTTATTTTCTACCTAATAGGCTGTCTTCAAGATTTTTTTGTTTGTTTTTAACAGAGGATCTATGACTAGCTTGCCTAGCGATCCCTGACCTAGTCTAGTCAGTGTGACTACCAACAACAGCCATGAAGACCAAGAAGGCACAAGAATCTAACCATGACCTGAAGTTCAAGCTCATAATTTCTCTTCCTGAGTAAGAAATTAAGATGTTCCAGGAAGATGAGAAACTTTTAAAAACTGCTGCCAAGCTCTGGTTTGCAGAAGACTTCACAGAATGGAAGGAATAAAAAAACTCCAGCAGAGGCTGGAGAGATGGCTCAGTGGTTAAGAGTGCCGACTGCTCTTCCAGAGGTCCCCAGTTCAAATCCCAGCAACCACATGGTGGCTCACAACCATCTGTAATGAAATCTGATTCCCTCTTCTGGAGTGTCTGAAGATAGCTATAGTGCACTTACATGTAATAAATAAATGAATCTCTAAAAAAAAAAAAAAAAAAAAAAAAAAAACCTCCAGCAATGTCATGTTCCTGTAGAATCAGGAAAAAAGGGACCATCTGCCTCTCACAAGATCCTGAAAATATATGACAACCACTATGTCACACCCATGATGGAAGTGGACAAGGACTGACCCTGGGTGTGGAATGCCCACACTGACCTTGCTGACCCAATCCCCAACTGCCCAAAAGTTCAAAATAAAGTTGTACAAATTATATACATCCTATAAATTTAAGTCTTCATGTCAGAGTTTAGATATGACGGACATTCTAATAACTGCTACCTGATCAAAAAGTAGACCATTTTCATTCCCTCTGAAAGTCCCTTCATGCCTTTCAAAGATTGACCTGGGCTTTTCCCCAATGTCACTACCAATATCTATTATCAAGTTTTGGTAATCTATTGAATATATGAAAGTTCCAGGTTGGGCATATGGCTCAGTTGGCAGAGTACTTGCCTAGAATGTGTGAAGCCCTGGGTTTGATTCTCAGAGTCAAATAAATCAGACATGGTGGCTCATAACTGTAATCTTAGCAGTTGGGAACTAGAAGCAGGAGGATCACACGTACTTGTACATACACATATGCATACACACACACACACACACACACACACACACCCTAAAACTGATACAGCACCATATCTGATGGCTATTTCTGTTTTATTTATTTATTTTGAGATAAGTTCTGAGAAGGCTTGGCTGATTTCATGACAGCCTTCAAATTGGCAGTAAAGGAGACTAAGTCTAAATCTCTGTTTTTGAGAACTGGGCAATTCCAGGCAATTCCGGGCCTTAGAAGCTGCCCCTGCCACCTGGCTTGAGACAAGAACAATGAGTCAGCAGCAGTTTCCAGATTTCCTCAGCTACTTCCTCAACAAGAGTTTCCAGCCCCTTCGCTCAGTAATGGAAGGTCCCTAGAGATGGAGTAAGATAAGGGTCACCTACCCCAGAATGCTCTAATGTGCTTTAAAACCGGCCTGCGAGCACACTCGATTGTCTCTCTATACTGGTAATGGGATACCCCCAGCATGATGGACTTTTGCAGAATAAAACACTGCATTTACATACTATTAGAGTCTGGGGTGTCATTCTTTAGCGATTCACAGGCCCTTACAGTTTTTATTATGTAGCTCCACCTTTCAATCTGTCTGCATCAGCCTTTTAAGTATCACAGGTTTTGCCACCCTGCTTAGCAATTTCTATTGTATTCTTTTGGTCAAAACCATCACAAACTTAGTAAAACTTCAACAAGTTAGAAAGATAAAGCTGTAGTTAGATGATCAAGTACGATGTGCGTGTGTTGGAGGTGAGAGGTTGAGGAAATGGAGATATGCATACCTACAGAGGATAGAGGTTAATATTGGGTGTCATTTTCTTTCCTTTTTTTTTCTTTCAGACTAGATCTGAAGTAGCCCCAGCTGGACTGGAACTCACTATATAGGCTAGGTTGGCCTTATACTCTCAGAGATTCACCTGTCTTTTCAACCCCACCCACTAAGTGTTGGGACCAAAGTTGTGCATTTCCGTGCCTGGCCCTCCATCTTAATTTTTGAGAGCAGCTCTCTCACTGTGCCTAGAGCTTGCTAGACTAGCTGGTTAGCCAGCCCCTGGTATGTTTTGCACTGGGTTCATGGGAACATGTCTGACTTTCATATCAGTGCTGAGAGTCAGAATTCAGGTCCTTATGGATCAGGTAAGCATAGGAGATAGTGTAGTCTGGTACCCTATCTGGTTTTGGCTATATATAACTCCCCATTTTGTAGTAATGCACTTGACAGGCTGGTTCCCTGACCTTAATATGCATACATGTTTCTCAGCCAATAATCCACCTAGCAACCTTAGAAACCACTGGAACCCCCATCTTCCCTGGGCTACACATAGTGCAATATCTGAACAATAGTATAAATTCCTCTGCCCCTAGTAACAATCAAATTTAAATAGTTCTAGCAAAGTGCATTTCCATGTGGTATGAAGACTAGATGGGCTGATTCAGCCTGAACAGGTTTGGCGTTCATGCCCTAAGGGAAAACTGTGTTTTTATTTTATTTTATTTTATTTTATTTTATTTTATTTTATTTTATTTAAAGATTTATTATATGTAAGTACACTGTTGCTGTCTTCAGACACTCCAGAAGAGGGTGTCAGATCTCATCACAGATGGTGGTTGTGAGCCACCATGTGGTTGCTGGGAATTGAACTCAGGACCTTAGGAAGAGCAGTCAGTGCTCTTAACCACTGAGCCATCTCTCCAGCCCCTTATTTTATTTTTTAAGGCAGGGTCTCTCTCTCTCTCTCTCTCTCTCTCTCTCTCTCTCTCTCTCTCTCTCTCTCTCTCTCTCTCTCTCTCTCTCTCTCTCCCTCCCTCCCTCCCTCCCTCCCTCCCTCCCTCCCTCCCTCCCTCTCTCTCTCTCTCTCTCTCTCTCTCTCTCTCTCTCTCTCTCTCTCTGGCTCTCTGGCTGTCCTGAAACTCACTATGTAGACCAGGTTGGCCTTGGACTCAGGAATCTACCCACTGCTACTTTTCAAATTCTGGGATTAAAGGCATGTACCACTACATGTAGTGACTGTGTGGAGTTGGTATGTGCACATGAGTATGGATGTTCTCTGAGGCCAGAAGTGTCTGATTCCTGTTGGACTGGGATTAAAGACAGTGTGAGTTGTCCAACATTGATGCTGTGAACTGAACTTGAGTCTTGGAGAGGGCAGTCAGCACAAATAACTTTTGAATTGTCTCTTTAGCCCCTTAGCCCTTAAAAATAAAAAAAAAATATGTTTTATAAGCTGGGTAGTGATAGTGTACACCAGCATTTGGGAGACAGAGGCAGGTGGATCTCTCCTGGGAGATGGTTTTGTGCACTGTGTATTCAGATGCTGATTACTGCGTCCCGAGACCTTGTTGCATCTGGACACTGGCATTGTCATGTATCTTCTTTCTCAATGTTGTGTAAAAGTTGTTTTCCATCACTTCTGATTGGTTAATAGCTGTTCAGCAAATTCCTGTGCAGGAAAGAATATGATGGGACTTCCAATTCCTGTGAAAGGGTCCTGTAGAGACCAGAGAGTTTGCCAGAAGGAGTCACAGAGGACTAATTAGGTTAGATTAGAGTTAGAATAGATAAGAACCCTGCCCGATATAGTGCAAGATGCTCATTTATAAAAATACCAGATCTCCATGTTATTATTTCAGAACAGGGTGGGCATAGAAAAAGCCCTGTATATTTACTTACATTTAGTGCCTAAAGTGGGGCACAGAATCCAAGCTTAAACAAAAGGTTCAGGTATTAAAGAAGTCCTAGGTGGAAGGTGGTTTCCTAGTCGCTTGGGACCAGGAAGTTTCGAGAAGCCAAGTATTCTCCGAAGACAGGAGACCTGCAGCATCTCCACACCTTGATCTCACTTTGGGGAGGCAGATAGGCATGGGCTCTTGGCTGGCCATAGAGTTTGTACTGCACAGACCTGACTCCTATGCCCCCTGGCACCTGAAGATCCCACCAGACAGCATGCTTTGGAAGATGTACAAGCTGTAATTGAGCCATTTGAACTCAAAATGTGGGCAGCAAAGGCCCTAGCCCCTGCCCTTCATTGGCTGTTGGAGCAGTGTTTTGTAGTACATAATGGGTTTCCACCTTTGTAGCAATCCTTGGCTTTAGTGAACTTGATGTTCCACCTTCACAGCCAGGTCTCCCTTTGGAATGAATTTGTGGTGAGGTCAGCACTACTGCCTGGGGGCAGGGAATGGACGCAGAGGATCTGGACTCAAGGGGCATTGAGTTGGTTGCCCAGGCTGCCCTCCCTCAAATTTCCATTCAGTGCCTTGTGAGAAGACTCTGACCTGATTGGGCAAACTGTCCTTACAGGCTCCAGCAGGGAAGGGCCCCTAGCCTGAGTGGGATACCCTCTAGGGGAGGAGGCCTGCGTCCCTATCAGAGCTTGTCAGAAGCTGCAGCTAGCAGATGGTGTGTGCACCTTGGTACAGTCGTCTAAGTGACAGGGTTTGAAGCTAGTAGGGTGCCAGAAGGAATCTAAGACTAAGAAAATAGATGTATTCTCCATGTATGGCCACTTGAAGGAATGCTAAATCCAAGGACCAAGTAAATAGTAGGTTTTACAGGTTTCATTTCAAGCTTTTTCTCAAAAGCCAGCTTGCCTTGTTGAATTTAAATAGCTTTGATTGGCAATTTATTTACACCCCTTGTTTTCAGAACATGTCAGCTGAATAAAGTTGAGGTTTATTTAGAAAAAAAAAAAAAGACTAAAGCCAATAGAAGTCTGGTAAGACTAAATAAAGTAAGGGGACTGGAGAGATGGCTCAGCGGTTAAGAGCACCGACTGCTCTTCCGAATGGTCCTGAGTTCAAATCCCAGCAACCACATGGTGGCTCACAACCATCTGTAATGAAATATGACACCCTCTTCTGGAGTGTCTGAAGACAGCAACAGTGTACTTACATATAATAATTAAAAAAAAAAAAAGACTAAAGTAAGTCTCTTACGTAGCGAACTGGCAATGGTGGCACATGCACCCAGTACTCAGAAGGTGGAGGTAGAAAGATCAGAAGTCACCATTGCATACACTAGCAAGATTTTGCTGCAAGGACCCTGATATAGCTGTCTCTTGTGAGACTAGGCCGGGGCCTAGCAAACACAGAAGTGGATGCTCACAGTCAGCTATTGGATGGATCACAGGGCCCCCAATGGAGGAGCTAGAGAAAGTTTCCAAGGAGCTAAAGAGATCTGCAACCCTGTAGGCACAACATTATGAATTAACCAGTACCTCCCAGAGCTCGTGTCTCTAGCTGCATATGTATCAAAAGATGGCCTAGTCGGCCATCACTGGAAAGAGAGGCCCATTGGACACGCAAACTTTATATGCCCCAGTACAGGGGAATGCCAGGGCCAAAAAATGGGAATGGGTGGGTAGGGAAGTGGGGGGGAGGGTGTGGGGGACTTTTGGGATAGCATTGGAAATGTAATTGAGGAAAATATGTAATAAAAAATATATATAAAAAAAAGAAATTAGGGAAGGTTCAAAATATTAGGTTTCTCTAGCTACTTTGTATGTCTCTTTTAGAAATGCCAAGAATGAAAGCCGTGAATATAGCTCATTGTTTAAACACTTGTCTAAGATGTACAAGGCTTTGAGTTGCTTTGCCACTGTTGAAAACAAACAAACAAAACCCAGAAATCTTCATACATACATAATACACACACACACACACACACACAATCTGTAATAAAGATTAATAGAAGAAAGAAAAAAAAAGATCAGAAGTTCATAGACTCCTCCAACTACATAGCAGCTCAAGGCCAGACTGGGATGTATAAGACCCTGTCGCAAGCAAGCAAGCAAGCAAGCAAGCAAGCAAGCAAGCAAGCAAGCAAGCAAGCAAGCAAGCAAGCTAACAGAAATCAGACAGACACTCAACTGTGTGTGACAAAGCTTTTCCTGGGGAGATGGAGCACAAGTTAGACCTGGGAGTAAAGTCAATAAAGGAAGGAGAGAGAAAACTAAATGAGAGGAGAAGTGAAAGGAGAAAATCAGAAATTTAAAAAGATTTTAAAAAAATGTTAGAAGTATTAAAGAGATTAAAAAATAAAATGTGGGCTGGCAAGATGGCTCAGCGGGTAAGAGCACTGACTGCTCTTCCAAAGGTCCTGAGTTCAATTCCCAGCAACCACATGGTGGCCCACAACCATCTGTAATGAGATCTGACACCCTCTTCTGGAGTGTCTGAAGACAGCTACAGTGTACTTACAAATGATAAATAAATAAATCTAAATAAATAAATATATTTCTAAAACAAACAAACAAACAAAACAAAAACAAAAAAGCCCAGGGTGTGTCTTTGTCTGTACAGAAGCAACCAGTGGGTTGACTTTGGCCTACAGATTATTTAAAAAAAAAAAAAGTTTGGGCGGTGGTGGTGCACGCCTTTAATCCCAGCACTTGGGAGGCAGAGGCAGGTGAATTTCTGAGTTCAAGGCCAGCCTAGTCTACAAAGTGAGTTCTAGGACAGCCAGGGCTATACAGAGAAACCCTGCCTTGAAAAAAGCCAAAAAAAAAAAAAAGAAAGAAAAAAGTTTTCCATGTTAAAAAATGGAAAACCCTGTAGAAGAGTGCACTTGGATCCTATATAATTTTGTTTCAGTTACCAAATACAAATAGTTATATGTTCAATATGTTCAATAATTATTACAATTTTTTCAAATATTTATTTATTATATGTAAGTACACTGTAACCTGTCTTCAGTCACCCTAGAAGAGGGCATCAGATCTCATTATGGATGGTTGTGAGCCACCATGTGATTGCTGGGATTTGTACTCAGGATCTTTGGAAGAACAGACAGTGCTTTTAACCACTGAGCCATCTCTCCAGTCCAATTACTACAATTTTATATATCCTCTTTAAGAGACTTATCCTTCGGATTTCTGAGTTCGAGGCCAACCTGGTCCACAAAGTGAGTTCCAGGACAGCCAGGGCTATACAGAGAAACCCTGTCTTGAAAAACCAAAAAATAAAAAATTAATAAAATAAAAAATAAAATAAAAATAAATAAATAAATAAATAAAAAATAAAAAATTAATAAATAAAGAGACTTATTCTCTTTAAGCAGACTTAGAGAAAGAGAAGACTAAAAATAAAATAAATGCTAAATTGGAGACCATAGAATAGAGATTAGATGATTCTTTAAATCAGAATAGACAATCTTCAGAAGAATCCAATCTGGAGCATACAATGTAGTTCCAGATGAGAAAAATCTACACAGGCTTGAGGAATTAGCATGGGGACCCATAAGATGCAATATATTCAGTTAAATGTTTAAATATGCTACCTTAGAGCAATACCATACAATAGAGTATGTATTTCATTTTGCAGAGTTTGGAGTTTGTACATATGTTAATACATCATACAATTGATACTTACTCAAGACTTAAATATGTTTCTGCTTTGAGTTTTGAAAAGACTGATTCTGAGTTTGCACATTTATTAGATGTAATAGCAATCTTGGACATACCTTTACAGATAGAAGCTGATGATGCTTCAATATATGTATGCACTAAAATGCAAGAATATTTAAGACATTATGGCATAAAACGTATTACTGGCATCTCTCACAATCCTACATGACAAGCTATTTTGAGAGAAAGAGCTAACAGGACTTTAAAGAAAATGCTCATAGAACAGAAAGGGATATGTGATCTCCCAGAGACAGATTAAATAATGCTTAATTGACTTTAAATTACAGCTGCTGAAATACACTGAATTTTAGAAAGGACAGCTGAATTAAATCAGTCTATATACATGTTAACTTTAGAATTGAAGGCAGGAAATGTGTTGGGGATGAGGTTTTGTCTTTGTTTCAACAGGAGAAGAAATTCTATGGATTCCATCAAAAATAATAAAGATTTGGTTTGACTAGTGAGAGCTCCTGAAAATCTTGGCTGTGTACATGAAAGAAAAAGCCAAGAAGAACAAGAAAACAGGTAGCATGAATGCATGGGAATAGCTCTGAGAATAACCAGGACTTCAGCTAAGCACAGGCAAAAAATCTTGTTGGTTACAGAATCTTTAGGATTTCTATGCCGTCCTTTCAAATGTCATGTATGAAAATTTATATTACAGGTTGGTTATATAGTTAAAACTAGCTTACAAAACAAAAAAAGGCAGATGCCTTACCCACTCAAACAAAGAACAGAGAATCATTTTTATTTGATCTGTGTACACTGCACATTCCATGCATGTGTTAATGCAAAATATACATTACCTTTACAAGTTTATAGATTCTCAGAGCAAAACAACCAGACACCAAAAAAGTTAATGCAGTCCTGACAAGATTCACCCTTGAAGATGCTAAGAAAGCTGCTGAGACACTGAGATATATTTATTTCACCATCCTACTTGATCCAACCTCATACTACCTCAATAGCTATTCCCTCAAAACTTGCTTCCAGGACAGCTTCAAAGCTGTTAACCCTCTCTGGTCCAACCTCTCAGACTGTTACAGTCAGGACTTTAGTTAAGTCCCGCACTTTCACATCACACAGAGATTGGACAACAAATGTCACAGCTAGTGTTGTTAAGTCAGGCCAATATCCCAGTTTCCTAAGGGGCTTCCAAAAGGTAAGGTCACCTCCAAATAGCAGGAACCAATCAAAAGAGAATGATGCCTTGGTCTCAAAAAGTGGGGTGGGTGCTTTTTGGTTGTTTATTGGGAGGTGGATTTTCATTGTCATTTAAGAGGGGTTAACCAACCCCTCTTAAGTTGTTAATGGTCTTGGTCAGAGAGGAAACAAAATAAAAAAGGTGAGATTCAGGGATTTATTTCTTTCCTCTATGCTTCCTCTTTTCTCTATTGTTAGGGATGGAGGAGAAGGGAAGAGAATGGGAGAATATAGGAACAATAGGATAAAGGTGTAGATTATTGAATCTACTTTTAGACCAAAGAGCATCAATATGCCAAATATTTTACAGTTGGCATGAACTTTGTATATTGAAACAGACTTAAGATTTTAATTTGTTACTACATACTCTATACATGTTTCAACCCTCTTTTAAGGTATTGTACCTATGCAATGCATTTAAAAATGCAATATGAAGTTCTGGTCCTTTTGAAAGCTGCCATTACAAACTATTCAAGATAATTAAGAAATGCAAGTTTGGGTTAGAGAGGTGGCTCAGGGGTTAAGAGCACTGACTGCTCTTCCAGAGGTCCTGAGTTCAGTTCCCAGCAACCACATGGTGGCTCACAGCCATCTGTAATGGGATCCAGTGCTCTCTTCTGGTGTGTCTGAAGACAGCGGCAGACAGTGACAGTGTGCTCATATATGTAAAATAAATAATAATTCTTTTTAAAAAAAGAAATGTAAGTCCATAGTCAATAAATCAAACTTATTGGTCATGTTAGATACTAGTTTAGTTTATTACAGGCATATGTTTCCTAAGATAAATAGAATAAATAGTAAATAGCTAGAAACAAGCAATAGTTTATCTGAATTGCTTGTTTCTAAAAAACCTTAGAGATCTACAGAATATGGCATTTTAAAATATTTTATTAAGGGGGCTGGAGAGACAGCTCAGTGGTTAAGAGCACTGGCTGTTCTTTCAGAGGTCCTGAGCTCAATTCTCAGTAACCACACAGTGGCTCACAACTATTCTATAAGGAGATCTGGTGTCCTCGTCTGGCCAGCAGGCATACATTCAGGCAGAAGGCTATATAAATAATACATAGATACATCTTTAAAAAGGTTTTATTAATAAAGGCTTTTTTGACAGAGAAATATGTCAGCTCCTGGTAGCACCTCATACTACTTCAAAGAAGATGGTGGACATCAAAGAACCTCCTCATGGAACTTCCTCCAAATGTGGCAATCTATCTACTGGGCAAGAAGCTGCCCTTGCTTCAACTGCAGACAGCATGCCTGTAGGAACAAGATGTCCCTAACCAGCAGGAGGTAGTCTAACAATAATGTCGCCCCTTTTCCAACTCCTGCTTCATTCAGGGATATCTTTTCTTTCCTCTCTATCCTTTTTCTTTTTTACCTAGTGTTAGGGCTTGAAAGGTTAGAATAAAAAGGGTGGAAGAAGGAAGAACTCAGAAAGTAGCAAAGACTAGCTACAGTTTAGCCTCTTTCTGTTGGTTTTCTGTGCTATGGGTCAAGCCTAGGGTGTTACCATTCACCCATGCTAGGTGAACACCCTGCTGTTGAGTTGTATCCCAACTTCTATTTAGAGATAGAACAGAGGTCAGGCTCTCCTAGTGATGGTCCCTTCTCTTGGAATGGGGACTGAAGCCCTGAGAATGAGAAAGGGAACAGGAGTAAAGCAAGGTAGACTTACTGATGGCAATAGCCCATTCAAACAGAGTCTGTAGACCTAAGAGTCATAAGAAATCACCCACTCTTTTATGGAACATTCCAGCCTCTTAGAAGCAGAGCATGGGCGTTTCAGTTGTCCCAAATCCTAGTCAGCACTTGTCAGTCCTTTTTAATTTTAGATATTCTGGAGGATGTGAAGCGGTATTTCCTTGTGGTTTTGTTTTCCCCTGACAATTAGTAGCATTATGAATGCATCCATGTGATCGCCAGCCATCTGTATGACTTTTAAAAGAGGAATCAGTTCAGATTTTTTGCTTATGTAAAAACTACTGGGGCTGGAAGTGTGGCTCAGTTGGTGGAATGCTTGCCTAGCACACGAAGTCCTGGGTTGGATCCCTGGCAACCAGAGATGAGGTCAGAATCCCAGGGCTCAGGAGATGGGAGTAAGGGAGTGAAGAGTCCAAGGTCATCCCTAGCTACATATTGAATTTCAAGCCAACCTAGACTACACAAGATGTATTGTCCCTTTAAAATAAAAAAAAATGGGACTTGATTTGTTATTATTCACAAAGGGTTTAAAAATATATTATATTTTGAATTTTTATCCGTTGCTAGATATATGTGCTATGAATTCATATTAATGGGCCAGAAGATTCATTGTTATTTGTAGTATGTATGTATGTATGTATGTATGTATGTATGTATGTATGTATGTATGCATGTATGTATGTATGTATGTATGTATGTATGTATGTATGTATTTTTGAGATAAGGTTTCATTCTATAGCCCAGCCTTAACTCACTAGCCTTAAACTTACAGCAATCCTTCACATCCCAAATGTTGGGAGTACTAGTGTGTAATATTGTGCCCAGCTTTCAATCTTATTGAGATATTTATTATTTATAACTTTATCTATAAATTCAGTGAAATTCCAATAATAGCACTAGCAGTTTTTCATAGACTTTGACAAGCCAATTCTACAGTTTAAATGAAAATACGAGGAAAGCTAAGAATGTCGATGTGTGCCTGTAATTCCCAGCAATTAGGGAATTCTCACCAAGAGGATTAGGAGTGTAAGGCTAGTCTGAGCTAAGGCCAGCTTGGACTACACAGCAAGCTTGAGGCCAGTCTACAGTGACATCTGTTTGAAAAAACAAAAAAGAAATGTTTCCTAAGTTGGACTTAATAAACTTGTTTTGTTTTTTTGAAGACAGGGTTTCTCTGTCCTGGAACTTGCTTTATGGACCAGGCTGGCAACAAACTCAGAGATCCACCTGCCTCTGCCTTTGAAGGCACGAACCACCTTGTCCCGCTTTTTTTTTTTTTTTTTTTCTTTAATGGCAGGATCTCATTATGTAGCCCTGGTTGACTTGGAATTCATTATGTTGACTAGATGTCTTAGTTACATTCATATTGTCATCAAACACCAAGATCAAAGCAACTTTAAAAAGGAAGAGTTTAATTAAGCTACAGTTCCAGAGTGTCAGAGTCTTTGATGATGGAGCACAGATGCAGGCAGCTGGGGCAACCGTTGAAAATTCACATCTTAGGCAGAGGCAGGCAGATTTCTGAGTTGGAGGCCAGCCTGGTCTACAGATTGAGTTCCAGGACAGCCAGGGCGATACAGAGAAACCCTGTCTGGGGGGTGGGGGAGGAGAAAGTAAATTTACATTTTATCCTACAAGGTGGAGTGTCTTAGGGGTTTATGGCTGGGAAGAGACACCATGACTACAGCAACTCTTTTCTTTCTTTTTAAATATTTTTGATTTTTTCGAGACAAGGTTTTTCTGTGTAGCCCTGGCTGTCCTGAAACTCACTCTGTAGACCAGGCTGGCTTCAAACTCAGAAATTTGCCTGCCCCTGCCTCCCAAGTGCTGGGATTAAAGGCATGCACCACCACTGCCCGGCTTAGATCAATCTTTTATTTATCTATTTATTTAGATCAATCTTTTAAAAGGAAAATTTTATTTTGTTTACTTTTGCTATTGTTTGAGACAGGGTTTCCTGTCCAGTCCCAGTTGGCCTAGAATTCACCGTGTAGACCAGGCTAGCCTCAAACTCATAGAATGACCTACCTCTGCTTCCCAAGAACTGGAGTTCTTGGAAGAAAGGTGTGTGCCACTATTCCTGGCTGGTAACTCATTTCTCTCTCTCTCAAAAATAAAGACTTTATTTGTATGTATGTATGTATGTATGTATGTATGTATGTATGTATGTATGTATGTATGTATGTATAGTTATGTGTGTTCCTGCACTTGATTACAAATTCTGCAGAGGCCAGAAGAGGGTATTCAGACTCCTTAGAGCCAGAATTACAGGTGGTGGTTAGCTGCCTGATGTGGTGCTGAGAACTAAACTCAGGCTCTCCAGAACAGCAAGCATTTTTAACCAATGAGCTTTATCTCCAGCCAGTTAATTCATTTCCTTTTGTCTGTAGATATTTCCTTTGTATAGACGCAGTATTCTTTATTTGTCCTCCTATTGAGAGACCTTACTTGTTTCTGGTTTTTGGCAATTATAAATAAACATCTTTCACAAACATCTGTAAGTGGGGTTTTGTGTCAGTTTTCACATGATGGCTCACAACCACCTATAACTCTAGTTCCAGGGGATCTGGTGTCCTCTTCTGACCTCCACATGCACCAGACACACATGGTGCATATACATACATGCAAACAGAAGACACACACACACACACGCACACGCACACATACACAACAACAACAACAGAGGCCTTGATTTTGTATAATAAACTTTTATTCGTTGTCCATAAAAAAGAAAGAAAATAAAACAAGGTCATAATATAGAAATGACTCGCTAAGCTGAGCAGTGGTGGCACACGCCTTTAATCCCAGCACTTTGGAGGCAGAGACAGGTGGATTTCTGAGTTTGAGGCCAGCCTGGTCTACAGAGTGAGTTCCAGGACAGCCAGAGCTATACAGAGAAGCCCTGTCTCAGAAAAAAACAAAGAAAAGAAAAGAAAAGAAAAGAAAAGAAAAGGAAAGGAAAGGAAAGGAAAGGAAAGGAAAGGAAAGGAAAGGAAAGGAAAGAAAGGAAAGGAAAGGAAAGGAAAGGAAAAGAAAAGGAAAGAAAAGAAAAAATAAAATAAAATAAAAGAAAAGAAAAGAAAAGAAAAGAAAAGAAAAGAAAGGAAATGACTGGCTAGATACAGAGGCACAAGTTCAGCACTTGGGATTGGAGGCCAGCCTGGACTAAATAATGAGATGGTTTAAAAAACAAAACAAACAAAATGGGGCTAGCAAGATGGTTCAGTGAGTGCCTGCTACCAAGCCTGGCTTTGATCCTCTAGACCCAAAGGATGGAAGGAGAGAACCAATTCCTGAAGACTCCCTCTGACCTTATACCTGCCATGGCACACATGCTGACACATACATACATACATACATACATACATACATACATACATACATATAATAAAAATAACCTGCGCCAGGTCCTGCCTCCAGGTTCCCGCCCTGATGTAGAAGTGTAAGCCAAATAAACCCTTTCCTTCCCCCCCCAAAACAAAACAAAACAAAACAAAAAATACCCCAATCCAAAGTTCCAATGAATGAATTTTCCTTCTTTAGGCTTCTTATTGCCTCGGACAGTTGTCTCTTGATTCTGTTACTCTCTTGTCGTCTTCCTCCTCCCCCATCCTCCCCTGCTTCTCCTCCCTCTCTTTGTGGTTCTGTGGGTCACAGTCTCACACATAAGCAGCCTATGGAAGATCTTTGTCCCTGGCTCCTGGCCACTCCTTCCTTAGCAGTACTAAGGGTTAAACCAGGGGTTTTTAGGAATGTTAGGTACATGCTCTATCACATCACTACTTACCCCAGCCTCAGTTTCCTGAGACTTCTTGATGCATAGCCAAGACTGGCCTCAAACCCTTGTTATTCCTGCCTCAGTTCCCCTAGAGCTGGGATTCCAAGTGTGCCAACACCAGCAAACCAAGGTTCCTTCTAAGGTTGTGTCACAACACGGACAATGGCAACTGGCACTTTTCTTTACCAGATTGGATTTTTGCAATCTAGCAAGCTCTCCCACTTTTGTGCCACCTAGTGTGTTCTGTGCTGTGACAGACATGTGCAAATCTGAGAGGCTTATCCCACGTTATATATTGCTCACACTATATACTCATTGCAGACTGATTGGGGTAATCTGCTTTGTGCCATTCTCATAAGAGACAAAGCTGATGGAATAACCACCAGGTAAAACGTTGCTCATAGCTGTGGCCGAAGGGAAGACAGAATGGTTGAACTCTGTCTGTATTGGTAGTTAAAGCTTTTTCTCAGAAGAATTCACAAAATTCTCACTCCTAGTTTATTGGTAAAAGGTCATATAGACACTGCCCACTTCAAAGGCACTGGGATGAAACAATTATACTATATTCTTTGAGGCTATGATAAGTACATTATTTGAGAATAGCATGAGAATTACTTTCAGCATTTAGGAAGCTGAGGTAGAAGAATTGCCATGAATTTGAGTCAGTCTGAGTTATATAGTTAGTACCAGGCCAGCCGCTATCTCAAAACCCAAACACAAAACACAACCAACCAACCCCCCCACCCGAAAAAAAAAGAACATCAAACAACAAAGAAACTTGTAAGTTTTTCCAACTACTAGTACTTGTGTTGGGCATGGTGGCACACGCTTTGATCTCAGCACTGGGAGGCAGAGGCAGATGGCTCTAAGTGAGTTTGAGCCCTGCTTGGTCCACTTAATGAGTTCTAGGACATCCAGAGTGACATAGTGAAATCCTGTTTCAAACAAACAAACAAATAAACATTAATTAATTAATTAAAAAAGAGAGAAAGAAAGAGGAGGAGGAGAAGGAAGAGGAGGCAGAGGAGAAGAAGGAGAAGGAGAGTGAGGGGGAGGGGAAGACGAAGACGAAGACGAAGACGAAGACGAAGACGAAGACGAAGACGAAGACGAAGACGAAGACGAAGACGAAGACGAAGACGAAGAAGAAGAAGAAGAAGAAGAAGAAGAAGAAGAAGAAGAAGAAGAAGAAGAAGAAGAAGAAGCAGCAGCAGCAGCAGCAGCAAGAACCCTTGGAGGCAAGAAGTAATGGAACAGTATAGTTCCCAACAGATGGGTGGTATCACCAAGAAATTTCAAGCGATTGGAAGTATAAGAATCTGTTAATGTTCTTAGCCAGGTGTGGTGGTGCGTTCTGCACTCTTTTAGACCCAGCACTTGGGAGGCAGAGGTAGGTAGATCTTTGAGTTCAAGGTCAGCCTAGTCTACAATGGAGTTCCAGGACAACCCAGCCTACATTAAGAAACCCTGTTTTGGAAACAACAAACAAACAAATAAAACATCTGTTAGTGTCCCTCTAGCACTGTCTAGGGAACAACAGGGAAGTGGAAAAAAATTCAAGAGTATGTTGTACTAAGCTAGATGTGCCACATACTTAGTATGGGGGAGGTAGAGGCAGGCAGAGTTCTGTGAGTTCAGGGCCAACAGGAAGTACATAGTGAGTTCTATGATAGCCAGAACTACAAGGAAAGACCCTGCCTCAAAAAAAAACCTTGAGAAAAAAAATACTGTACCTGCTAGGAAGGGTATGTATACCTTTAACTGCAGCCCTCTGGAGGTAGTTTGAGGCCAGCCTCGTTTTCATATGTTTACAGCACTTGTTCCTCTTGCAGAGGTTTGGTTTCCAGGACTCACAGAGCTCACAACTGTCTGTAACAACAGTCCCAGGTCTGATACCCCTTTTGGCCTCTTTGTGCGCACTAGGTACTCATGGGTACACATACATGCATGTAGGTAAAACACTCATACATATAAAAACAAACAAATCTTTTATTTTTCTGTTTTTTTTTTTTTTTTTTTTTTTTTTTTGTGACAGGGTTTCTCTGAAACAGCCCTTGGCTGTTCTGAAACTTGCTCTGTAGACCATGCTGGCTTTAGACTCTCAGCGATCTGCCTGTCTCTTCCTTTGAATGTTGGGATTAAAGGCCTGTGCTACCATGCCTGGTCAAAAGGAACAGAATCTTAAAAACAAAGAATATTCTGTACTGGAAGAGAACAGGACTGTAGTTCAAATGTAATCCTCACTAATAATTACTATGACATTTTAGAATGTTTTGTAATTATGAACTATGAGAGGTATTCTTTTCCTCAAAATAATTATGACAATCCAAATAATAGATAAGAGTGTCCCTAGTTTTTTACTAAAGGAACTGGATATTTAAAAAGTTCCAAAATATCTTCATAGTCATATCCCAGGGAGGGAATCACAAGCTGTTGAAGTCTATCAAAATTTTAAAAATAGTTTATTTCCATTTTTATGCATTGGTTTTTGCCTGCATCCATGTCTGTGTGAAGGTGTCAGATCTTGGGGTTACATACAGTTGCAAGTTGCCATGTGGGTACTTGGATTCCCCGGGTCCTCTGGAAGAGCAGTCAGTGCCCTCCACCACTGAGCCATCTCTCCAGGCCACATCATTCAGATTTTAAGGCTCTTTTACAGTCCATAGGTTCTATTTTTGAGATAAAGTGTCACATATCCTTGCATGGTCTCAAACTGGCTGGAGCTAAGGATGATATAGTATTTCTGACCTTCCTGATTCTTCCTAAGTGCTGGGCTTACAGATGTGTGCCATTGTACATGGCTTATCTGGGGTGCAGAGGACTGAACTTAAGGCTTGTACATGCTAGACAATTACTCTACCAAATGAGCTACATCTCTAGCACTGGACAGTGGATCTTAAACCCAGTTCATCAATTTGCCTAGAGAATATATTAAAATATATTTTCTCTGATTTCCACAGAACACTGAGTGATGCTAATATAAGCTTTCTGTAAGAGTTGTTGCTAAAATTAACTATAAAGAAGACTGGGAGCTGGGTGCCTCCCATCACTTGGGAGGCAGAGGCAGGCGAATTTCTGAGTCTGAAGCCAGCCTGGTCTACATAGTGAGTTCCAGGACAGCCAGGGCTATACAGCTACACAGAGAAACACTGCCTCGAAAAACCAAGAAAAAAAAAAAACTGGAATTTTTATAAACTTCAAGTTTAACAAATATCATATTGTACTTTTTATTTAATGCTTTGGTTTCTTAGTCAGAAATTATTTTTGTAATATTTAATTAGAAAGATAAAGTACCTTTTACCCAGGAGTATGCCCTATTCTTTACATTCTGGCCTTTAATTTTCTTCATACACTTAACTAACCTTTAGTCTATAAATATGAGCTTATGAGAGTCAGAGGAGGAATAGTCATATTTTTCAAGCTGATCAGCCCTTTGAGACTTATAAAAGTTTTGACATCATCAAGCTGGGAAGTATATCTCAAAGCAGATAAGGTTCGAATAATTCTATGCAGGGACTTCATTGTGGGTAGAACACTAGGTAGGTTTGGCTCAGTGGTAAATTTGTAATTCCTACAAAACCAACTAGTTGTAATGTAAGCCCACCTTTTCTTAGTGCTAGCATTTTTTTTTTTTTTTTTGTAGTTCCAATGTCTTATATATGGTTTACCAAACTAGGGCCTCTGCTAGGGACATGCTGTTTATCTTAAAACAAAACAAAAAAACAGCAACACAAAACCAAACAACTCTACTTCTTTTTCTCCAACAATAAGCATATTGCAAAATGTTCGCTATTCCTAGATAAATTCTAAGAATTACAACCATTCTCAAGCAGAGATTGTGGTAAACAGTATTCAAGTTATCGTTCTAGTCCATTGACCACGAAAGGCTGGTGGTTCTTGTAGGTAAACATTCTTGCTATTCTTCTACAATATTCTCAAAGTCAACAGGCACCGCTTCACGAAGGAAGGCTTAACGGTTTTCCTAAAAACACAGAGATCAAACAAGTAGGGGAGGAGGGACTGAAAGTGCCTGGTGTACCGTCACAGTCTGGTAATTACCCAAACCGTCTCGTCCTGGGACCGGCTTTCAGAGGGACACCAATGCAAAGCCGGAGAGGTGACAGCCAGGAAAACGGGAGAGGTGGCTTTCCCGGCATGCTCTGCAGCACACTGAGGGGCGCCAGACGCATCCCGGCGTGCAACGGGGAGCGCCCAAGGGCGATGGTTCACGGCTCCTGGAGGGGCAGGCGAAGTAAAGCCGGTAGGTGTGAGCGTCCTTAGTTTTAGGACCCTGCTTTCTCCGTTCCCCTTTACGGATGCCACCCCTTAATGGGCAGAAGGAGGTCTAGTGACCACGCTCCCCTTGCGCGTGCAAGCCACTTTCGGTGCCACTTCGAGCACCGTGCCAGGTGATTAGCGGCTATGGGCGGGCCTGCGAGCAGCACGTGACTCGGCCTGGCGGCCAATGACCAGGCGGGTGGTCCGGCAGCGCGACGGTCCCGGGACCCCGGAGCGGCGCACTCGGTGTGGCTCGACTCCCGTCCACTCGGCAGGTACGCGCAGGCGCCTCGTTTGCCACGCGCTCCGTTCGTCCCCACGCTCCCAGTATCGTGTACTCTGCGCGAGGCGTTGAGAGTCTGTCGTGGGTATTTTCGTGGGCAGGGGGACGGCGAAGGTGTGTGTGTGTGTGGGGGGGGGCGCCGTGGCGTCACGTGCGCGACATAGCCTATCGCAGGCCGAGGCGCACCCGCAATCCTCCTGGCGCCCCGGGGTGCGACGTGTTCCGTGAGGCTCCGGCGGGCCCTCACTGTCTTTCGAAGCGCGTGTGCGGCCTGGAAAGTCTGGCTGCGACATTGCGTGCGCTCGGCTCCCGCGCGAGCACTGAGGGCAAGTTCTCGGCAAAATGGCTGCTGGAAACAGTCGCCTAGCAGGGGCAACGCTGGGGCCGCGTGAAGGTCACATGACGAGGTTGGCAGCGCGTGCTGCTGGCGCGGGGTAGGGGGAGGCACGGGGCGTGGCGAGTCACGTGCCGCGGCTCGCGAGCCTGTGATTTCGAGCGAATTTGCAGAGGCCTGATGGTCGACTTCCACCCCTCCCTTCTCGAAGCTAGGCAAGCATCCACAAGAAACCACGCGGTGCAGTAGAATGATCCTAATCTGGGAGGCTAGATACAGGGTCCCTGCCTTTGGCCAGTTTTGTAATCTTTCTATTTCTATTTTAGAAAGGTAGAGATGGTTGGTTTTTTACCGTCTTATTAAGGTCCACGATTCCTTGATCTCAGTTACATGCAGCTAACCAAAATAACAGGTGGTAGTGGGGGAAGTGTAGCTCAGTGACAGAATGCTCGCTTAAAATGTCTTAGGATAGGGCCTTGTTTCCATATCAAACTCAACAAATTATTAATATTTATTACCAGACACCTTTTCTCTTAAAGCCCTTCCTCCCTCAACCACTTCATCTTTTTTGTTTTTGGAGACTATGTAGACCAGGCTGGCTTCGAATTCAGAGAGATTTTGTTCAAGTGCTGGAATTAAAAGCATGTACCACCATGCGCAGTGGCCATATCTATTGTGGGAACAGAGTTTGGAAGCCATTCATTGAGCAATCAATAGTTGTCACTTTTGAATAATTATGCTAGTAGCTAACATTTTTATAACATGATGCTCTAAGTACTGTGCATGGACCTTTTCATTTTCTTGTCTTTTTGTAGATAGGGTCCCATGTAAGCCAGATAAGTATCTTTAACTCAGTATGGAGCCAAAGATGACCTTGAATTTCTGATTCTCCTGCTGCTACACTCTTCTGTTTCTGGATTACAGTTGTGTGCCACAATACTGAAATCTGATCTATTCATTACTGGGGGTGAAACCCAGGGCTTCCTACGTTTTAAGGCAAGCATTCTACTAGGTGACCCACATCTCAATTCTTCCAAAATTCATTGGAAGAGTGTAGCTATAGAGTAGGAGAATTTTAAAATTGTATTTTAAATTGTGTCTGTCTGTCTGTCTCTCACTGTCTGTTCTCTAGAAGCCAGAGGCATTGGATACTCGTAGAGCCAGAGTTCCAGGTGGTTGTAAGCTGTCTGATGTGGGTGTAGGAAAGTAAACTCAGGTCCTTTGTAAGACAAGTAAATGTTCTTAGCACTGAACCATCTCCTGCCTTTAGGGCCAATTTTGAAAAAGAAAACAGCATGGGTGTCTTGTATTAATGAAAATACAAAAAAACCCTGTAATAGTCAAAATGTCTAAGTCTAGAAGCATTCTAGAAGGAGAGAGGTTAGACTGGGTCACACATTGCCATCCTGTATCAAAACAAAACAAAACAACAAACAAAAGTTAAGTACTAACCTTGAAGTAGGCAGGACAAAATAATGAATGTAGAAACATATAAATTAATATAGTTTAGTTTTACAGAAGTGACATTTCATATCCTGTGGGAAATGTTCTTTAATCATTTTGGACTATTTAGCTAATCATTTGGGGGAAAAAAACTAAAATTCAGGTGAATCAAGTTCAGGTGAATTAATTATTTGAATATAAAAGGTAAAATTAGAAAATTATTACTCTGGGGCCAAGCGAGTGGTCTGTATACTTGTAATCCCAGTATTTCGGAGGGTAAAGCAGTAAATGATGAATTTTAGGCTACTATGGGCTGCTTAATGAGTCTTGTCTCAAAAAACCCAAGATTACTGCTTTGAAGAAGACTGGGTGGACAGCAGGTGTGACGGCACTCTCCTGCAATCTCAGCACTTGGAAAGCAGAAGCAGAATTGCTTCTTGGTCTTGGCCAAACTGAGCTATAGATGATACCAAATGATCTCAAATGTTTTTCTTAAGGTAGGCAGGATGTCTCAGTGGGTAAAGATATTTACCCTACAGCTGACAGTCTGAATTCAGTCCCTGGAAGGCACATGGTAAAAGGAGAGACCTAGCTTTTCTCTAATTGTCCTCTGACTTTACATGTGCATTGTGGCATGTACCTACATGTATATATTAGCATATATACAAACAATATATACACTATATTGCATATACATATATGCAATGTATTGAAACACACAATAGATAATAAATGTAAACAACCCCCCCTTAAAAAAATTCCTCAGAACCATAAAGATTGGTGGGGAAAAAAAAATCATGTCTTTAAAACTTGCTTTGAGGGGCTGGAGAGATAGCCCAGTGGTTAAGAACACTGGCTGCTCCACCAGAGGTCCTGAGTTCAATTCCCAGCAACCACATGGTGGCTCACAACTGTCTATAATGGTATTTGATGCTCTCTTCTGTCTGATGCTCTCTTCATGAAAATAGAGCACTTATATGTATAAATAAATAAAGATCTAAAAAAAATTAAAGAAAAACAAAACAAAAACAACTTATTTTGAGAAAAGAGTTTTGCTTTGTTGCCCAGATTGGCCTGGAATTTACTATCCTTTTGCCTTGGTCTCCAGAATAGACGGACTGAAGCCTTTGCACCTAGAACATAGTACTTTTTGTAGTTATACTATCGTTCCTGTGGTTTACCATTTTTATTTTTACCTATCTAAATTTATCTCAAACTTGCTAGGTAGCTGAAGCCTGTCTTCAACTCCTGATCTTCCTAGCCTTCTAAATACTGGAATTTCAGGCACATGCCATCATACTAGGCTATAGTTATGTCTTCTTAAGCTCTTGCTTGATGGTTTCTCAGAGTTCTTGATGACTCTGATAGTTTTCTTTCTTTCTTTTTTAAAAGATTTATTTATTTATTTTATGCATATGAGTAGGTTGTCACTGTCTTTAAACACACCAGAAGAGGGCATCAGTTTCCATTACAGATTGTGTAAGCCACCATGTGGTTGCTTGGAATTGAACTCTGGACTTTTGGCAAACCAGTCAGTGCTCTTAACTATTGAGCCATCATCTCTCCAGTCCTCTGATAGTTGTTGTTGTTGGTTTGTTTGTTTGTTTGTTTTTTTTTTTTTGATGAGACAGAGTTGGGGTTTAGTATAGATATTTAAATTATCTATGTATGTGTGTAGACATATGTACATTTGTGTTTTTAGAGACAGAGTTTCTTTGTGTGTGTCTAGCTGTCCTGGAATTCTCCTAGTTCTTTTAATTGTGTGTATATGTGTTTATGTGTGTATGTAGGCATGTTTATGTTGCAGTTGGAGGTTGAAATTGGATATTTTCTTCAATTGCCCCTCTTTTTTTTTTTTTTTTTAAAGACATGCTCTCTTACTGAACCTGGAGCTCATTGATCTTATTGATTTGTCTAGAAGGGATGGCCAGTGAGCTCTGAGAATCCTTCTGTGTCTGTCTCTCAGCACTGGGGTTACAGATGTGAGCTGCTGTGCCCAGCTTTTTTACATGATTTCTGGGGGATTGAATTCAGGTTCTCTGGCCATGCAGCAAGCACTTTACCTAATATTTTTCTTTTATTTTTATTTCACTTATTTTTATTGTGTATGCATTCATCCATTTAGTGTGTGTATGTGTGTGTATATTTGTGTGTGCATATGTAACAGTTCATATGTGAAAGTCAGAGGAACACTTTCAGGAGTTGGTTCTTCCTTCTATGTGGGTCTTGGGACCCAAGCTCAGGCTGACAGGCCAGGGGGGAAGGACCTTTACCCACTGAACTATCTTGATGGCCCTATTCAAAATTTTTTTATTACATTTATTTATTTGTGTGTGTGGGTGCACATATAGCACAACTTGTGTGCTAATTTTCTCATTCTACCATGTGGGTCTCAGGAATTGAACTCAGGTTGTCTGCCTTGTTCTTTTACCCGCTAAGCCATGTCACTAGTTTTATTTTTAAAATAAAATGGGGGAGTATTTAAAATTGATTTCACATTTTAACCTAGTTTAATATTAAAACTGTGGCTCCTGATTGCTGAGATTATAAGCATGAATTAACATCACACTTAACCTAGGCTAACCTTGAACTCCAGTCTCTGCCTCAGACTCCTGAGTTCAGAGATCATATCCCAGATAATGCTGCTGCTGCTGCTCTCCTTTTCCTCTTCCTCCTGTTCTTCCTCTTCCTCTCCAGTTTCTCTTCTCTTTCCTTCCTTCCTTTCTTCCTCCTTTGCTTTCTTCCTTCTTGCTGTTTCCTCCCCTCCCCTCTTCTTATTTTGGTTTATTTATTTATTTACTTTGGTTTTTCGAGACAGGGTTTCTCTGTGTAGCCCTGGCTGTCCTGGAACTCACTCTATAGACCAGGCTGGCCTTGAAAATCCACCTGCCTCTGCTACCCAAGTGCTGGGATTAAAGGCATGTGCCACCACCGCTCGGTGTGGTTTATTTTTAAAATGTGTGTATTGACTGCTTTGTCTGAATGTATGTGCCTGGTGCTCTCAGAGGTCAAAAGAAGGTGTTATATTCCCCTGGAACTGGAGTTATGAATGGTTGTGAGTCAGCACGTGTATGCCGGGGATCATCTATGATCATTGAACAAGATTTCCAGCCTCAAGATAATGCTTTTTTTTTTTTTTTTTTTTAAGCACAAACACGTTTATTTACTAACCAAAGGGATGATCCTGGGTAAACCAAGTTTGACATGAAGTTCCATGTAAAGTGTTTGTGATAAAGAGAACTCAACAGTCATGAAAAATAAAACCAAAGAAGTGAAACGGTTTGCTGTTTATGACCACTAATTGAATTGAGCATATTCACTCCTACAGCTAACTCCTGTCCAGGATGACGAGGAAGCCCTCATTGCACCTTCTCATAGACCCGAGTGCACCACAATCATCCTTCAGTTTTCTCATTATCATGTTCTCCTTCCCTTCCCGTTGCTGGTGCTGGACCAGGCACCGTCTTTGAAGGTGCAGACCGTCTCAGTTTTTCTGCCATCAGCTGTAGTTTCATCAAACTTCTCTCCCAGGGTACAAGAGAACAGGGTCGTCTTCACTGTGCTCACGGTTTTGACGGTGATGTTGTTGCCATCACAAGTAATGATACAGTCTGGCTTGGCCATGGCAGCCATCTTCCTAAGAGCCAGTCCTACTCCTAGCTCTTTCGTGTACTCCTCAAAGCCGTGGCTTTCCATCAGGCACCACTTCCCTTTGAGATCCTTAAGGTTGGCCATGGCAGGCGGGAGAGCACAAAAGCAGAAGAGATGCGGTGGCGAGGGCGCTCAAGATAATGCATCTTTGAAGTCTTTTTTTTTTTTTTTTTTGACACAGGTTTCATTTAGTTGAGGCTGGCCTTGAGATCATAATTCTCTTGTCTCTGCCTTCCAAATGTTGGGATTACAGACGTGTACTACTACACCTGTTTTTTTGTTTGTTTGTTTTTTTGTTTGTTTTTTCAGTTTTTTTGTTTTGTTTTGTTTTTTAAGATTTATTTATTTATTATATGTGAGTTGTAGCTGTCTTCAGACACTCCAGAAGAGAGGGAGTCAGATCTCATTAGGGATGGTTGTGAGTCACCATGTGGTTGCTGGGATTTGAACTCAGGACCTTCGGAAGAGCATTTGGGTACTCTTACCCACTTAGCCAGATATCTCAACAGCCCCCAAATTTTTTAATTTTTTTAATTTTTGAGACAAGGGTTTCTCTGTATAGCCCTGGCTGTCCTGGAACTCACTCTGTAGACCAGGCTGGCCTCGAACTCAGAAATCCGCCTGCCTCTGACTCCCAAGTGATGGGACTAAAGGCGTGCGCGCCACCACCACCGCCTTTCAGTTTGTTGAGATAGGATCTTGGAGACTTGGCTGACCTTTAACTTGCTGTTTAGATAAGTTGCCCTCAAATTTGTGGCAGTTCTCCTGCCTTAGTTTTCCGAGCATTGAAATTACAGATATGAGCCACCATGCCTGGATCAGTTTGAGATTTTGTATTGTTTTTTGAGATATGTAAACTTTGGCTGGCCTGAAACTCTGTATATCAGGCTGGCCTTGAACTCAGAGATCTTTCTGCCTCCCAAGTGCTGATATTAAAGGTGTATATCACCGTGCTTGACTTTAGTTTGTTTTGAAAAATTAAGGAATTTTATTTTATTTATGTGTATTGGTATTTTTGCCTACATTTATGGCACAACTTTTATTTGTGGTGCCACTGGAGGCCAGGAGATGACATTAGATTCCCTGGAATTGGAGTTACAGGCTGTTATGAGCTGCTGTGTAGGTGCTAGGAACTGTACCCAGGACTTTTGGAAGAGCAGCCAGTCCCCATAAATACTGAGAACTATTTTTCTAGCTTCCAGTTTGAGATTCCTAAGTGAAGTGCTATGGTTTAAGTGACAGTGGTCATCTGGTATGTTTGCAGTGTTGGCAGGTTGAGACTGTATGGAACCTTGTAAACCATAGGCATTTTAGATTTTCTCTAATGGGTTTCTATTTTTTCCCATTGTACTGTTTCCTGTAATAAAAGCTATCATCTAGTTTATATCTTAAAAATAGCACTTTCCTTCAAGGCCAGCCTGGTCTATAGAGTGAGTTCCAGGACAGCCAGGGCTACACAGAGAAACCCTGTCTCGAAAAACCCTAGCACTCTAGAAGCACAAGCATGAGTTCTGGCAAGCTTGAGCCACATAGCAATTTCTAGGTCAAGAATTTGGTATGTGGCTCTTTCTCAAATAAACAAGAAATCACTTTGCTGTAGAAGCAAGAGGAAAAAAAAATCAGCAAGAGACCATATATGGTGCTGAAGAGAAGATTAAGCTGTTAAGAGCACTTAATGTTTTTCTATAGGGCAAGTGTTCAGTTCCCAGCATCCACATGGTAACTCACAACTGTCATTTCAGTTCTTGTAACTCCAGTTTTTTTTTTAAAGATTTATTTTATGTATATGAGTACACTGTAGCTGTCTTCAGACACACCAGAAGAGGGCATTAGATTTCATTACATATGGTTGTGAGCCACCATGTGGTTGCTGGGAATTGAACTCAGTACCTCTGGAAGAGCAGTCGGTGCTATTAACCGCTGAGCCATCTCTCCAGCCCATAACTCCAGTTTTAAGGGATCCTTTGCTCCTACTGTACTCCTTAGGCACTGAATGAACATGACACACACACACACACACACACACACGCACACACTCCTACTGTACTCCTTAGGCACTGCATGAACATGACACACACACACACACACTCACACACGCACACACTCCTACTGTACTCCTTAGGCACTGCATGAACATGACACACACATACACACTCACACACATTCCTACTGTACTCCTTAGGTACTGCATGAACATCACACACACACACACACACACACACACACACACACACACACTCCTACTGTACTCCTTAGGTACTGCATGAACATGACACACACATACACACTCACACACATTCCTACTGTACTCCTTAGGTACTGCATGAACATCACACACACACACACACACACACACACACACTCCTACTGTACTCCTTAGGTACTGCATGAACATGACACACACACACACACATTCCTACTGTACTCCTTAGGTACTGCATGAACATGACACACACACAGACTCACACACACTACTACTGTACTCCTTAGGCACTGCATGAACATGACACACACACTCACACACAGACTCACACTCCTACTGTACTCCTTAGGCACTGCATGAACATCACACACACTCCTACTGTACTCCTTAGGCACTGCATGAACATGACACACACATGCACACGTGCACACACATGAAGACAAATACTCTATCCATAAAAAAGGTACCTTAAAATGTTATTGATTGATTGATTGTTTTTTTTTTTTTCTGAGACAGGGTTTCTCTGTATAGCCCTGACTGTCCTGGAACTCACTCTGTAGAACAGGCTAGCCTTGAACTCAGAAATCCGCCTTCCTCTGCCTCTGCTTTCCAAGTGCTGGGATTAAAGGTGTGTGCCACCACTGCCTGGCTAAAATATTTTTAAAAATTGCTTTGCAATTACATCATTTCCTCCCTTTCCTTTTATCCTTCCAACCCCTTCCTCAAACATTACCTTCTTTCTTTCAAATTCATGGCTGCTTTTCTTTAATTGTAGTTACATATATAAATTTGTGTGTATATGTGTGTACATACATATATATATACATATACACACATATATTTGTATTTGTAAACATGTAAACATAATCTGCTTATCCATGTGTTCCATGTATGTCTATGTTTTTAGTAGTGGATAACCAGTTGGTGTGTTTTCCGGCAGGGTGCTCTTCTCCTGCTCTTACCCTTCCTTAATCGCCTGTAGTAACTTGTGTAGGGTTGAGGCCTCATGGACTTTCCCCATCTATGTTCACATGTGTATTGTATTGGTGTTGTCCTTGTTTAGGCAGCTATGTTGGTAAGACTTCATAAATGTAGCTTCTTTGCAGTTTCACAGTCTTCCAGAAAAATTTATATCCTTCTGGTGATTAGTCTTTCTACTCATTTCTTCAGAAATGATCCCCGAGCCTTACGGACTGGAATTGTCTTGTAGATATATCAGTTGGGACTGGACTCCACAACACTGTGTTTTGATTGGTTGTAGTTTTCTGAAATGGTCTCTGTCTATTGCAAAGAGATGTTTTCTTTCCTTTCCTTTCCTTTTCTTCCCTTTCCCTTTCCCTTTCCCTTTCCCTTTCCCTTTCCCTTTCCCTTTCCCTTTCCCTTTCCCTTTCCCTTTCCCTTTCCTTTCCCTTTCCTTTCTCCCTTCCCTTTCCCTTTCCTTTCTCCCTTCCCTTCCCTTCCCTTTCCTTTCCCTTCCCTTCCCTTCCCTTCCCTTTCCCTTCCCTTTCCTTTCCCTTTCCCTTTCCCTTTCCTTTCCCTTTCCCTTTCTCTCTCTCTCTCTCTCTCTCTCTCTCTCTCTCTCTCTCTCTCTCTCTCTCTCTCTCTCTCTCTCTCTTTCTTTCTTTTTTCAAGACAGGGTTTCTCTGTGTAGCCCTGGCTGTCCTGGAACTCACTTTGTAGACCAGGCTGGCCTCGAACTCAGAAATCCGCCTGCGTCTGCCTCCCAAATGCTGGGATTAAAGGCGTCCTCCACCATGCCCTGCTGAGATGTTGGCTTGATGAGGGCTGAGTACTACACTTATCTGTGGGTATAAGGACAAACATTTAGAATGTAGTGGGAGTTATGCTGGTTTAGTTAAGTAGTAGTTGTAGATTTTCCAAGGTTTATGATTTTACTGAATTGTTGGCTAAATTTCCAGTGCTAGTTCCCTTTGTTGAGCAGGTCTTTAGTCCAATAAGAGAGCTGTTGGTTACCGCCAAAGTATATGTGCCAGTACTTTGTCCTTAGGGTTAGCATGCAATGCTGGTCATTGTGATTTACATGCATTCTGAGGTTTTCCAGCTTGTGTCAAGTTGACAAAAAAGAACCCACCAGCACAGTAGTATAGACTTGCTAACTAGAGGTAGATGTGGGACAGGTATGCAGGCCTGGGGGCTTTTCTGAGCTGTGTGTGTGTGTTATGTGTGGAATTTGTGTTGTGTGTTGCATGTGCAGTATATATTGTATGTGTAGTATGTATGTATGTATGTATGTATGTATGTATGTATGTATGTGTGTTGTGTTATGTGTGGAGAGAAAATACACCTGTATCTGGATAGTTGGAAAAGAAGGTGGAAGCCAAGCCAGACCCTGGAGAGTTCCTACTGATTAAAAGGAGCTCAGAGAAAAGCATGGCTGTCTGGATTTGTTCATCTACTGTTATAATATCACTTTAGAGATGTCGACACCTGCCAGTGTGAGGCCCTATGTAAGATCAAAGGAAACAGGAGGCCTTCTGACTGAAACACTGGGAACATGAGTGAGCATAGGAATCACCCCCAAATGGCCAGTTTATGTCAGAGGCACATGTATATCCAGAAGAATCTCAGGATTCTGGCCCAAACTTGGACTTTCTTTGTAAACAGAGATGATATCATGGAAAAACAAGTTTGTCCCACTGCAGTTCCCCAGTCCTCACCTAGCCACATCTTGATCACCTACAGTGAGTCTTTGCATTTTCAGGTCTGTTCATCTGCTAAGTATTCTGATCCTTTGCTTTGCTAGTCCCCTGGAATCACAGGACCTACCCAGCTTTTACCTGGAGGGATGCTGGCATCTGAGTGAAAGGTTAGCTGCTGTAGGAATATCGTTTGACTAGTGACTTGGTGCCGTATTTATTTATTTATTTATTTATTTATTTATTATTTTTATGGTATTCAAATTGAGGTTAGGGACTGGCGAGATGACTCAGTGGTTAAGAGCGCCTACTGCTCTTCCAAAGGTCCCCAGTTCAAATCCCAGCAACCACATGGTGGCTCACAACCATCTGTAACGAAATCTGATGCCCTCTTCTGGAGTGTCTAAGACAGCTACAGTGTACTTACATATGATAAATAAATGAGTCTTTTAAAAAAAAATTGAGGTTAGAGGACAACTTGTAAAGTCATGTTGTTCCCAGGGATTGACTGAAGATGGTTAGGTCTGGTGGCAAGCATCTTTACCCATAGAGCCGTTGTACTAGCATGAGTGATGTGGTGCAGTGTTTTAAAGGTAAAGCCAAAAGAGATGGTCTTTGTAGGAGAATGAACATCATGCAAGAAGTTTTAAGGAAGAATGGATGTTTCCACAGCTTTGTACTCAGTTTGTACCAATTTGTCTTAGTCAGGGTTTCTATTCCTGCACAAACATCATGACCAAGAAGCAAGTTGGGGAGGAAAGGGTTTATTTGGCTTACACTTCCATGCTGCTGTTCATCACCAAAGGAAGTCAGGACTGGAACTCAAGCAGGTCAGGAAGCAGGAGCTGATTGATGCAGAGGTCATGGAGGGATGTTCTTTACTGGCTTGCCTCACCTGGCTTGCTCAGCCTGCTCTCTTATAGAACCCAAGACTATCAGCCCAGAGATGGTCCCACCCACGAGGGCCCTTTCCCCTTGATCACTAATTGAGAAAATGCCTTACAGTTGTATCTCATGGAGGCATTTCCTCAACTGAAGCTCCTTTCTCTGTGATAACTCCAGCTGTGTCAAGTTGACACAAAACTAGCCAGTACAATTAACCCCTTGTCAACTTGACACACAAAAATATCACTAGTAAGCCTCAACCCTTACAATCTTATTCATCCCCAAGATCTAAATAACTTTAAAAGTCCCACAGTCTTTACATATTCTTAAAATTTCAATCTCTTTAAAATATCCATCTCTTAAAATTCAAAGTCTTTTTACAATTAAAAGTCTCTTAACTGTGGGCTCCACTAAAACAGTTTCTTCCTTCAAGAGGGAAAATATCAGGGCACAGTCACAATCAAAAGCAAAAGTCAATCTCCAACCGTTCAATGTCTGGGATCCAACTCACGATCTTCTGGGCTCCTCCAAGGGCTTGGGTCACTTCTCCAGCCATGCCCTTTGTAGCACACGCGTCATCCTCTAGGCTCCAGATGCCTGTACTCCACTGCTGCTGCTGCTCTTGGTGGTCATCTCATGGTACTGGCATCTCCAAAACACTGCATGACCCCTTCAGTCCTGGGCCTTCAATTGCAACTGAAGCTGCACCTTCACCAATAGCCTTCCATGGCCTCTCACAGTGCCGAGCCTCAGCTGTTTTGTGTGACCCCTTCATGCCTTCAAAACCAGTACCACCTGGGTGACCCTTACATATTATCATTGGACTTCAAACAGATAGCCCTGTTATTCATGTCTGAATGAATCCAGAAGGCACAGTATTGTATTCCTGCCCTCTGGGGCACTACACAGGCTGGAGCTGAGTACAAGTGGGGATCATTTTAAACTATAAGGTCACCAAATTAAAAGTCGGCCTCTTTGCCTCTCTTTCTCCCTCTTTGTCTCTCTGTGTCACTCATTCTCCCTGCACCTAAGAAATGGTTGAAGGGCGGAAAGGTACTGCCACACTCAGTCTTATTACTATAGTTTTTAAAAAACGATAATGTCTTGCTATGTATTCTTAGCTGGCTTCTCTGTATAGACCAAGGCTGTTAGACCAAAGCTGGTCTTAAACCTGGAATGATTCTCCTACCTTTCCCTCTTGAGTACTGAGATTTAGTTGTAGATTTTGAGCTTGAGTTCTACTAGAAAGCCAGGAATAGCTGTTGAGTGGGGAGTTGTTTAAATTTGGATCCCAGAGTTGAGAATGGTGGCACATACCTTTGATCCCAGCATTCAGGAGGCAGAGGAAGGCAGAACTCTGTGAATTCAAGGCCAGACTGGTCTACTGAGCAAGTTCCAGGTAGCCAGGGCTATTTAGTGAGATCTCTGTCTTAAAAATCTGTATCTCAGCCGGGCAGTGGTGGCACACACCTTTCCCTTGCTCTGAGAGTTGATAATTGCCATTATGACACAGAAAGGCCTAAAAGAGGGAAGAAACAGATGGTATCTAAATTTCTGGAATTAATTAATTAATTTTTGAGATAGATCTTCTCTATGTAACCATGGTCTCAAACTCAGTGATCTGCCTGCCTTTGCTTCTAAGTCCTGGGATTAAAGGTGTGCACCACCACCACCACCACCACCACCACCACTACCCTGTTTGCTTGTTTTTTCTCTTCCTCTGTCTCCTCACTTCTTTTTTAAGAAAATATTTATTTTTATTTATATATGTATTTTTAAAGATTAAAAAAATATTTTAATATTTATTTTTGTTTAATGTATATGAATACACTGTAGCTGTCTTTAGACACACCAAAAGAAGGTGTTGGATCTCATTACAGTTGTGAGCTACCAATGTGGTTGCTGGGAATTGAACTCAGGACCTGTGGAAGAGCAGTCAATGCTCGTAACTGTTGAGCCATCTTTCCAGTCCCATGTATTTTTATATGTATGTATGTATGTATATATGTATGCAAGCAATATGTGTGCTAGCACCCTAGAAGGCTAGAAGAGCATGTTAGATTTCCTGGAGCTGGAATTACAGGCAGTTCTGAGCTACTGGGAACTGGACTTGGGTCCTTTGAGAGGGTAGTAAGTAAGCATTTATAACACCTGAGCCATGTCTTCAAGCCCCCATTTCCATTTACCAAGAATAAATTTCCTTTGCTACTTTGTTACAGATGGTCCTGTTATTATTTTTATGTTATTTGGCTTTCTAGATTTATTTATTTTATATTATATGAGTACACTGTAGCTGTCTTCAGATGCACCAGGAGAGGGTGTCAGATCTCATTACGGATGGTTATGAGCCACCATGTGGTTGCTGGGATTTGAACTCAGGACCTTCGGAAGAGCAGACGGTGCTCTTAACCACTGAGCCATCTCTCCAGCTTTCTATTGCTATAATAAAACATGGTGACCAAAACCAACTTGGGGAGGGAGGAATCTATTTCATCTTATAGCTTATAGTCAGGGAAGACAGGGCTAGAGCTCAAGATGGGAACTGATACAGAAGTCATGAAGGAGTGCTGGTTACTGGCTTGGTCCTCATGGCTTGCTCAGCCTTCTTTCTTAAACAGTTGAGGCCACCTGTCCAGGGGCAGGACCATCCATAGTGAGGTGGACCCTCCTATATCAGTCATTAATCAAGAAAATGCTCCACAGATTGCCAACCGGCCATCTTACTTAAGGTATTTTTTCTCAACTGAGATTCCTGTTTCCAGAAAACTCTAGCTTGTGTCAAGTTGTTAAAAAACCAACCAAACACCCAACTAACCTGGAATAGTCTTTAATCCTAACACTCTGGAGACAGAGGCAGGTTGTCTCAAAAAAAAAAATTAGAAGTTAAATTTTAAGTTAAAAGTTTAAAAGTTAAGAAAGGAGTTTGAGAGATGCTGAGCAGTAAGGAGTTTACTGTTCTTGCAGAGCACTTTGAGTTGAGTTCCTAGCACTCATGTCAGGGGATTCACAGCTGCCTGGAACTCCAGGGCCAAGATAGCTGATGCCTTTGGTTTCCATCGTGTGTTCCGGCCTGTGTGTGGTGTGTGGTGTGTGGTGTGTGGTGTGTGTGTGTGTGTATACACTCATACTTGTGTGTGGATGGGCATATGGGAAGTCAAAGGACAAGTTTCAGGAGTTCATTTCCTCCTTTCCCATGTGCATCCCAGGGACTGATGAAATTCTTTGGGCTTGAAAGCAAGCACCTTTACCTACTTAGTCATCTCGCTAACCAAATGTCCTTTCTTCAGAACCTATTTCTATCCACCGGCAACTTGAAAAGCAAGACTTTATCTCCTCCTGGTGGCTGCCAAGACTTTCACCTAACCTGTACTGTACTTTTCTCCTAAATACTAATAAAATTGTATTGGTGACTAAAATTAAAATTAGGTAGCACATAATTTTTCCAAATTTGGATGAGTAGAAGTTGATCTCTTACTGCATTTCTCTTCCCAAAGCTGTACTCTTGCTTATCGCACAATAGAAGATCACTTGGTATTCTTATTGTCTTATCTATTTGTTCTTGGCCTGTAGTAGATGCTTAATGATAATGCTAGTTTATATCTTTTATATTTGTCAAAATAGTAAATTAAAATTACATCTAGGGTTATAGCTAAATTGGTAGAGTGCTTCAGAATGAGCCAAGCCCTGGGTTCAACTCCTAGCACCACTGTAAACATGGTGAGCATGTCTCTAATCCAACCACTTGGGAGGTGGAGGCAGAAGGATCAGGAGTTCAGGGTCATCCTTGACTACATAGTAAGTTGGAGGCTAGCCTGGAGTATAGATCCAATATCAAAGTCTCAAAAACACAAAAACAGATTTTCTACATTATGTAATCATGGGCTACTAGCTGAGATTTTTAGAATCTTATTATTGTGGCAAGTTTTTGTTTCACTGATATTCATTGGCCAGTACAAAGTTTGAAGAAATAATGTAGGGGGTCAGTTCAAAGACATGGCAGGAGTGTTTTTAGTCCCCAGGACTGAATAATGCTTATTCTCTGGAGGCAGGCTATTATAACAGATTCTTCCTTCTCTTGCCCACTTTTCCACCTACCTTCTCAGTAGTCAAGAATTCTATTTTAACATAACATATGTACTTTGAGCTCTTTTCTAGAAAAGGAGCCTAATATAATAAATCCAGTAGACTCAGCAGTCTTCACCCCAGGAATGTCCTTTTCATTTGTTGCATAGAAGGAAGATTAATGGTGTGAATTGTAGGTGTAAGAATTTCAGGCTGTGAACCCACAGTAGAGTTGATTATTTTGTCATTCAGCATTTATTGAGCACCTAGCATCTGTGGGCCACCTATGAAGTGTCCCTGGGGAACCTAAAAAAGATAATTCCCTGTATATGAAATCCTGGTAAATTGTTGAGGAAATGTATAAATAACAATAAAAAGCAGTTTGATGTTAACAAGCAGTATACCAGTAAAAGCAGAGTGATATGGTACGTATGTCAAGGACTTGAACTTAAATCCATAATTATGTTCTCAAGAGTTCTATGCAGTCTTGTGCTAGTTTCCAGCTTTTTTCTTCTTTCTGAATTGAAGGTTGACTCTACAGTGCTTTTGTGCCAGCTTCTCATGTGTTGAAATTGCAGGTGTGAACTACCATACTCAGTTAATTTTCATCATTTGAACTTAACTTGCAAATTATGCATGCATAGAATTTCTCTCTTTCCCACTCTGTATTCTAGTGCATGACTGGATTCTCATTTTTGGTATGTGTTTATATGGATGTGGGAGGCAGAAGATGACACCAATGTCATCTTTAATCATTTTTTTCTACCGTATTGTTTTGTATGTGTAGTTGTTAGTGTGGATGTGTGCAAGTGTCTGTATGTGTGTGCATAATACAGGGGTCTGCATGGATATGAAGGTCCAGGAGCCACACTGGATCTCTTTCAGGGATCACTTTCCGTCTTTATTTTTAGGTTTTGAGATAGGGTTTCTCACTGAACCTGAAGCTAGACTGGCCAGCCAATGAATTTCAGGGATCTGCCTGTCTCCTCACCCCAGTCCCCAGCAGTGTGTTTATTGGATCATTCTTGTTTTATTTTTTGTTACATGAGTTGGGGGGGGGGTCTACACTTGTAGCTTTGTGGCAGACATCTGAGTTCCTTACCTCCTTCCTATACCTTATTGTTTTGAGGCAGTTTCCCAGTGAACCTGTAGCTCATTGATTTGGCTAGGTTGGATAGCCAACAATCTTCAGGGTTCTGCTTGTCTCTTCCCCAGAAATGGGACTACAGATGGGGCCAGTTTTATTTTGTTTTGTTTTTCTGAGTCAGGGTCTTGTGTAGCCTAGAGCCTGCTATGTAGACCAGGCTGTCCTTGAAGTCATAGAAATTACACATGCCTTTGCCTCCTGACTGCTGTGGTTAAAATTGTACCACCACACATGCCTTTTTTTTTTTTAAGATTTATTTATTTTTATTTTATGTGTATGGGTGTTTTGCTTGCGTGCATGACCAGAAGAGGGTTTCCAACCCCCTGGGACCTGAGTAACAGATAGTTATGAATCACACCATGTGGGTACTGGGATTCAAACTCAGGTCTTCTGGAAGAGCATCCAGTGCTCTTAACCACTAATCCATTTCATTAGTCCTCACCCCCCCTTTTTAAAAATTAATTAATTTTATTTTTATTATTACTATTTTTTGTTTTCACATGGGTGCTGGTGATCTGAACTCAGCCCTCATGCTTGTAAATACTTTAAGAACTGGTCAACATTCTTACCCCTCATTCAGTCTCTTTAAAAACTTAAAAAAAAGTATTTGTGTATTAATGTATGTGTAGCATGCAAGGATTAGCCAACTGCTTACAGGAGATTTTGCCTTCTACAATGTAAGCCCCAGGCATCCAATAATGTCCCCAGGCTTGGCAGCGAGCTCCTTTACCAGCAGAGCCACCTTACTCTCTTTCTGGGACAGTGTATCACTTAGGTTACTTCAAACTCTTGAGCTTTCTGTGTTAGCCTCCGGAGTGCTGGGATTAGCATGTGTAGAAAGGTATCCTGCTCTTTATTTTCTCTGCTTTTCCTTTTTATCTTTTGAGACAGGTATTTAGGCCCGCATTTTAGATATATAAACAAGCTGTCTCTGAATTCACAGAAATCCCCCTGCTTCTGTTTCCTGAATGTAGATTACAGTAACTTGCCACCTGACACATAAATCTGTTTACTTTTTGTTTTTTTTGAGACAGGGTCTCTTTATATAGCAACTGGTTGACCTGGAACTCACTGTGTAGACCAGCATTCTCAAATTCATAGAGATCTACTTGCCTCTGCATCTTGAATGCTAGAATTAGAGGCGCCTACCTCTATGCATGACACTTTTTTGAGATAGTATGTTAGTGATACTCTTGTTTCCCATGTGTTGGCTTACAGTTGTTGAGTCACCATGCTTGGCTAAAGTTATGTTCATTTTCTTGTCTTATTTCTGTGAGACAGGGTGTCATGTAGCCTATTCTTGCTTACATGTTCTATTTAGGAAGATTCTTTTTTTAAGATTTATTTCATTTATTTGACTACAGTGTAGCTGTCGTCAGACACACCAGTAGAAGGTTTCAGATCCCATTACAGATGGTTGAGCCACTATGTGGTTCCTGGGAATTGAACTCAGGACCTCTGGAAGGGCAGTCAGTGTTCTTAACCACTGAGCCATCTCTCTAGCCCCTGAGCAAGAACATTCTTATGGCTGAAGATAACCATGACTTTCTGATCCTTCTGCTTCCCAAGTGCTGGGATTTAGTAGATTTTCAAAGTTAAGTAAGTTGTGTCAAATTAGATTCCTCAATTAGCGATATCTCAGTTTTATTTCATGCCATTTATTTCTCTTATTCATCTCTGTTTATCCATACTACAAGTGTTTGACTTTCAGGTTAGGAAGCCAAGAGTTGGCAAACCTTTTAAATAAAAGGTCAGATAGTAAATATTTTGTGCTATGTAGGTCCCATTGTTTCTGCCAGCCTGAAAGCAGGTATAGACAGTAAATACATGGCTATATTTCAGTTATTCATGTTCCCTGGAATTGGAATATTATATAAATTTTACATGTAAAATAATGTTACTATTTTGCAGGGCTAGGGATACAGCTCTATGGACTGAATCACTGTATGGACAAGGAAAGCCCTTAGTTGATCTCCAGCACTGAAAAAAAAAGTTTAAAATTTTTTCTATCTAAAAATATAAAGGTTTGGGACTATATATCTCAGCGCTTGCTAGGATGCATAAGGCTGTGGATTCAATCCCTATTACCACCAAAAAATAAAAATTCAAAAAAAAAAAAAAGAAAAAAGAAAAAAAGAAAAATAGAGACCCAGAAGTGTTGGCTTGTGCCTGTAATACCAGCACTTGGGACATCGAAACGGAGTCACAGGCCAACCTGGCCTACAATGTGAGTTCTAGGCCACCATCATGGCTGTAGAGTAAGACCTTGCCTCAAGGGGAAAAAAAGTGTATATATGTGTTAGTTGTGGACCTTATGAAAGCATGCAGAATATATTTTATGGAGTTACGATCATTTATACATACTTCTACAACTCTTCCCCTGCTGCTTCTTTCTGTAGCATGGCTGTCATTGCATCACGGAAGTCATATTCTTTTCTAACGATGGAATGCATTTTCAGACAGTACCCTCCTGGCATCACCTTGTGTTTGTTAATCTCTGTATTTGTGTGTGTGCCTGTGTAAGATATGTGTGTTTGTGTGTTATGCATTTGGAAGCCAGGTGTTAATGTTGAGTTTCTCCTAGGTTACTCTCTGTATTAATTTTGAGAAAGGGTGTTTCTCTGAACTATGAGTCTCACTGATTGCGGTAGCCTTCCTACTAGTGAGCTCCATGGAGTCACCTATATTTGCATCCCCTGCTCTTCGATTACAGATATTCTTCAGCATTCCTGGCTTTTAAAAGGGAGCTGGGGGATTCAGACTCAGTTATTTATGATTGCACAGTAAGCAGTTTACTCTGGTTGAACCTGGAGCTCACAGATTCAGCTGGCAAGCTTCAGGGATGTTTCTTTCTTTGTTTCCCTAGTGCCAGGATTATGGGTATTTAACACCTCACCTGGCTTTCTTGTAAATACCTGTTAGGGATCAAACTCAGGTCCTCCTGTTTTTATGACAACCACTTCACTAGCTGAGCCAGCTTCCCAGTTCCCACAGTTTTGCTCTCACATTATAATTCTTTCCAAATTTCCCCAGTAAATGTTTACTTGCCAGTGTAACAGACTGGTTAGCTTGGCATTTATCTATCTAAAAATATATTTCTTTTTTTACATTGTGTGTGTTACACATGGCATGGCAATCCTCTTACCTCAGCCTTCTCAGTTCTGGAATTACTGGACAATTTGGATTTTTTTTTTAAAGATTTATTTTATTTATATGAGTACACTGTAGCTCTCTTCAGACACACCAGAAGAGGGCATCAGATCCCATTACAGGTGGTTGTGAGCCACCATGTGGTTGCTGGGAATTTGAACTCAGGATTTCTGGAAGAGCAGTCACTGCTCTTAACTGCTGAGCCATCTCTCCAGGTTATCTATTTTATATTTATTTTTGAGACAGGGTCTTACTATGTAGCCTTCGGTGGTCTCAAACTCATAGATTATCTGCTTGCCTTTGACTCCTGAGTGCTGGTTTCAAACCAACCAATCTACCTTCATTGTCATCACTTTTTAACATCAAGTTGATCACAGCTATCTTTCTGCTCTCTGGAGGCTGCAGCAAGTCAGGATGTTTGTTGTGATCTTGAGGCCAGAGGTTGGGTTACATAGCAAGATGCTGTCTCAAAAAAAGAAGAGAGCTGGGTGTGGTGGCACACACCTTTAATCCTAGCACTCCGGGAGGCAGGGGCAGGTGGATTTCTGAGTTCGAGGCCAGCCTGGTTTTTACAGCGTGAGTTCCAGGACAGCCAGGGCTATACAGAGAAACCCTGTCTCGAAAAAACAAAAACCAAAACAAAAACAAAAAAAGAACAACAACAACAACATTGGAGACTGTACCGTTTTGAGGATTAGTGAGGTAAAGTGTATGAAGTGCTGAGATCAATGCTTTGCCTAATTGTATGTAATAATTAGCTGCCCGAGAGGCTGCAGAGGAATCTGCATTTTACTGGCCCATCTTACTTAAATGCCTTTAGGAAGTGTTCACAGCCCATGACCATGTCTTGGAAATATATATAAGATCTTATGGTGTGAAATCTTGATTTCAGAAACAAAGTTTTGAGGAGTTTGAAGTGATTCTGAGTTAGGATAAAAGGTAAGGGAAATCTTGGAGGTATGAGAAGGGGGAAGAAGCCCAATACTTTGGAATCTGGTTGAAGCCTTTACCAGTGAGTGAGTGGAAGAGTAAGAATTCCAGCTACTTGTGTGGTGGAGTGTGCCTTTAATCCCAGCACTTGGGAGGCAGGGGCAGCCGGATTTCTGAGTTCGAGGCCAGCCTGGTCTACAAAGTGGACAGCCAGAGCTATACAGAGAAACCCTGTCTCGAAAACCCAGAAAAAAAAAAAAGAAAATAAAAAACTTTATAACACTGTAGGTTATTTTTCAGTTCACTTAAAACTGGCTTTTAGTGCATTCCTATAACCAGCAGTATATATTGAATTTTTAAAGATAGATTTTTTTGCCATTTGAGATATATTTGGAAGATCAAAGTTTTTTAGATTATATTTCTATAGAAGCATTAAAGATGATTATTCATTGTAAGTTATGCCCTCTTTAGTATCTAATCTTTCTTTTTGGTTTTTCGAGACAGGGTTTACAGTATACTTCATCTAGTCCTCTTTGTTAGTAGGAAGTTTCTTTAACAAATGGCATTGAAGTATGAAAGATTAGGGAAGATCCTCTTAGGTAAAATGTGAGAAACATGGGCCTAAGACATGGTACAGTAGAAGGGTGTCTTTTTTTTTTTTCCTAGACAGGCTGTCCTAGAACTCTGTAGATCAGTCCAGTCTAGAATTCACAGAGCTCCACCAGCCTTTATCTCCAGAGTACTGGGAATAAAGGTATGTGCCATCACATCTGGCTAGGTTTTAGATTTTTTTTTTTTTTCGAGACAGGGTTTCTCTGTGTAGTCCTGGCTGTCCTGGAACTCACTTTGTAGACCAGGCTGGCCTCGAACTTAGAAATCTGCCTGCCTCTGCCTCCCAGGTGCTGGAATTAAAGGCGTGCTCCACCACTGCCTGGCTAGGTTTTAGATTTTTAATGCTGGAGATTGAATCCGGGGTTTTGTGCATGTACTTTTGCAATTACTCTGCCTCTGAGCTCTATCTCTCCTTCCTTTTTTTTTTTTTTTGGAGACAGGTAGTTCATGCTGACCTCGAACTTACTTTATAGCTTTGGCTTGTTTGGGAGTTTTTAGGATTTTCCTAAATGCTTGATATTAGGCATGTACCATCATTTCTGGCTAAGGATGGTTTTCCCCTCTTCTCCCTTTGTGTGTTTTTGGGGGGGGAGGCCGGGGGGACAAGGTCTGTCTATGTAGCTCTGGTTGTCAATATGCAAACCAGGTTGGCTTCAAACTAACAGAGATCCACTTGCCTCTGTCTCATAGTGCAGGATTAAAGGTATGTACCATGGCATCTGGCCAATGAAAATAGAATACAACTAAGTACAATTTGAGGAACACTACATTGAAAGTAGAATGTAACTATTGTGTTTCAATGTAACTTGAAAAAGCAATTTTAAAAACACAAAACAAATCCCAGTCACTTGGTCCCTGGGGATATAGTACAATTGATAGGGTGCTTGCCTAGCATGCATAAAACCAACTTTAGCAGTGCCATCTATTTATTTGTACCCAGAGGTGGAGCCAGGAGGATCAGAAGTTCAGTCATCTTTGACTATGTGATTTTGAAGCCAGCAAGGGATACATGAAACCCTACTATAAGCAAAAATGGTTACTTGGTAAATCTAAACTGAATCACTGAAATAAGTATAGCTATATTATTAATTGTAGATTAGAATATAAAAACACAAATGCTCAAAGAACTCTCAGACTCTTACTTTTTATAGGCTAACTAGACTCCACTTTGAAAACTTATGGGTATTGTACCTATTAAGGGATCTAATGCTGCATCTTAGAAATTTGTTGTTACCTAAAACAAATTAATCTGGAGGACCATTTCAGTAGTTGAGAGAAAAGCAGTAGGGTGAGCAAGCTGTAAATCTTGTCACCTGTAGGGAGATGGAGTTGTAAGAAAGTCATGCCTTTTGAGTCAGCAATGGAGGTCTGCAAGAAGCTCTAGAAATTGTGAGAAGAGGTCTTCAGAGAAAACAATGAGAAAGCCCTGAATGTGAGGGCAGACATTCTTAGGATTTTGGGAAAGTGATTGACAATATGCTCAGGAAACTAGCTACTCAGTAATGAAAATCAGTAATTGTTGAAAATTGAAATCTGGTATTTCATGTTTGCTTGGAGCAGGGAAAGAGCACCAAAGAGCATTTCTGTTGTACTTTCCCATGCAAGTTGTTCTCGTAGATTTTTCCAATTAGAGATGCTATTTGGGTTGTCTTTTTTTGAGATGCTACCGAGTCATTCATACCTTAGGGGCAGACATTTTACTAGTAAATAAACTCAAATTTTAGTCTCAGAAAAATGAGATTTTTTTGAGAAACCATTATAACCCTCGAGAAGGCATCTTGGTTTAGTAGGAAAGGTTCTTGAGTCAGAGAAGAGGAACGTGTTAAAGAAATGGTTTTCAGTCTTCTAAGATCTTGAATGGTTTTCCTGAATCATGGATTTCAGAAGTCTGTAAACTTTAGTTCAGTTTCTGCCTATGTGTTGCGTATCTCCTCAGGAATAAATAGCTAAGTGAAACGAAGCAAGTCAGATCAACCCTGTTGGCTATCCTTGTCCTTCCTCTTGGCTCCATCCTTACATTCTTGGTTTCCTTCAAAGTGTTTGTATTGTCACTTAGCACAAAATAAGTTTTTCTATTATCTCTTGAGAGTGAAAAGTTTGGGAATATGGACTGCATTTTATGTTTTCTACTTAATTATTTCGTAATTACTCCTTTTCACTTTAAACATTTACTGGTAGGTTAGCAGCATGAAAGTAGTAAATGGTAGAGAAAAAAACCTAAAATTTTTGATGTTTGGTTGAGAATTATTGCTCTCTGACTTAGTTTGGCAATTGTCTGACATACTTGTTGGTTAATGTTTTCTTTACATTTTTAAGCTTCATTGTCTTGAAGAAGCAACAACAACAACAAAAATATACATTGTTGGTTAATGTTTTCTTTACATTTTTAAGCTTCATTGTCTTGAAGAAGCAACAACAACAACAAAAATATTCTTGACCATTTCTTTTTAAGACATCTTTCATCTTGGTATCAGGCAATTTAGTGGCAGCTCTTTTTCCTTTATAGAACCTTTCTTTGCTTTGCTTTTCATTCCAGCACGGTGTCTTGGCAGCCTAGCCTACTCTGGAACGTGAACTCACTATAGAATTCAGGTTAGCCTCGAACTCGCAGCAATCCTGCTTCAGCCTCAGTGTTGAGAATATAGGCATAAACTTCCATTCTCTGCGCTCAACAAGGCTTTCTCGAATTTTCCTAGTGTTCTTTGTTGGCGAATATTGGAAAATTGCTTACTCTTCTTTCGTGGTGTTTGCTTCAAGCTTTTCCAGTGTTCTGGTACTTTCCAACCCCATAGCACTTTGTACAGGAGGTCCTCCGTTTTTTTTTTTTTTTTTTTTTTTTTTTTGAAGGATTTGCGAAGCCAGGAGGTCTATGAAGCTTCATGTGGGTGGGGCTGGGTACGGCAGGGGCGGGGCCGGTGAGAAGTCTCTGGGAAAGGCTGAAGAGTCTTGTTGGGAAAGGCCTGGAGGGCAGTGGTTTCAGAATTTTCACGAAGGCTTCGAATACAGGATTGAGCGTATTGTGTACCTCTCTCCTGTCTCTCCTTTCCTGATTCTGGAAGCTTCATAAGTTCTTTCTGGATTACTAAAATGCGAAAAGGCTACGGCTTCGGCTCCGTGGGCGGAACCCAAGGGTCCTGACGCTGCTCCGGGCTGTTTGGCCTCCTGATGTTGGGGGAGGGGCAAAGAGGTGCTGCTCGCGCCTCCCTATGCGCCTGCGCGGTCGGCTCCAAGCTGGTAGGAGCGCGTGCGCAGTGACGTGGACATCCGGTGCGTGCGCAGGCTCTTCAGCTGAAGCGGACACACGGTGTGCGAACCCTTCAGAATAACCCTCCCCTAGAGGGATGTGAAGGACTCGGGGTGAGGCCGGCCACGCCCCGCACGGTAACTCTCGGGCCTGGGTGGAGGGCGTCGCTTCAATAGTGGCCCGATTGGAGTTTTTTTGAGTTTAAACCACTTGTGTATTTGAACGGCTTGCCCAGCGTTCCGCAGAGAGAGCTTCGCACGCCTGGGCCTGGCTGGGCCTTACGCTGTGCAGCCTTTGGTCCCTTGAGCGAGTTGCGCATGTCATCTCGCACGCCTCCCCGACCTCACTTCCGTGTCGCTCGGAGAACTAACTAGGAACATCGACGCCGGAGACCGAGACCACGAGGCGGGCGGGGTGAGAAGTGCCTACGGCACGGCCCTGCCCTCGCGTGCGTGGGGTGTTGAACAGCATGGCACGTTCCGCGTGACGATTTCTAGCCTGGTTATCGATGGAATAAGCACAGGTTTTAAGAGTTCAGCTCTCTGAGTTTCAACTCTCCGAGGGAAACAACCAATGTCTGTTTCTCCAAGGAACTGGATGCAGTGTTTTGACACCTATTCAAACATTTCCTAGCGTGTAATTTCGGGTCAAATTGAGGCAAGGCCCCGAATTTAATGAGGGGGCGATGAGTGAGTTGAATGAGAGTGAGAACTTTGTAAACAAAGGAGCTGTGATTTGTAAGTGCTAATTCGAAGGCGGAGAAAACAGGTAGGGAACAGGTGGTGGTTCCTTTTTCTCTTTCTGGGGTAACCTGACTGGTTTTCTGTCCATAGGACTTCCCGTTTCTGTTGAATTTTCAAGTACGTCTTTGAGTCGAGTGTAAGGTGCGCAAGGGCATTAGCCTTCTCTTTCGTTCCCCAAGAATGTCTCTTTTTCTCTGGCAAAAGGATGGTAGCAGGCATGGGTGAAGAGTGCCTGAAGAGTGGCTTGATTAGTAGAACGGGAAAAATCTCCGTCTGAGGGAGACCCACTCTTGTTCGCGTCGCCGAAGCCGACACGTGGATCTTGAGAAGTTAGGGCTCACTTATGCTCAGTCTGTGGGTGTTGTTGAGCTTGCCAAGCTTGCGTGTCCAAGTGCTTGGTCAACTCTGCCTGTCTTGCTGGCTTTTTGCGCACGACGCTGCTGCAGTTAAGGTGCAGGAGAGTAGCGAGAGGACTGCTGGGAAATGGGCTGGCGGGGTGACTAGTTGTGTAGTCTCCAAGGTAACCGAAAGCGGCTGAACAGCCTTAGGAACACAGGGTTCCGCCTGGCTGCACGTGATCCTTGGGACTCTACCCTGGAAGAGTTTTCTTTGCGACATTTTTTTCATGTTTGTGGCTAGCTGAAAAGCGAGTAACTGGAGGCTGTTTTATTTTTTTATACATAGGTAGTAAGTTGTGTCCACTTAACTGCAACACAAGTGAAAGACCTGAAATTTCATTCCCTGGGTGCATTGGCATATTTATTTCAAATTTGCTGTCCATTTCTGCAGTAAAGGTTAGTTTTTCAGGTTCTACTTAGTAACCCATAGGCAACTAAAAGCTTGTTAACTTGAATTGTTTCAGATTAATACCTACAAATGGAGATATGTAAAAAATTTGAGTTTCAAAATGCGATTTAATTTAATCAAAAGACAAACACCATAGTGAGCCTCCTGTATAGTAGTACATTTATCGTTTAAAAGGACATGGTTAGCATGGGCAACATTTAGAATGTGTTGACCATCATTTGAAATTTGTGTTTTAAAAGTAATATATTGATTTCGAATTTTGACTTGGTGTAGTTGAGTATGTAAATCATTTAATTGGGTTGCTACATAGTGTGTTTTATGGGTTGTATCAGGGTGACCATTATAATAAAAATTTCCCAAAGTTACAATTAATGCATCTTGCTACATTGTTTTAAATGACGTCTGTTAGAGAGTGTGAATATGTGTAGTGGGGGGACTGAGAATTTCTCTTTTTTTTAGATTAATTTATACGAGTACATTGTCACTGTCTTCAGACACATCAGATCTGAAGAAAGCATCAGATCCCATTACAGATGGTTGTGAGCCACCATGCGGTTGCTGCGAATTAAACTCAGGACCTCTGGAAGAGCAATCAGTACTCTTAACAACCATTGAACTATCTCTCTAGCCCAGGAATTTCTCTCTTTACAACTTAGTTTAAGGCCCTTTCCAACCCGTACTTTAATCTAGGTAAATGCTTGATGAGGAAAGGCTGAACCAAAAACTAGCCTGGCCTATGAGATTCTCCTGCCTCAGCCTCCCCAGTGCTGGGATTAAAGGTTTGCACCACCAGCCTGTGTTCTTTATTAAAACGTTAAGAGAGCAAAATACAGAGTACTTTAGAATATTGCCAGAATGGATTTCTTTTTTCTTTCTTGGAGTAGCCTAGCACTTCTAAAGTACATTTGATTTTAGCAGTGGACATTAAGGTTATCTTAGAGTTTAAGAGTAGTCTTTGTATGTGTGAAACAACATATTTCAAGCTGTAGATGAGAAAAATCAAGCATGGGATGGGGATATACAGTTCAGTGGTAAACCCACTTGTGAGAATGGTTCAGTGGTAAACCCACTTGTGAGAATCACTATCTGGTTAGGTTATCAGCACTATGGGCAGTAGGGTCTGGGGGATTCTTCTGTGTGTGTGTGTGTGTGTGCACGTGTGCACGCGCACGCGCGCGTGCCTTTTTCTTTTTCCTCTTTTTTCTAAATTTTTTATTATATATTTTCTTCATTTACATTTCAAATGCTATCCCGAAATTCCCCTATACCCTCCCCCCAGGATTCTTCTTTTAATTATTGCCACGTGCCTCAAGTTTATGATAGCTTGGGGTCATAAATTGGTCTTTGATTTTATGTATTTTGGTTAACTGGTGCAATAAATTGGTTGGTTTAAGTTTTTTGATTTAGTTGTTTTTTTTGTTTGTTTGTTTTTAGATTTATTTATTATATGTGAGTACACTGTAGCTGTCTTTAGACACTCCAGAAGAGGGCGACAGATCTCATTAGGGATGGTTGTGAGCCACCATGTGGTTGCTGGGATTTGAAATCAGGACCTTAAGTTAGTGTTCTTAACCACTGAGCCACATCTCCAACCCTTTTGGTTTAGTTTTTGAAAAGACTTTATGCAAGTCTACAAGTTCTGACTTTTCCTGTTTTTCATACATATTTTTATATTTTTATTAGATGTCTATGTACAAAGTTGAAATAAAGCAATTTGTATTTTTTTCCCCTTTGGGGGAAGGGATGGGGCAGGCAGAGTGTCATATAGCTCAGACTGGCTTTGAATTTTTTATGTAGTTGTGAACTTTTAATTTTCCTGCCTTGGTGTTTGGGTTTATAGGCATACAATGCATTCCATGTCAGCCTAGCTAATAGTGAGACATTGTCTCAAAAGAAACAGATATCAAGTTAAACTCCTCGTTTATCTATGGTCATGGATGTTAGGGCTCTAGTATTAAAAAGTAGATCCCCTCCAGGTAAGCTCCTCAACACAAGAGTGGCCAGGCCCCACCCCTGAGGGCTTCCAGCTGCCAGACTCTTCTCACAGAACAAGGCTATGGCTGGACCCAGTTCCTTTATGCTCTACAAAGTGAAAATCCCAAGATGGGGCCACCCTGGAAAGCTCCCCCAAGAAATCTTATATAAAGCCTGCTTCCTGCTCAGTTTTTTGCAGTGTCTTACCCAAGCCAAGGTTTTCCCAATAATTCCCTTAGGTGAGGTTCGTTGTGTGGTGTGACTTTGTGGTATTCCTTGGCTTCCTACTGCCATAATACTTCTCCCTTCAAAGCTGTAACACTTCATCACCCCTTTAATCTCAATTCATGGCAATTCTCTTGCCTCAGCAACTTTCTGATAGTTTAATGGGTGTGAGCCTTCAAGCCTGGCTATTTATAAATTTTTTTTTTTTTTTGGAGACGGTCTATTTAGTCCTGGCTGTCTTGGAACTAATTCTCTGCAGATCAGGATAGCTTCGAACTCACAGAGATCCTCCTGCCTTTGCTTCCCAAGTTCTGAGATTAAAAGCATGTGCCACCGTACCCTGCTATTTGTAATTTTTTGAGCTATACTTCACCTAACATAAAGTTTGTAGTTTAAGTGCACCAGAACCTGGAGAGAAGACTCAGTGGATAAAGCTCTTAAATATGAGCACTGGAACTTTTGTCCCTAGTACCCAAAAACCTCTCTGACTGTGTAGCCTAAACTGGTCTTGACCTTTAAGTAATCTTGCCTTAGCCTTCTAATCTATAGGATTATGTCTTGAGAACCACACTGAAATAGTTTCCTAAAATAAATACATAATTTTAGTTTGTATAAGATTGTAGGATTATTACTATTTTTTTGTTTTTTTTTTGTTTTTTAGATAGAATATGAATAACTTAGCTAGTTAGATTAGATTAAAATTAGTTTAAAGATGATAGAAATGATTAGGGTAATTGGGTGGAGTGATCCATGCCTATAATCTCAGAACTTAACAGTCAGACACAGGAAGATTGTTTTGAGTTTGAGGCTAGCTTGATCTACATAATGAGTCTTAAGAAACCATCTCTTCCTCCTATTCCCTAATTTTTTTTAAAAGGATGATTAGGGATTCCAGAACAAATACCATTACAGTGATTGAAAGAAAGAAGGCTATAAGCTATGTCTTAAAGAATTAGGAATGTTTTTGGATAACATTTTGTGACAGGTTCTCATGTATCCCAGGGTGATCTTGAATTCCCTTAAACGTACTTATTTTTTGGCAATTTCATACTTGTATCTTGCATCGGATTGCATGAATTTTAGTAATTGTCATCCCTACTTCTCACCCTCATTTCTTCTCTCCCTCTCCAATTGAAACCTTTTTTCGTCTGTCTGTGAGTCAGTGAGTTTAAAGGTTTTAGATAAATGTTTAGTATGTGCATGTATGTGTCTGCATGTCACCTAATGAACATTGAGGTCAAAGGAAAGGGTTTAAAAATCAATTCTCTTTATTCACTTTTTTGTAAGGTTCAGGGATTGAACTTGGATCAACTGGCTTGCCTGATCTGCTGACCCATCTCTCTGACCTCTACTAAGTTTAAGTAGGGTTGCTTGCATAAGCATGGGTAGGTGATTATTTACTGGAACATGGGCAAGTTTATCTGTGCCTGTACCACTGACTGGCTTTGAACTTGTGCTCTTTCTCCATCTCCCAAGTGTGTAGAGTACAGGTCTGTGCCACTACTCCTGGTATACGCAGGGCTGGAAATACCCAGGGCTTTATGTGTGCTAGGCAAATCTCTACCAGATGAGTTACAGTTGTATTTTTGTTAGAAAAATTCTGAGTTGACTAAAGTTCTGTTTTTTGTTCGTTTGTTTGTTTTTTAGGATGAAAAAGCATTTGTAACTATGAATTGACTACAGTTTTCTTACTACTGAATTTCTCACTGGAATCATGGAAGAGAAACAGCAAATCATATTGGCCAATCAAGATGGAGGGACAGTGACAGGAGGAGCACCTACCTTCTTTGTCATCCTAAAGCAGCCAGGAAATGGCAAAACTGATCAAGGAATTTTAGTTACTAATCGAGATGCCCGTGCTTTGTTGAGTAGGGAGTCATCACCAGGAAAATCTAAAGAGAAAATTTGCCTTCCGGCTGATTGTACTGTGGGAAAAATCACGGTTACCCTTGATAACAATAGTATGTGGAATGAGTTCCATAATCGAAGCACAGAGATGATTCTGACCAAACAGGGAAGACGCATGTTTCCTTATTGTCGATATTGGATAACAGGCTTAGATTCAAATTTAAAGTATATCCTTGTAATGGACATATCTCCTGTGGATAGTCATCGGTATAAGTGGAATGGTCGTTGGTGGGAACCCAGTGGGAAGGCTGAACCCCATATTTTGGGGAGAGTTTTCATTCATCCAGAATCTCCTTCTACAGGTCATTATTGGATGCATCAACCAGTGTCTTTCTATAAACTCAAACTTACTAACAATACACTGGACCAGGAAGGACATATTATCTTGCACTCTATGCATCGTTATCTGCCAAGGCTTCATTTGGTGCCAGCAGAAAAGGCTACAGAAGTGATACAGTTAAATGGCCCCGGTGTTCATACTTTTACTTTCCCCCAGACTGAATTCTTTGCAGTAACAGCTTATCAGAACATTCAGATTACTCAGTTGAAAATAGATTACAATCCTTTTGCCAAAGGCTTTCGGGATGATGGGTTGAGCAGTAAGCCTCAGAGAGAAGGAAAACAGAGGAATAGCTCCGATCAAGAAGGGAATAGTGTTTCTAGTTCTCCTGCTCATCGTGTTCGTCTTACAGAAGGTGAAGGGTCAGAGATACATTCAGGTGATTTTGATCCTGTGTTAAGGGGTCATGAAGCATCAAGCTTAAGTTTAGAGAAGGCTCCCCATAATGTAAAACAAGACTTTCTTGGATTTATGAATACTGATTCGACACATGAAGTTCCTCAGTTGAAACATGAGATTTCTGAAAGGTAAGTTATTTTTCTTTGTTTTAAGCTTACATTTATTCAGTGTGTGTGCATGTGTGTGTAGGTCAAAGGACAACTTTAGAGAATTGTTGTTCATGTGGCTCTGGGATATCAAATTCTGCATCTTTACCCACTGATTACCTCTCTGGTTGGGTAATAGTTTTTCTGTTCTTAGAAATAAAAAGATTGAGATGGGCCAGATTTTGGAATTCATTGGTTCTGTGAATGCTGTAGATGTTGATTAATATTACTTGCTAGTAAACCACACCTGCTTTTAGTACTTTGATATGACAACTTATTTTTCTTTGATGAATATGTACTGGGTTCAGGATGTAGAATTGTAGGCATATTGGATAATTTATCAATACAGGAAGCTTTTATTTGTGGCTTTATCCTTGTTACAACTTGTAGACAATTCATGATTATTTGTGGAAAGGAAAGATAAATGATAACTGAGTTATAACTGAAACAAACAGTTTATCCAATTAAGGCATAAGATGTACTCATAAGCTAAATTTACTGCCCTAAGTTCATCCTGACTCATAAATTGCCCAGATAAAATACAATTTGAAAATTATTATCAGTGAAAATATCCTAATGTATTTTTAAAAATAAATTCATTTTATATAATTGAACCTCTGTTATTAAAAAAAAATCTTCAAAACCTGGACTACTTCTAATACCAAGCAATTCAGGTAAGAGGTACTCAAGTTTTATACATTGTATATTATATACTGATACTTCATTGTAGTACTCTGTATGTACAGATAAGTACTGCTGAAAAAGAGATTAATATCCACTGTAAGAGAGAGAGAGAGAGAGAGAGAGAGAGAGAGAGAGTGTGTGTGTGTGTGTGTGTGTGTGTGTGTGTGTGTGTGTGTGTGTGTGTGTTTGTACATAAACTTCCATTCTAAATTTTTTTTTTGGTCAAGGTTTCAGTGTATAGCCTAGCCTGCTTGGAGCTTGCTATATTTAGCCCAACTCAGGATCCTTCTGTCTCCTCCCAGCCACTGGGATTACAGATGTGTACTCATGGTTGGTGTGCTCGATCTCTCTCTGTCTCTCTCTCTTTCTCTCTCTCTTAAGATTTATTTATTTTATATATGAGAGTACACTGTAGCTGTCTGCAAACACACCAGGAGAGGGTATTGGATCCCATTACAGATGGTTGTGAGCCACCATGTGGTTGCTGGGAATTGAACTCAGGACCTCTAGAAGAGCAGTCAGTGCTCTTAACCGCTGAGCTCAGTGAGGCTCTCTTTTTACTTTTCACTCTTCTTCTTTTGAGAGGATCTCACTATCTTGGCTGGCCTGGGACTTGCTGTGTAGACAAGCTGGCTTTGAACTGACAAATCTGCTTGCCCTCTACTACTACTTCTTTTTTTTTTTTTTTTACTTTGTTTTTCGAGACAGGTTTTCTCTGTGTAGCCCTGGCTGTCCTGGAACTCACTCTGTAGACCAGGCTGGCCTCGAACCTGCCTCTGCCTCCCTAGTGCTGGGATTACAGGCGTGCACCACCATGCTTAACTTAAAGATTTTTATTTATTTTTTAATGTGTATGCATGTATATCTGTATATTATACGTGTGTGTACCTGTGAAAGCCAGGAGAGGGTAGATCCCCAATTTTGAACACATAATGTAGGTTCTCTGGCAGAGCAGCAAGGGCTTGTAACCACTGAATCTTCTCTCTAAGCCACCCAGACTGACTCCCTCCCTCCCTCCCTTCCCTTCCCTCCCTTCCCTTCTCTTTCTCTCTTTCTCTCTTTCTCTTCCCTTCCCTTCCCTTCTCTTTCTCTCTTTCTCTCTTTCTCTCTTTCTCTCTTTCTCTCTTTCTCTCTTTCTCTCTTTCTCTCTTTCTCTCTTTTTCTCTTTTTCTCTTTTTCTCTTTTTCTCTCTTTCTCTTTTTCCCTTTTTCCCTTTTTCCCTTTTTCTCTTTTTCTCTTTTTCTCTTTTTCTCTTTTTCTCTTTTTCTCTTTTTTTCTCTTTTTCTCTTTCTCTCTTTCTCTTTTTCTCTTTTTCTCTTTTCTCTCTTTCTCTTTCTCTTTCTCTTTCTCTTTCTCTTTCTCTTTCTCTTTCTCTTTCTCTCTTTCTCTCTTTCTCTTCTTCTCTTTTTCTTTTTCTCTTTCTCTCTTTCTCTTCTTCTCTTCTCTTCTTCTCTTCTTCTCTTCTTCTCTTCTTCTCTTCTCTTCTTTTTTCTCTTTTCTCTTCTTTTCTCTTTTCTCTTCTTTTCTCTTTTCTCTTTTCTCTTTTTTCTCTTTCCTCTTCTCTTTCCTCTCTTCTCTTCTCTTCTCTTCTCTTCTCTTCTCTTCTCTTCTCTCTTCTCTCTTCTCTCTTCTCTCTTCTCTCTCTCTCTCTCTCTCTCTCTCTCTCTCTCTCTCTCTTTCTTTCTTTCTTTCTTTCTTTCTTTCTTTCTTTCTTTCTTTCTTTCTTTCTTTCTTTCTTTCTTTTTCTTTCAACCTTTTCAAGGCAGGTTTTCTCTGTGTAGCCATAACTGACCTGGTACTTATTGTGTAAACCAGCCTGACCCAGAAGTTAAGATATCTGCCTGCCTCTGCTTCCCAAGTGCTGGGATTAAAAGCGTTTGCCATTACCACTGCCCAGCCTAGACTCATTAAAAAAACAAAAACAAAAAAACAAACCACATTTGTTTCTTACCACCCCTTTATTCAACTGTTAAAGAAAAAAAAGGACTTTAAAGCATATTAGAAAGTTCTCTGGTAAAGATTGTAGCTCAGTGGTACAATGCTTCCTTAGAATGTTCAGAGTTCTGTATAATATGTAGTACTGCCCTTCTTTCCAAAAAAGATCTGTAAGATTTTAAGGTGTATACTTCTGAGTAGCAAATGAAATTCCTTGATGTCCTGTTTTTTTCCCATATGAGATTTGCATCCTTGTGTCCAGGATATCTATGCTGTGTATGGTATCTGCCCACTAGTCACTTAGTATCCCTGTCAAATAAGAAAGGGCATTGTGGAACTATTGTAGTTGTTGCATTTAGTTGGTCTTATACATATCCTCATGCTATTGACACAGTGCCTATGTTATTTACCTCATATATATGATCATATAGGCATATTGTTCTTCATAAGAAAGGTGTTTGATATAATAAAATACTTTTAGAGATTGGGAGAATTCATTCACCTTTATTATAGTCTGTTATTATAATTCTATTATTGTGTAGCTTTTGTTTTTAACCTACTATCATGCTTAATTTAAGAACATATAGGTATTGCAAATACTTCTTGTGGATAATGTAATTGTATTTTAGGACTTTAGGTGCACCTCTTTGGTAGAGTGCCTGCCTACCATAGGCCATGCAGTAGATTTGATTTCCAATACCACATAAAACTGTTCATGGTAACATGTTTGTAATCCCAGCACTTGAGATGGGAAGGAAGGAAAAAAGGTCAAGGCCATTTTTACCTATATGTCAAATTTGAGGTTAGCCTGAAAGAAATGAGACCTTCTCTTTAAGTGTTTTAAGTGTTCTCTCTTTCCTTCCCTCTCTCCCCCTTCCATCTTCCTTTCGCTTGCTCTGTGCCCCCTTGCCTAGTTCTGTTGTTTGTGTACCTTTAAGGTCAAAACTACATTATTTTAATTAATAGAGCTTTATAGTTTCAACTTCCAGACTATGGTCCTATTACATAGTCCACCATTGTTATAGGGCCTTTTTCTAAAATTAGTCATGTTGGCTCTCAACTAGTTTGTATTTCCTATTTGCCCCCTACCCCCCCTTCAAGACAGGGTCTCACTATTCTAGAGGATAAATTCAAGACCTAGAGGATTCGTGAAACTACAGATGATGCTAAAATAGCTTCATGTCTGCTATGTTCCTTTTTTTTTCCTTTAGAGATTTATTTATGTCATGTATGTAGGTACACTGTCGCTGTCTTCAGACACACCAGAAGGTGGCATCATATGCGCATTACAGATGGTTGTGAGCTACCATGTGGTTGCTAGGAATTGAACTCAGGACCTCTGGAAAGGCAGTCAGTGCTCTTAGCCAATGAGCCATCTCTCTAGCCTGTCTGCTATGGTCTTTTCTCTCTGTGCACATGTTAACTATCACAGTAAGAGATCAATCATAATTTTAAACTTACTAATTTACTTATTTCTGTACCTTTGCTAACCACCAGGCAACTAAAAATGAGGAAAGAAAAATTGAGGACAGGGGGCCTTAGTATATCTTGTTTCAACCATGTATGATATATTATAGTTTTTTTTTTTCAACAACTTTTAGTGTTAGACCCTATAGGTTTGAGCCTATAAAAAAAGGTTGTCGCCTGGCAATGTTGGCACACACCTTTAATTCTAGTACATGGGAGGCAGAAACAGGTAGATTTTTTGAGTTTGAGAGCAGCCTGGTCTACAGAGTGATTTCTAGGACAGCCAGGACTATACAGAGAAACCCTGTCTCGAAAAAAACAAACCAGAACAAAAAAGGTTGTCCCTATTTCAGAAACTGGCCCTAGGCCACCTTTTTTGATAGTAATCAGGAGATTCCAATCTCTCTTTAGATTCACTTAGCTTGATTCATTCACTGAACTCAGGAACTGTTCTGCCAGCTCTCCTGTTGCCTTTGCTTTCCCAGAGGCTGAGCTGACACAGGAGTGCTGATTCTCTAACCAATGTTGATCTTTTTGTTAGCCTTGCTGACATTGAAGCTATGTAAGGGGGTGGGGTGGGGTGGGGGGCAGGGGAGCTATGAAGTCAGCTGTGGCATAAACTTAAATGTGAGCCATATGTTCATGAAATACTTTGACTAGGAAAGTACTTTGATTAATTATCAGACAATTTCAAATATTTAAGAAGCTCTGTGCCATAAACCTTAAAGACTGGATTTTTTATATATAAGTACACATTCACACATTCCTTTTTCTTTCTATTTTTTTTTTAAAGATTTATTTATTTTATTATATGTAAGTACACTGTAGCTGTCTTCAGACACACCAGAAGGAGGGCATCAGATCTCATTACAGATGGTTGTGAGCCACCATGTGGTGCTGGGATTTGAACTCAGGACCTTTGGAAAAGCAGTCAGTGCTCTTAACCACTGAGCCATCTCACCAGCTCCTTTCTTTCTATTTTTAAAAACATTTATTTTATATGTATGGGTATTTTGCCTGCCTCTGTGTGTGTGTGGGGTGTGTGTATGTGTATCTCTCTCTCATGTGTATGTCTGGTGCCATGGATCACCTGAATCTGGAGTTATAAACTGGTGTGAGCTACCCTGTGGATGCTGGGAATTGAAACTGGGTCCTATAGAGAAGCTAGTGCTCCTAACTGATGATGAGTCATTCCTGCAGCCCCTGTTTTTGTGTTTTTAAGACAGAGTCTTACTGTGTAGTCCTAGCTTGGAATTCAATAGGTCCACTTGACTGGGATTAAAAGCATGAACATCTATCTGATCTAATTTTTATTGAGGTAGAATTTTGTTAGCTCAGTGGAGACTGATTTGGTGCTTCTGATCCGGTTCTTTTGCTTCTGTGTATCAAGAGCTGTGATTATAGGTGTTGCACTGCTATGCCTAATTCTTAACAATAATTTTACAGGGTTTTTGTATTTTTGTTATGTAGTTTTGGCTGGCCTGGAACCCATAGATATATCTACCTGCTTCTGTCTCTCAAGTTACAAGGATTAAAAGTGCACATCACCGAACCTGCCTCACTGAGTTTTATGGGAGAGGGTGATGATGGTAGTACTGGGGATTGAATTTAGGTCCTCCCACATTCTTGGCATGCATGCAGACACTAAGGTATATATCCTTTGGTCGATTCTCACTGAGAAAAATAGGCTAAAATCTATACTATAATTACAGAATTTTGTTCTATTACTGTTTGAGATAGGATCTTACTTTGTAGTTCTGACTCTTCTGGAATTTGTATAGTGTTAGGCTTACCTCAAACTTTCAGAGATTCTCCTTTCTCTGTCTCTGAGTATTGAGATTTAGAGGCTTCTGCCAGTTTGTATGAACTTCTCTTGTTCTCTTTTCAAAATTGTCAAAATTGTCTCAGAAAAATTGGTTTTCCTTTTCCTTTCCCTTTCCCTTTCCCTTTCCCTTTCCCTTTCCCTTTCCCTTTTCCTTTTCCTTTTCCTTTTCCTTTTTTTTCTAGACAGGGTTTCTCTATGTAGCTCTGGCTGTCCTGGAACTCACTCTAGACCAGGCTGGCCTCAAACTCAGAAATCCCCCTGCCTCTGCCTCCCAAGTGCTGGAATTAAAGGCGTGTGCCACCACTGCCCGGCTCAGATTAATTGTTTTAATTAAAAAGTATTTTATGTGTATGAGTATTTTGCCTGTACATATGGCTGTTGTTTGTATACCACAAGCATGCCTGGTACCCACAGAGGCCAGGAGAGAGCATTTGAACTGGAGTTACAGAGGTTGTGAGCTGGAATGTAGGTGCTAGGAATCAAATATGGGTCTTTTATAAGGGTAGCTGGTGCTTTTAACTACTGAGTTATCTTTCTGCTCAAATTACCCCCACAGCCCCTAACCCCCCCCCCCTTTAAAAAAAATCCTGGATCAACTCCTATTAGGGCTGGTTTTGAATTCCTGGACTAAAATTATTCTCCTTTTCTTGGTCTCCTTTCCATTCCTTCCTTTTGATACAGATTTTCTCCTGCTCTCTAGGTTTTTTCTTTTGGTTGGGTGGTATAGTAAATAGTACCAGGTTAAGCCCTTTACCAAAGAAAGAGCTGTAGCCCTTGCTGTTTTAGGCTACTTCTTTATTTTGTTCTTTTTTTTTTTGTGGTGCAGGCCTTTCATTCAATGTGTCAATTCCTGCTATTTCTCTATTTGTAAAAGTTCTTTACAAAAAGTCTTTACTTACGCCTGTGTTTTTGTCTAGCTCACAGGTTTTTAATCTGTGGATTGAGGCTCTTTGGGGTTCATATTTCAGATAATCCAGCATATTAGATATGTACATTGTGATTCATAGCAGCAGAATTATAGTTACAAAGTAGCATGAAATAATTTTATGGTTGGGGGTCAGCACAACCTGAGAAACTGTATTAAAAGGATGACAGCATTAGGAAGGTTGAGAACTACTTTGGGTTTCAGGACTGAATATTAAGGTCTTTGATTCATTTTGAATAGATTTTTGTGTAGGGTTAGTACAATAGTTAACAGTTTGAGGATACAGTTCATCATGGTATGAAAGGAATGATGGCAGGAGTGTGAGGCAGCTGCTCACATTGTCTCCACTATTAGGAGTTATAGGAAGGTACTGGTGTTCCACTGGCTCTCTCTTTTTTGATATTTATCCAGCCTGGTCCCCTAGCCCATGGGATTGCGAACGTCATATTGGGATGAGTGTTCCCATTCTCCTCATTTCCAATTTCTATTTCTGGAAAATAATCTCATAAACACATCAGAAAATGTATTTCTGTGGTGATTCAAAATGGTTATTAAATTGATAATGAAAATTAAATGGCATCATTTGTTGAAGAGGTTATTTAGGCTGTGTGTGTGTGTACACAAATGTATACACATATGATGTGTGTTTTTTGGTACCTTTGTTGAAAGTCCAGTATCTGTAGTTACATGGTTTATATTTCTGAGTCTTCTGCTTTATACATCTGTCTTTTGCCAGTACTGTGTTTTTCTTAATGTGGTTTTGTTATCTATTTGAAAATGTGCTATCTTCTGCATTGTTCTTTCTGCTTAGGATTGCTCTTTAGGTATTTGGAGATTTAAGTGCTTCCATATGAATCTTAGGACTGTGTTTTTTCTAGTTCAGTGAAGAAAGTTGACGGAATCTTAATGGAGCTTGCATTGAATCTGTAGGTAGCTTTCAGAAAGGTAGCCATTTTCTCAATATTATTTTCCCAATCCATAAGCATGGAAAAATTTCCCATATTCTCATGTTTTCCTCAATTTTATTCCTAAGTGTCATAGTTTTCATTATAGAAGTCTTTACATCCCTGGTTAGGTTTATTCCTTTTTCTTCTGAAAAAGAAAAAAAACAAAAAAAACAAAAAAACCTACAGTGATTGGAGTTATTTTCTTGATTTCTTTTTCAGCATGTTTGAAAATAGAAAATCTGATTCAAACTGGGTATGATTTGCACATATCTTTAATTCCAGCATTTTTTAGGAAGAGGCAGGCCAATCTCTGTGAAGCCATCATGGTCTACATAGTGAGTTCTAGGACAGCTAGAACTACATAGTGAGAACTTATGGAGTGGGGTTGGGGATAGGATTGGGTGTGGGACAGGGGACAGTAACTAAATATAAAATCTACTGATCTACATGTTTAGGTTTGTTTCCTATCATATTCTGCAGATAGGGATAATTTGACTTTATTCTTTCTTACTTGTATCCCTTTTATTTCTTTCTTGTTAGTAGTCTGTCTGAGACTTCAAGGAATATCTTGGACAAGAAGAAACAGAGTAAACACTTGTCTAATTTTTGATTTTTTTTAAGAGGAAATGTTTTGCTTTTTTTCCCCATTTAGCACAGGTAAATTGTATGTTGCTTTATGATGTTGAGGTGTTACTTCTATTTCTAGTTCCTGTAGGTCTTTTTATTAATAGATGCTTGTTTTGTTTTTGAGATGGGGTTTCTCTGCATATCTCCGGCTGTCCTGGAACACACACTGTAGACCAGGCTGCCCTTGAACTCACAGAGTGAGTGCTGGGATTTAAGGGCCTGCGCCACCATGACTAGTGATGTTGAACTTTTTATTGAGAATTTTTGAATCTTTGTACATCAGGGAAATTGGTTTAGTTTCCTGTTTTTGTTATAACCTTATCTGGTTTTGTTAATCAAGGTAACACTGGATTTGTAGAATGACTTTGGTACCACTAGTTACTTCCCTTTCTCTTTTCTGACCACTTTGAAGCACTTTGGTTTTTCTTTACAAGTTTGCTAGAAATCCATAGGTACTATGCTAGTCTCATCTTCCTTGTTACTTTTTATATGGCTTCAGGTTTTTTGCTCACTATAGATCTTTTGGAGTTGGATTATCCTCTTGTAATTTTGTAAGGCTGTATGTGTCTAGGAATTTACCTAGATTTTCCAATTTTCATAATATTCTCTAATAATTTTTATGATTTTTATAGCTACCCATTGAAATGTTCCTTTCTATCTTTAATTTTATTAGTTGGAATTTTCTTTATGACTAGTAGGCAAAGGGTTTATTGATTTATTATTTTTTTAAATTCTTTTCATCTTCATATCATTAATTGCTTCCCTGATCTTTATTATTTCTTTTCATTTACTGATTTGGGTGTTTGTCTTCTTATTTTTTTAAGACCTTGAGACCTGTCCTTATTGAGTTGTATTTTGTTTTGCTTTATGATGGGTCTCTCTACATAGCACTGGCTCTTCTGGAACTCACTATGTAGACTAGGGTGGCTAGAACTCACAGAGATCCACCTGACTCTGTTGGAATTAAAGGCATGTACCACTATGACCTTTTTGAATTATCTAACTAATAAGCACTTGTAACAATAAATTTTCTTCTTAGAACTTCCTTTGTTGTATCCCAAAGATTTTGATAAGGTGTGTTTTCATTTTTATTTGATTCTATGAATTTAAAAAAAGTTTTCTTTGCTCCCCCCCCCCCCCCGTTTAGTGACCTTCCTGATCACTGAAACCTGTATTGCTCATTCTCCTGATAGTTGAATAGTTGAATAGTTTCTGTAGATTCCTTTGACAATTGCTGCATAGTTTTATTTTGTTTGATAAGGAAAAAATAATGAGGTTAAAAAATTGTTAAGATATGTGTATGCTCTAAAATGTGATCTTTTGAGGAAGTTTCATATGTATTTCTGAGCTATTAGGTGGAATATTCACATATATGTATTAAATTCATTTCTTTGTGGTAGTTTAAGTTTCTTAATTGTTTGTTTGGATTACATTTACTGGTGAGACTGCAGTACTTTAGTTTTTACTCATCATCATTGTATCTGGGCTATATTTGTTTATATAAATGCTGACTTTATAAAATTGGGTAGGCAGTTAGTGCGCATATGTATATGTATATATATACATACGCCCACATATATATGTATATATTACATACATACATACATTCACAGGTGTTTGACCTTCTTGATGAATTGTTAAATCCAATGTTTTTTTTCTTTCCTCTTCTTATTTTTCTGTTTTTTTTGAGACAGTTCAGCCTAGCCTAGAACTTACCATGTAGCCCAGTATGGCCTGAAACTTGGGGGACAATCCTCTTGCCTAGGCATCTTGAGTGCTAGGATTACCAGTATGAACCACCAAACCTGGTTGCTTGTGTTTTTATTCTTTTTTTTTTCTTTTTCTTTCTTTCTTTTCTTTTAACTATAGAACGTTTAAGATGACCAGGTGTGGGGGCACACACCTTTAATTCTAGTGCTCTGGAGGCAAAGGTAGGCAGATCTCTGAGTTCTAGGCTAGTGTGGTCTACTTAACAGATTTCAGTTCAGCCAGGAATGCATAGTAAGACCCTGTCTCAAATGAAACAAGAATAGAATACTTAACATACTGGGTGGCCCAGCATGATGGAGTCACTTGATGCTAAGTTTGACACCTAATTTGAATTTGAATTTGATCCCCAGATCCCCACATCTTGAAAGGAAAAGACTGACTTCCACCAGTTGTTCTCTAGTACATGTAAACACACACATCCATGTAATGGATTTTTTTTTATGTTTTAAGATGTTCACATGCCATAAAATCTGCCTATTTAAAGTATATCAGTGGGCAGCATGCTCTAGTAGCATGCACAGAACCTTGGAGTCCATCCCCAGTGCTGCACAAAGCCAGGACTGTTGATGAATGCCTGTGATTAACCTATCATGGAGGCAAGAGAATCTGAAGTCTAGGTTCTTCTTCAGCTGTTAGTCATCTACATTTTAACCAGAGTGGAAAGTTACTCATTGAAGGATTTTTTTAAATAAGTTCTGCAGGAGCAAGTAATTATTGTTCACATAGTTGTGCATATTTAATATATTTGGATTTTATAAAAACAATGTATATTAAGTTAGCAAGTTTTGAAAAAACTAGTGTTTCATTGAGATATATTAGAGTTGGAATTGTATTCTTTTTGAGACAGTAAAGTGGATTTGTGTGGCTTAGTATATGAAACTTAATGTAGATTATTGTTTAAAGTGAGCCTAAAAAGGCACAGGATAGATGATATAGTATGTAGAAAAGCGGCACAGGAAATTTGTACTTTTTTTTTCTTTTTTTTTAGTTTCACAAACCTTTTTTGAATTGTTTTATTTTCACATTTTATTTGGTTGGTTGTTGATGTGTGTGTGTGTGTGTTTGTAGGTCAGAGGACTAATGGGAGTTATTTTTTCTGATCCCAAGGATCAGATCCATTCAAGCTATCAGATTTTAACCTCAGGTACCTTTACCACTGAGCCAACTCAAAGGCCTGATCTTAAATTTCTTGTCTTTGTCTTCACTCTGTATGTGCTGAGATGACCTGTATGTACCATTGTGTTTGATTTATGTGGTACTGAGGATTGACCTAGGGCTCTCTACATGCTGGGCAAGTACTTTATAGACTAAGGAGCATCCCCAAATGTAACCTAGCCTTCTATTTTGGAAATTTGTGGCGAAATCTTTTTTTTCCTCTCTCTCAGAGTCTCACTCTGTAGCCCAGGCTGGCATGGAGCTTGTTATGAAGACCTGGCAGGCCTCACCTCAGGTCCACCTGCCTTTGAGTGCTGGGGTAAAAGACATGTGCCATCACCTCCCTCACTAATGCCATAGCTGCTGTAGCAAATTCTTCGCACTGAAAACATGGTTTTTTTTTTTTGGGGGGGGGCACGGCTAAGAAGGGTGCTGGAATTGAACCTAAGACCTTACACTTATTGGGCAGGCATTCTACTGAGCCACACACTTATTCCTTGAAAGTGAGTTTTTTAATTTGAAAAATTGAAAATGTTTTGGTAGTAACATGAGTACGCTGAGAAGGCTACTCTAATGAATTGGTTAAGATGTTAAGTTTTGTATTAGGTATTTTATCTGAAATACAGAAAAGAACTAGCAGTTTGAAAGCATATTAATTTATTGTAATTCCTAGTTATGATAGACTGCTTGTTTTGGTTTGGTTTCTAGAGACAGGGTTTTTTCTTTGTAGCCCTGGCTGACCTAGAACTCTGCATATAGATCAGGCTGCCCTTGAACTCAGAGATCTATTTCTTTGGGCTGTGATTAAAGGCATACACCACACTGCTCAGCTGTAATAGACACTTTTTTTCCCTCTTATTAGCATTTGATGATGCATAAGTTTTAAGACTTTGATTTTTTTTGGTTGGTTATAGCTGACTTTTAGTTTGGAGTTCTTTATATGTGATCAATATCTAAAGACAAACACATTTTATAAGGCACTCTGCATTTTGATTTAATGATAAGGGTAAACTATTCTTTTCCTGCATTTTATTTATACAAGTGGGGTTAGTTTATGTAGTGTTAGAGATTGAATTTAGGACTTTTGTGTTCTAGGCAAGCAGTATATCAGTTGAGCTACATGCCCAGCCCTGAAACTTGGCTCTTGAATTGTATTTTTTTGTGTGTGAAACATTGATAAACATGTGATGTTGATAATTTACTTTTGAGCACTTTGTTAAGCTATAATTTTTAAGTAATGACTCATGAAATCTGATGGATATATTGATTTTAAGAACTGTTTTTCCTTCTCTGAGTCTTGTTGATAGATAGTTCTGTACTTTTTATTGTTTTCTACCTTTCTAGTCGTATTGTGAACAGTTTTGAAGATGATTCCCAGATTTCCTCACCATCAAACCCGAATGGAAACTTTAATGTCGTCATTAAAGAAGAGCCTCTAGATGATTATGATTATGAACTTGGTGAATGCCCAGAAGGGATAACAGTGAAACAAGAAGAGACAGATGAGGAAACGGATGTATACTCAAACAGCGATGACGATCCTATACTAGAGAAACAACTAAAGAGGCACAATAAAGTTGATAATTTAGAAGCTGACCATCCATCTTATAAATGGCTACCAAATAGCCCAGGTGTTGCTAAAGCTAAAATGTTTAAATTAGATGCTGGGAAAATGCCAGTAGTTTACTTGGAGCCCTGTGCTGTCACGAAAAGCACAGTGAAAATTTCTGAATTGCCTGATAATATGCTCTCCACTTCTCGAAAAGATAAATCTATGTTAGCAGAATTAGAATATTTGCCTGCGTATATTGAAAATTCTGATGGGACTGACTTTTGCTTAAGCAAGGATTCAGAAAATAGTCTCAGAAAACATTCACCAGATCTCAGAATTGTACAAAAATATACTTTACTTAAAGAGCCTAATTGGAAATACCCGGACATACTTGACAACAGTAGCACGGAAAGAATACATGACAGTTCCAAAGGATCAACTGCAGAGTCATTTTCAGGAAAAGAGGACTTAGGCAAAAAGCGAACAACAATGCTTAAAATGGCAATACCATCAAAGACTGTGACTGCTAGTCATAGTGCCTCTCCAAATACTCCTGGGAAAAGAGGAAGACCGAGAAAGTTGAGACTCTCTAAGGCAGGGCGACCACCTAAAAACACAGGGAAATCTTTAACTGCTGCCAAGAATATTCCTGTAGGCCCTGGAAGCACCTTTCCTGATGTGAAACCTGATCTAGAAGATGTGGATGGGGTGCTCTTTGTTTCCTTTGAATCAAAGGTATGGTTGTAATGATCAGCTTTCTTTTTAAGGTCTGCTAATCAGTTTTGAATTGAAAATTGGCTTAAAATTTAGGACCTACTTTTATTAATGTATCTATTTGTGAGTATGTTTGGGGCTATTGAGTGAGTGTTAAACATTTGGTTTAATTAACAGTAATCATCTCTTAAGATACTTGCTTTGAAATAGACTTTAAAGAAATGTACCTTTGTGTAGATCTCATTCTATAATTTGTTCAATGTTTATCTGATTAAAAAAGATTTATGTGTGTCTATGTATGTGAGTGCAGGTGCCAGTGGAGGCCAGAGGTGTCAGGTTGTCCTGGAGCTACTAGAGTTGAAGCTACTTGTGAACTATAAATAACATCAGTGTTAGAAAATTGAGCTTGAGGGCTGGTGAGATGGCCCCGTTGAGAGCACTGGCTGTTCTTCCAGAGGTCATGAGATCAGTTCCCAGCAACCACATGGTGACTCACAACCATTTGTAGGGATATCTGATGCCCTCTTCAGGCAGGCAGATATATTTGCAGCAGAGCACTCATACATTGAATAAATAAAATTTACAAAAAAAAGAAAGGAAAAAAAAAAAAAGAAAGAAAACTGAACTTGAAATTTTTGTTGTTGCAGTCTCCAAAGCTTAACAATACTTGAAAAGTTCACTGAATTTTTTTTCTGAGATAACTTTATCTCTCCTACACTGACTGTTAGTAATAAGTAATAGTAGAGTATTAGAGAACCACTATACTAGCATTATTTTTATTTTGAGATAAGGTCTCTTTATATAACCCTAGCTATATGTGGTCTGTAGATTAGCCTTGAACTCAGGGATCCATCTGCTGTTTCTTCTAAGAGCTGGGCTAAAGGCATATGCCACCATGCCCAGCTAAGTACTAGCCTAGCATTGTTATCCAGGGATAGTTTTTGGTTTGTGCTCCACTGATTCCACATGCATATTACTTTTCATGCAGATGTTTTTTTAAGGAATCTAACTTTTCTAAGTTGACTGTAGATGTTGGGTGTGTCTTTTTTTCTCTGCTATGAGAAAGCTTCTTTATATAAGACAAGAGTGTGCAGGTTGTGTGTAAATATAGTTTAATGTTGGTTGAGTATAAGATTCTATTCATGTTTAGGTTGTTTGTCTTTTGAGATATTCTCATTGTATGCCCAGGATGGCCTTAAACTTTGAATTCTCCTGTCTCAGCTTGCCAAGTGCTGAGATAACAGGTGTGTGCCACTGTGATCAGTTGGGCTTTTGCTTTTGTCTTGTCCTGCTGCTGGTGGTGGTGGTGGTGGTGCTGCTGCTGCTGCTGGTGGTAGTGGTGGTGGTGGTAGTGGTGTTTCTTTCTCCTTTTCCTCCCTTTCCTCTTGCTTTTCTTTTTTTCCTCCTCTTCATCTTCCCTCTCTGACCCCCCTATTCCCACCCCCACCCCTGTGTTTGTAGCAAGAATTGGGACAATAGCACTGGAGATCGAATCCAGGGTCTTGTATAATAATAATAAGGCAAGTGTTCTACCACTAGACTACCTTTCTTATTTAGACTCTGATGATTAAAGTAATTGAATGCAACTGTAGGAAATAATAAAATGTACATGTGGTGATGCACTCCTGCAAATTGTAGCACTTAGGAGGCTGAGAGGATGCATGATCAGGAAATGACTGCCACTCCCAGCTTCTTAGTGAGTTGGAGGCCAGCTTGTGAAACAGTGCCAACAAAACAAAAGACAAGAACCCCCTCAAAAGTATGAGAACAATTACTCCTATTCTGTGAATTTGGAGCAATTGCTAAAACATGGTATTTTATACTCTTACTCCTATATTATTAATTTAAAAATATTCTTTATATGAGTGGCAGATGTATGCATATCCTTGGGTGTCAGTGTGTATACCTATGTGAGTGTGTGCAGAGGCTAGAGATTGGAACTTCCTTCTTTGTTCACTCAGTCTAATTCTTTGAGACAGGGTATCTTCACTGAACTTGGAGCTCACTGATTGCTTAGGCTAACCAGTGGATTTCAGAGAGTCTCCTCCTTCATCCTAACCACCACCAGGAGTTACAGAAAAGTGATACGATACCTAGCTTTTACATGGATACTGGGGATAAACCAGCTTCTCATGATCAGACAGCATGCCCTGTAGCTACTGAGCATGCTCTCCAGCCACTCGTCATTGTCATCCTTTTTTTTTCTTTTAAAAATTGAATTTCCTTTGAAAATTTTAGAAGCAACATAACTGGGTTTTATTTTTAATGTATAGGAGGCTCTTGATATTCATGCAGTTGATGGGACAACAGAAGAACCTTCTAGTCTTCAGACCACAACCACAAATGATTCAGGTATTGTCTAACAGTATAAATTTAGATGTATTTGCTGTTGGGCCTATATAGCATGGAATATCCTCTCTGATGTACATTATTTTATTTCATCACTGTTTTGTGAGTAGGTTGCAGAACAAGAATTTCCCAGTTGGAAAAGGAATTAATAGAAGATTTGAAGTCTTTGAGGCATAAGCAGGTGATACATCCTGCTCTTCAAGAAGGTACTAGTTTCAAAATGTGGAAAAGCCCATTTGTCTTTTGTACATTTTGTCTTCCCCTTTTCTTTCCTACCTCTTTTTGCTTATTTCTCCCTTTATTTTCTCTTTCAATTAGCAGTTTTTTATTTTTTCCACTTCTAAAGTTCTTTTCAATTTTAAAAACACATCTAGGTCTTTTTTTGTTTGCTTTTCGAGACAGACAGGGTTTCGACAGCTGTAGCCCTGGTCATTCTGTACACCAGGCTGGTGGCCTCGAACTCAGAAATCTGCCTGCCTCTGCCTCCCACGCACTGGGATTAAAGGTGTGCACCACCAAATAATATATTTAAGGATACACACACTTTTCTTGGGGCTGAAGAGATGGCTTAGTAGATGAAGTTTGCTTGATGTGAAGTATATGAGTATCTTACTTTGATCCCCAGCACACATAAAAATGCTAGGTAGAGCAGTACATGCCTGCAGTCTTGGTGCTTGGAAAAACCAAATTAGGATGTTCTAGGTTCAGTGAAAGACCTCCTCACTTGTTCAATGCTCTCATGCCGACTTTAGGAGATGCCCGTTATTGTTTTTAGTGGTAACCTAGTACAGTATTACTCTATATAACGTCTAAGCTGTCTTTGCTCACCTCCCCCTTTAATCCAGTGAAATATTTTCCCAAAATGTTGTCTCTTAATTTATAAGTAATTTCATTTTAGGTTCATTGATAATAACTGGAGAATATAATCAGGTCAGAAACTCCACCTGTGGCTTTTTTGTTTTGTTTTGTTTTTTTTTTTTTTTTGGTTTTTTGGTTTTTTTTGAGACAGGGTTTCTCTGTATTGCCCTGGCTGTCCTGGAACTCACTCTGTAGACCAGGCTGGCCTCGAACTCAGAAATCCACCTGCCTCTGCCTCCCAAGTGCTGGGATTAAAGGCGTGCGCCACCACAGCCCAGCTGTGGCAAATTTTTATTAGAGACTGTAGCAGGCCACTGAACCTTGGGCTAAATAATAAAAAATTTGGATTTTGCTTTATTTATTTATGCTACTTAAATAATTACTACAAATTTGGTAAGCTAAAACAAAATATATTTGTATTTTATATTTTCTATGTATTTGAAGTCTGAGCATGGCTTAATTGTGTCCTTTGGTTAGGTTCTCACAAGGCTGTAATCAAGATTTTGATGAAGCAGTTGGAAAGGCTTGCTTTTCTCTTCATTATTTGCTTGAGAGGATTTTGCTCTTATTCACTCTTAGCTTAGCTTACTGACAGAATTTATTTCTGTGCAGCTTTAGTATTTTGCCTCCATTCAGGGGTAGGTAATATGTAATAACCATAACATAAGGATTGAAGTGAAGCTGTTAGTGGTTACTGAATAATTTTTGCTTTTTACCATTTTTTTAAAAAACTGAGTTTTTTGTTTGTTTTGCTTTTTGAAGAAGGAAGGGGGGAAAATATGAATTGTGGTCCTTTTTTCTTGTAGTGGGCTTAAAACTGAATTCAGTGGATCCAACAGTGAGCATTGATCTTAAATACTTGGGAGTACAATTGCCTTTGGCTCCAGCCACCAGCTTTCCCCTATGGAATGTTACAGGTACCAACCCTGCCTCACCTGGTGAGTATGTAGATAGCATTTGTATAAGTGAACATTATTTTTCTTCTTTAAGTTTAGGTTATTTGTAGTACAAATTTTAAAACATTACTTTTATGTTCCAATTTAGGGTATTTAGAGAATAAATCTTTCATCTCTTGGCATAGAATTAATACATGGATGTATTCATAGTAGAGAAAGAGTAATTTGACATATATTGGTTGGCTAGAACTTTGGCAATTTCTTTTTCTTTTTCTTTTATAGATGCTGGGTTTCCTTTTGTTTCTAGGACGGGGAAGACCAATGACTTTACCAAAATCAAGGGATGGAGAGGAAAATTTCAAAATGCTTCTGCATCTAGGAATGAAGGTAGCTAGATGTTTGGTTTTTGATTGTCTTTTTGTTTTTTGTTTTGTTAGTACCACAGATTCAGAGTAGTTCAAACAGCTTTTCCAGCACTTTCCTATTCACCTCAAGCCCAACTCCTTTTCTGTTTAAAATGCAGTTTCATTGAGTGTAGAATGCTGGCCTTGAGTTTCCAGTTCTCCTGCTCAGCCTTCCAAGTGTTGGAATTACAGGCATATGCCACCAAAGCCTGGCTGGTCACTAGTGTTTGTTTTGCTTTTAAAGTCTATGTATGTTTTGAAAAATGTATTCTTGGCCTGGGGTAGTAGCACACTTGCCTTTTATCTCAACACTTTGGAGGCAGAGGCAGGTATATTTCTGTGAGTTTGAGTCCATTCTGAGTACATAGCAAGTTCCAGGCCAGCCAGGGTTACATAGTGAGGTGAGACCCTCTTTGAAATCAAGTTAGTCTCATTGAAACACTTACCCTTTTCATCTCTCTAAACTGAACTAAAAACAGTGTATTGCTGGTGTTTGTTTCCTCTCTAGCCACATCCTGGGGCTCCACTCCTATCCAGTAATCCTTGCAGCTTAAAACTGTTTCCTTTTGTTTGTTTGTTTGTTTGTTTGTTTGTTTGTTTTTGGTTTTTCAAGACAGGGTTTCTCTATGTATAGCCTTGGCTGTCCTGGAACTCATTCTGAAGACCAGGCTGGCCTCAAACTCAGAAATCCGTCTGCCTCTGCCTCCCAAGTGCTGGGATTAAAGGCGTGCGTCACCACTGCCCGGCTCCTTTTGTTTTCCTAAGCTACAAAAGTCATTTCAGGACTATATACCTTCAGAGCCGTCTTGATAGTTTTGATAGTCTAATACTTCACAATAAATTTGTGACCCAAAGCTTTTGTTTGGAAGCATGAACCTATTTGTCTGCTTTTCCTTTCTCACTGTATTTGTTTGCTACTTATATCTTCACCTTATATCCTTAGTTTATCATTTGTCCAAAATAAGTCTTCTTTACTTTTGAGTTTGTATATAGTATTACAACAATATATTTAAATCTTTACTGTTACTTTTTCCCTAAAAATAGAATGTTGCTAGATATGGTGATATACCATTCTAGTTCATTCACTTGGGAGGCAAACAGAGACAAATAAAGGAGAATTGTAAGTCTGGCCTAGTTCCTACAGAGCTGAATCGCCAGATTCAAGACATCTAGGGCTACTTAGTGAGAACTTGTTTCAAAACAAAACCAGATAAATGAAAATCCTTAAAGGTTGTGCTCTCCTTTTTATGGCTTCCTCTCTTTCCTTGTATCATGTTTCAGACTCTAGGGACTCAAGTCTCTTAAATAACCCCTTGGCATTTTGTTGATTTTTTTTTTTTTTTCTTTTTCCCTGGCTGTTAGTTTTTGCTCATCACTGTTTACTATAGTTAGGTGAAAAGGTCTGAAGGCTTGTATCTGAGACACTGTCTCATTTTGTTTTGGCTTTCTGTTTTTTTTCTTCTTTTTGAGTAGGAACAGTTTAGAGAAGCTTCAGTAGGATATAGCTCAGTTCTTAGAGAGCTAAGACCCTTCAAGGTTTAAATGTTTTGTATCTCCTTATTTTCTAGGTGGAAATTCAGAGGCTTCACTGAAAAACCGTTCTGCTTTCTGTAGTGATAAGCTAGATGAGTACTTGGAAAATGAAGGCAAATTGATGGAAACAAACATAGGTTTCTCTTCAAATGCTCCCACATCTCCAGTAGTGTACCAGCTACCCACCAAGAGTACCAGCTATGTTCGAACTCTTGATAGTGTACTAAAGAAGCAATCTACCATTTCCCCTTCTACCTCTCACTCTGTGAAGCCTCAGTCTGTAACCACTGCCTCTCGAAAAACAAAGGCTCAGAACAAACAGACAACACTCAGTGGCCGAACTAAATCATCTTATAAGTCTATTTTACCATACCCTGTTTCACCAAAGCAGAAAAACTCTCATGTGAGCCAAGGAGATAAAATTACCAAGAATTCCTTGAGTTCGACCTCAGATAATCAGGTGACTAACTTGGTTGTGCCATCTGTAGATGAAAATGCATTTCCAAAGCAGATTAGTTTGCGGCAGGCCCAGCAACAGCACCTTCAGCAGCAAGGAACTCGCCCTCCAGGCTTGTCGAAATCTCAAGTAAAGCTTATGGACCTGGAAGACTGTGCACTCTGGGAAGGAAAACCAAGGACCTATATTACTGAAGAGCGAGCAGATGTCTCCTTGACAACTCTGCTTACTGCTCAGGTAAATATTGCTATTTTCTGTAAACATTGGTGCTTAGCTACAAATTAGACATTGGTACTTTGGTAAGTGGATAAGTTAGAGTTTAGCATTTTTTTAAGATTTATTTATTATATATAAGTACACTGTAGCTGTCTTTAGACATACCAGTAGAGGGTGTCAGATCTCATTACAGATGGTTGTGAGCTATCTTGTGGTTGCTGGGATTTGAACTCAGGACCTTTGGAAGAGCAGTCAATGCTCTTAACCGCTGAGCCATCTCTCCAGCCCCAGGGTTTAGCATTTTAATTAACTAGGTAACAATTAAGGGGATGTCTTCAGCAATGAGCTAATCTTTTGAGTCTAGCTTTCTTCTGCCAGTAAAGGGAGACTGACTGACTGACTGAATGAATGAATGAATGAATGAATGAATGAATGAAAAATTCTTTACTGAATTGCTTGCTATCTAAGCATGGGAACTTGAATTTAGATTTATAGCACTGACATACAAACCAGGTGAGATGCCTGTAACTCCAACAACACTTGGGGTTTGGGGACAGAGATAGGTGGAACTTGTTGACTAGCCAATCTAGCCAAAATGTTGAGGTTCAGGTTCAATGAGAGACTATATCAAAAAACAAAGTAAGCTAGGCATGGTGGTACATGCCTTTAGTTTTGTTGTTGTTGTTGTTATTATTATGACAGTCTCACTATGTTGTTGTCCTGGAACTCCCTCTATAGACCTTGCTCTCCTTGAATTCAGAGACATCTGTCTGCTGCTTCTGTCAAATGCTGGGGTTAAGGGTGTAGGATACAACATTTGGCTTAGCATATGTGTTTAATCCTAGTACTCAGGAGACAGAAGCCTGTTCAAGGTCAGCCTGATCTACATAGTGAATGCCAGAGTAGCCAAGCTACATGGTGAGACTCTGACTCAGACAAACCAAAAAAAGGTAGAAAATCATAAACGTGCCTAGCCCTGGTCCCTGGACTTCACATGTATATCCATGGGGGTTGGCATAGCCACACAGTTGTACATGCCTACATTGTACATGTGACACAGATAAATTTAAAAAAAATGGGGTTAACAAGCTGGCTTAGTGAGTAAACAGGCTTTGTGCATAAACTTTGTGACTTGAGTTTAATCCCCAGAAACAGTGCATAATCTTGTCTTCTGACTGTTTTCTGTGTTATGGCACATGCACCCTTGTATATCATGCACATACAATAATTAAAAATAAAAGTCTATACTGAATTGTAGAACTGAAGATCATGAGATGTTGGCAGTATATGCTTTCCTGTAATGTGTGTGTGTGTGGGGGGGGGTGTACATGTATGGGTGTTTGTTTCTTCTATGCATGATCATATATACATGTGTACCGGTGTTTATAGGTAAAAGTTCATGTCACGTGTCCCTCTCCCCATAATCTATGGAAGCAGGATCTCTTCTTAAAGTGAGCTAATTTATCTAGCCAGCTGGCCCCAGGAATCCCCATCTCTGTCCCCAAAGTACTTAGAGATCCTAGATCTTGCCTGCCCAACTTTTATGTAAGTTCTTGGGATCCATACTCTGTTGGTTTTTTTTTTGTTTGTTTGTTTTTGTTTGTTTGTTTGTTTGTTTTGAGACAGGGTTTCTCTGTGTAGCCCTGGCTGTCTTGGAACTGGAACTCACTCTGTAGATCAGTCTGGCCTCGAACTCAATAATTAGCCTGCCTCTGCCTCCCACGTGCTGGGATTAAAGGCGTCACCACCACTGCCCGGCCACACTCTGGACTTAAATGTTTGAACGTCAGTGCTTTACCCACTGAGTCAACTCCCTGTACTGTATTTTCTAGTCATTATAAAGATTCAAGCATGTATGATTCTCTTATTTTTATTGTTTACTTAGGACATTTTGTGTAAAATAGTAGTAATTATTTTGCATTTTGCGGACCATATATGCTATCAGAGAGTTATTACTAGGATGTTCTATTCTAGGCAGTATGAGCTTGCTTGTGCTTCAGGAAAATCGTATGAGACATTGTTTGACCTATGTACCTTAGACTCATCAGTCCCTACAGAAGAACATTATATGTGGTTTCTATTGAGTGAAGAGAATATTTGGTGTTTTTGCTCTTAATAAGACTCCTTTGCTAATGCATTAGAGTGGCAGCTTCTTTACGCAGAGCCCTCATTATATGTGTTTGACTTTTGAATTCTGTGTTAGTCTTGTGTTATTAGTACTAGTAATCAGAAGGTAGATGAGTATGTGACTCTTAAGTTGGTGGTAGTATTGGGATGATTTAGTAAAATTTTAATGTTCTCCTTTAACTTTAGGCATCTCTCAAAACTAAACCTATCCACACAATCATAAGGAAACGAGCTCCTCCATGCAACAATGACTTCTGTCGCCTGGGTTGTGTGTGCTCTAGTCTAGCTTTGGAAAAGCGCCAACCTGCTCACTGCCGTCGACCAGACTGCATGTTTGGTTGCACTTGTTTGAAAAGAAAAGTTGTGTTGGTTAAAGGGGGATCTAAAACAAAGCATTTCCATAAGAAGGCTGCTAATCGAGATCCATTATTTTATGATACGCTGGGAGAGGAAGGAAGGGAAGGAGGAGGAGTCAGAGAAGATGAGGAACAATTGAAGGAGAAAAAGAAGAGAAAGAAGCTCGAATACAGTGAGTATTAGTTGACTTAAAACTTGTCATCTTATTTTTTTTATAAGTGTATATTTTTGATATGTGTATATACTCATTTCTGTGAATGTATGTAGAGGGGTCAGTGGTTGAAGTCATGTATTTTCCTCACTTGCTTTCCACTTGTTTAAAATAAGTTTTCAACATTACACTTACTTATTTTGTATGTGTGTAAATGTGGAAAACAGAGAACAACTTGAAGGAGTCATTTCTCTCCCTTTACCTTGTGGGTCCTGGGCCTGGAACTTGTGTTGTCAGATTTGATGGCAGGTTCCTGATGTGCTGAGTCATCTCACTGGCCCTCTGAAGTTTTGGAGAGTTTTCACTGAAGCTGGAGCTCACTGATGTGGCTAGATTGGTTGGCCAACAAATCTCCAGGGGGTGTGTGTGTGTGTACATGATGTGGGTGGGGGCTGTTTATCCTCTTTCTCAGCACTGAGGACTAAACTCAAGACCCTATGTTTGCTAACTAAAGCCCTCTACAATTGAACTAACTCTTTAATCCCCTCTAAATTGTTTTTTAATTTTTTAAACATGTATGTTTGTGTGTGCCCAAATGTTTGTATCATCTGCATGTAGGAGCTCTCAGGTCATAAGAGACATTGGATCCTCTTGAATTGGAGTTACAAATGGTTGGACCATCATGTGGGTGCTGGGAACTGAACCCTGGTTTGGTTTATTTATGGAGACATGGTTTCTTACTCAGTTTAGCAACTGGCCCCAGGGATTCCCCATCTCAACCTTTCAAGAACTGATACCGGTGGCTGTCTTTCCTACCCAGCTTTTATGTAGGTTCTAAGGACTCAAACTCTGGTCTTAAATGCTTGAATGGCAGCACTTCATCCACTGAGTCAACTCTCTATCCCTCTGTTGTGTATTCACTATACATCTCTCTAAACATGCTGGCTCCCAGTAACCTCAGCATTTAGGAAGCTGAGGAAGGATAGCTGAGTTCAAGGCTAGGCTAGTTAATAAAGATACTCTGTCTCAGTTGTCTCCCCACTGGAAGAAAAGCATAAAGTGTCATTTAATAAAAAGTAAATTTACCCAACAAGGTAGAAAAACATCTCTGCATACTAGCTACATTGATAGACTGGAAAATAGTATCTTTGAAGTAGAAATTACAAATTACTAATAAGAATATGTTTTAAAATGTATTAGATTTATTTTAAAAAGACCAACCATGTTTCAGAACTTGGGTGATGTTCATGAGTAGATGATGTATGCCACAGTCAGTGAAAGCCAAGAAGACTAAGAAGGCAAAGATCTTGGTACAAGGAAATTCAGTAACCAAATCAGTAAACATTGTGGTAAAAATTTGAGCAATTAGTAAAAGTAAAGAGAGTCCATATGAACAATTGGAATAAATGTAGTGAAGTACAATTACATTTCCTCTTTAAAGGGTTATTTATATACATTCTGTAAGCACTAATCACAAGCATGTTTTTGATGATGAGTTGATAGGCTTTGTGGTTTTTAGAATATAGTGACTTAAATACAAACCAGTGAAGACTTAAACATGATTATAGACAGGAATCAGTAGCATAAATGCAGTGGCTGTGTGAAAATGTTAGAGCTGACAAGGTAGAAGTGGGAAAAGTTATGATGCCTACCACCTTCCATTCTAGTGACTCCTTAGCTTCCACTAAATAATGACAATCACCACTAAAATTACAAATAGTTAAAATTAAATTTTGGATTTGAGTTCAAAGTCAGCCTGGTCTACAGAGTGAGTTCCAGTACAACCAGGGCTACACAGAGAAACCCTGTCCTAAAACAAAACAAAACAAAACAAAACAAAACAAAACAAAAGTTAGTTACCTGTGACATTGGATCTCTAGTGGGAAACTTGTTTTTCTTTTGCTTATTTTTTTGTAGGATTTTAATTTTTACATGTTTAGATGTTATAGCTAGAATATAAATAAATTAAAACTTTCTATTCTCACTGCATGAAATCTAGACCTTTATTGTTCATTTCTTTTTGAAATTATGGTAAACTTAAAGGATTTATATAGTTACAAAACTCACTAGTCCATTGATGTGGAGGAAAACTAACATCATTGGACACCTTGTGGGATATAATATAAATTTTGTAATCTTATGCGAGGACACTTTATTATTCATTTTGCAAATAGATGCTTAATCTCAGTTTACTATCCAAGATTATATAGTTTTTCTGACAAGATTTCATGTGTTTTCTAGTGTGGTCTCTAAAGTATGGTTTCTTGAATATTTATTTATTTATTTTATTTTTTGAGACACGGTTTCTCTGTATAGCCCTGGCTGTCCTGGAACTCACTCTGAAGACCAGGCTGGCCTTGAACTCAGAAATCCACCTGCCTCTGCCTCCCAAGTGCTGGGATTAAAAGGCGTGCTTATCTTTTGGCCTTCACTATCACTAGTTTATCCTTTGGCTTGTCAAAAAGTATGACTGGCTGTGTGAAGGCCATGTGACTATTTACTGTGGGCAATATCAAGGATAATAGGATAAAACCTGGCATTCTTGTTTCTCAAGTCCTCTTAAAATTTTCTTGGAGAAAGAACACATACTTAAGTAACAATCTGTAGTGAAGATTAAAATAATTGATCCTTATATTAATTCTGATTAGGAGAAAAATACATTAGGGACAGAGGTGACTAAACTATAGGCATCCAAAGAATAGCAACAGATTGTTATGAACAATTCCATGCTGATAATTGGACAATTCAAATGACAACAGTCCAATTCATTGGGAGACATGTAACTCATAGCAATAGAAGAACCGATGGGAACAGTTGTGTATGCCATTAATCCTGGCACTCAGTAGCTAAGGTTGAATATCTAGAGTTCAAGGCCAGTATGGGCTACATAGTGAGACTCAACCCTACCGCAGAAAACTATAATTTCAACTTGCTAAAGAATTATGCTAATAACAAAAGCACCTGTAATAATCATCAGGGGTTGCATGAAATAGTAAAAAAAGAACTAGCACGTTCCTGCACTAGTGTGGGCAACTGGAGGGCCACAGAGCTCCTGCCAGCTGACCTCACTGGGATGTTCCTCTGCAGTGATGCCATCTCTCCAGCTGCTCCCCCCACCTCCCTTTTCCCTGTCCAATCACAGATCTCTTCTGTCTAATGTAAATTGTCAGGGAAAATCCTGCAAAAATCAGGTTCATATTACTTTACTGTTAAATCCTGTAACATACAGAGTGAATAAATTATAGTCATGTGTAAAATTGTCCTATAAAATTGTCTCATTCTTAGGAAGCTACACTCATGTTTAACTGACACATTGACTTTATAAGAAAATGTATACCAGTATCTCTTATGAGTATAGATTTTAAACACAATTTAGCAGAATAAATCTATGTATTGAAAGGTGTATGCATCATGACTTAAGTAGAGTACAAGATTGCATCCTAGGAATCTGAATTTGGAATAATATTTGGAAATCACTCAACAGTCAGGTATGGCAGTGTCCTGGCATTTAGGAGGCAGAGGTGGGTATATCTCTGTGAGTTTGAGGCTAATCAGATATATATACCTTAGGCTATGCAGTGATCCTGTCAAGGGGGGAGGGTGGAGAAGGGGCTGGGGGAGAGAGAGAGAGAAAGAGAGAGAGAGAAAGAATATGAATGAATGAGAATGAATGAATATCAATTTATCAATTTAACATAGTTTTTCATGACTAGAATATACTTTTTAAGAAACCATATAATCCTCTCAGTGAGTATCCAGCTTGGCATAGTAGCACACACCTTTATTCCCAGAGCTTGGGAGACATAAGCATGTGGACCTCTGTGAATTTGACATCAGTCTGGTCTACATAGTGAGTTCCACCACAGCCAGAGCTATGCAGTGAGACATGTCTCAAAAATATAAAATTTATTTTGAGAACACTAGAAACAGAAAGGCCCCTTTATCTGCTTGATAATGTGACCTATGAAACACTTTACAGTGTATTAATCATGAAAGACCAAGCTAATACTCATTTTTCCCCAAAGAAAGAATAAGGATGTATTTACTTCTGCAAGTGGGTAGTTGTGATTCGCCTCGCCTTTAATCCTAGAACTCAGAAGGCAGAGGCAGGCATACTCTGAGTTTGAGGCTAGTTTGGTCTACACAGCAAGTTCCAAGACAGCCAAGGCTATACAGAGAAACCCTGTCTTAAAAATTATTATTCATGTCTGCGTAACATTGCGCTAAACAGGTAAGCGCATTAGTCTCAGTACTCAGGAGCTTGGGGTGCAAGTATTACTCAAGTCTAGGAGTTAGAACAACCTGGGTAACAGCTACACACTTTTCTAGAAAAACTACACACTGAAGATTCTAGCTAGTATATTAAGGTATGTAAGGTATCCAGATAGGAAAGGAAGAAGTAAAATGAACTTTTTCTATAGAGAAAAAATTTAGGTCAGCTACAACAAGGTGTTAGAAGTATGAATTAATTTAGTGAGACCAAGGAATATAGCACTAGCATAAGTAATGTATAAGCAACAGACAGTTGAAAGTTGAAATAAAAATTCTCATTTAAAATAACATGTAAGGATTGGTGGAATTGTTTAGCCAGTAAAGTTTGATCCCTGGAGTTCACATGATAGCGAGAACCTACTCTTAAAAGTTGTCCTCTGACTTACATACATGTTCTGTTATACACAGGTGTGCCCCACCCCAATTTAAAATATTAGCTAACGAGATGAGGCATGATAAATTTAACAAAAATATCTAAGATATATGTACGTATGTATACATGCACATACTTTGTTTTATTCTTAGCTATTCTCTTGGTTGGAGAATAGGTACTCAACAAATATTTGATTAATAGATGAATAAATTAATGCATCTGAAGACAACTAAAGGTCTTTTAGGGATCACCTGATTATTACAAATTACTCTCTTTGTGAGGGAACATACCTTGTTTTAGCATTGCTCAGTGCTGAACTTATATTGCCAAAAACACCTTAAATCTTGGCCTTTTCTTTTGTTAAGCTGTATGTGAAGCAGAACCTGAGCAGCCGGTTCGACATTACCCACTGTGGGTGAAGGTAGAAGGTGAAGTAGATCCAGAGCCGGTTTATATTCCAACTCCTTCTGTCATTGAACCTATAAAACCATTGGTGTTGCCTCAGCCGGATTTATCTTCTACTACGAAGGGCAAACTAACCCCTGGAATTAAACCAGCACGAACATATACTCCCAAGCCCAATCCTGTGGTAAGCCTGTTTGTTGTTGTTTTTATTGTAAGTTCATAAGCCATTTGTAAAGGTGATAGGTTTCAAGTAGAGCTTTTGTTAATATTCTGTCAAGATTTTAGACAGTGTATTTTTAAGACCTTTCCTCTCTGACTCAGTTTATTTGCTCTCACTTTAACAATGTGATAAAAGTGAAGATGCAGAGTAATAATTGAAGATAGCCAAGTTTTTCTTCAAGTTCATAGAAAGTGAACTTTTTCATAATTTGTTTATATTTGTGTATGTGTGTTTGCCTCTGTCTATGTAAATGCCCTCAGAGTTCAGATGTGGTTGTGGGATCCCCTGGAGCTTGAGTCAGACACAGTTGGGAGGCAGAGACAGAGGTGAATCTCTGAGTTCAAGAGGTCTAGCCTAGCCTACTATTGGGAGTTCCAGGATAGCAAGGGTTATACAGAGAGATCCTATATTGAAAAACAAAATGAAAACACATCTTTTGTAATAGAAACAAATTAAATTCTTCCTTTGGATTCCAGGATAAGTTTTTTCCTTCTATCATTATAATGGTCTGTTTTGTTATTTGAAACTTACAGATACGAGAAGAGGACAAAGATCCAGTCTATTTGTACTTTGAAAGTATGATGACTTGTGCCCGAGTTCGAGTATATGAACGAAAGAAAGAGGAACAGAGACAACTGTCTCCACCCCTGTCTCCATCCTCATCATTTCAGCAGCAGAGTTCCTGTTACTCTAGTCCTGAGAACCGTGTTACAAAGGTTAATTGCTTGTTTCATAATAACCTTCTAATTTCCAGTTCCCCGTGTCTGGTATTAGAATTTTTATTACTATCACCGTAATCATCTTTGTGTTTCCTATAATGTATAAAAAAAACCATTTCTCCACATATTTAAGTAATCTATCAGTGTTTGTTACTAAAATCCTGATAAAATGTATCATGTAAATTATTTTCTAAGTAACTCAGTCATTTAAGAACGTTGAAGGTAAGAAGACTACATTTTATTTATCTACTTTTGGGGGCACAGGGTTGTATAATATTAATACAACTGGACAGATATAAAGTTGTAGATAATTTTACTAATTTATGTCCTCTGTAGATAATAAATACTTTTTTAATTAATTTCTGTATTGCTTCCTTCTTTAGGAACTTGATTCTGAACAGACCTTAAAGCAGCTCATTTGTGACTTGGAGGATGATTCTGATAAATCACAAGGTCAGAATAAAAACAGATAATAACAGTTGATAGTAGCTATTATGTAATTCTGATTTTTTTTTTTCTTTTTTCTTTTTTTTTGGTTTTTCAAGACAGGGTTTCTCTGTATAGCCCTGGCTGTCCTGGTACTCACTTGTAGACCAGGCTGGCCTCGATCTCAGAAATCCCCCTGCCTCTGCCTCCCGAGTGCTGGGATCAAAGGCCTGCGCCACCATGCCCGGCTTAATTCTGAATTATTTAGTGGCAAAAAATTTAAACCGCTGATCCATAATTGACACTGTGTATTTTCTAACCTCTGCAAAAAATGGAGCGAGCAGAAGCATTTTCTTATCATTTGCTTTAATATCCATAGGTCTGCCTGTTTTGATCAGGTATTTCATTTCAGACAACATAAGAATCATCTCAGCAAAAAAGTTTTCTCTTTTCAAGACTCAAGGATAATTATTTATTAAAATTTACCTTAAGTCTTCCATAGCCACCACAATCTCCAAATTTCTTTGCCATAATTTCTATGAGGAGATTATAACCTCAACAGATAGAAAGTTAGCTGTTTGTTTTTGGGTATGCAGCACCTAAGCAGCAGCACTCTTCTTATAATGACATAGTTAGTATACAGTAAAGAAAAAAAGTTTCACATTTAAGAAAGTGGAGGAGGCTGCTTGAGACCATGTCTGTTCTGGGTATGATTGAGCTGGAGCCTGTATCCTTGACACAACTGCAGCACATTGGTTGAGATGCTCCACTATAGAAATTTGGTGCCTTATAAAAATATGTATCTTGTCAGTGTGTCTCCTGTCACTATGATTAGGGATACATTGAGCATCTGAATCATCTGTATACAGCGGAACAACCATGCATAGCAGAGTTTGTAGTAGAAACTAGTGATAGGATGTGCTTTAAAAATTGTTTTTTCTTTTTTTAAATTACATTTGTGTATTTAATGAGTATGAGGGCAGTGGGCAAGTACATGTTTGCCATGGCACACACATCACAGGACAGCTTGCAAGACTGTGTTCTCACCTTCCGTCACATAGGTCCAGGGATTGATCTTAGATCAACAGACTTAGTCACAAGTGCTATCTCACCACCACTGTTTGGTTTTTGTAAACAAAAAACATACCCTTTTTACTATTTAGTGTTGATTCTTGTCTTTACATGTTTCAAAGCAGGCTTATCAAGTATCTGTTTGGCCTGTTTGGATATCAGAACAATAACTCCTTTTTCTCTCTGTTTGTTTGTTTGTTTCCGCTTTCCCTTCTCTTCTCTTCTCTTCTCTTCTCTTCTCTTCTCTTCTCTTCTCTTCTCTTCTCTTCTCTTCTCTTCTCTTCTCTTCTCTTCTCTTCTTTTCTCTTTCTTTCATGTATATGAGTGCTCTATCTGCATGTACACCTGCAAACCAGAAGAAGGCATCAGATTCCATTATAGATAGTTATATGGCTATCTATATCCATGTGGCTGCTGGGAATTGAACTCAGGACCTATGGAAGAGCAGCCATTGCTCTTAACTGTTGAGCCATCTCTCCAGCCCAGAACAATAACTTCTGTCAAGTAAAATTTATCATAGTTATAGGTCACACTTTGCAAGGCAGTACTTTTTAATGTTTTTGAGAGAAGTACTAAGGAAATTTCCTTTTTATGACATAATTTAGTCTGTGGGATAGTGAAGACAAGTGTCTAGTTCTGTGAATTTTTTTTCCTAGAAAACTCTAGAATGTTGAGTTTGCACACTAATTTAACACTGAAATGAGACAATGAGAACCTTGGGTTTCTTTCAAAGTTCAGTAGCATGCCTTTAATCCCAGTACTTGGGAGGCAGAGGTAAGTGGTTCTCTGTGATTTTGAGGCCAGCCTGATTTACATAGTTCCAAGACAGCCAGGGCTTTTATTCAGAGAACCCCTGTTTTGAGAAAAAGAAAGAAAGAAAAGACCCCCCCCCCCATCAAAGTTTAGTACAGAAAGTCTGTGATCTGTGATGTAGTGGGTCTTTCTATTTATTTTTTAAACAGAAAAGAGCTGGAAATCCTCCTGCAATGAAGGAGAGTCCTCTTCTACCTCGTATGTACATCAGAGGTCACCTGGTGGTCCTACCAAATTGATAGAGATCATCTCAGACTGCAACTGGGAAGAAGATCGAAACAAGATCTTGAGCATTTTATCTCAGCACATCAATAGCAACATGCCACAGTCACTTAAGGTGGGCAGCTTCATCATTGAGTTGGCTTCTCAGCGGAAGTGTCGGGGTGAGAAGACCCCTCCTGTTTATTCTTCTCGTGTGAAAATCTCTATGCCATCAAGTCAAGACCAAGATGATATGGCTGAGAAATCTGGATCAGAGACTCCTGATGGTCCATTGTCCCCTGGGAAAATGGATGATATCTCTCCTGTGCAGACAGATGCCCTGGATTCAGTGAGGGAGAGATTACATGGAGGCAAAGGTCTACCTTTTTATGCAGGGCTTTCTCCTTCGGGGAAGCTTGTGGCCTATAAACGTAAACCCAGTTCAACTACATCTGGGCTTATCCAGGTGAGAATTATATTTAATCTGGGCATAGTACCTTTTTATACTTAGCTAACATTGTGATTTTTTTTTATTTATTTTTATTTTTTATTAAACACTCAAGCCCCTTTGTTGACCTTAGGTCATTTCTTTTTTTTTTTTTTTTTTTGAGAACTGGGTAATAAAAAACCATCGGTAATTCTTATTATGATAAATGTAGGTTAGGTGAATACAGAAGGCAAACTACTGTTACATCAACAGAGATATGGAGCCTTACATTAGCTTATGGTTTTCTTTCTATTCTTTTCAGAAAGTTCCTTTTTATAAGCTTTACTGCACGGGCTCTAGTGATCCTAAGTAAGCAAAAATAGGCATTTAATTTGGGTCTTAGAATATCTTACTAGCATAAAAATTTCAAAACAAATATATAGACTACTAGGTGTAGTAGAGATAAATTGTCTTTATAGGTCAGTGCCTTTAATCCCAGCACTTGAGAGCAGAGGCAGGTGGATCTTTTGAGTTCAGGACTTCCAGGGCTACAGTGTGAAACCTTTTCTTTAAAAAGAAAACCAACCAACTAAAGATTGGTACTATATGTGAGTAGTAATAGGGAGGGGAGTAGCTTATTTTCTTTTGCTTGTTTTACAATAATGGGTTGAACCTAGGTACTCTATTACCAACCTATATATTGATACCTCAGGAAAAAATTTAATTTAGTAAGATGTTATTCAAACACATAGCAACATTTTGTTGTTGTTAAGCGAACTGTAGTTACTTTTTTTTTTAATTTGAAATTTTGTGAGGTAACCATAACTCTTTGCTGTTAGTGAGTTAGGCAGTAAATTGGCTTATAAGATATTCTCTGGAGAAAGAAGTTCTGAATTAAATGTAAGCTATATGCAGGGATGGTGGCACATGCCTTTAATCTCAGCACTCAGGAGGCAGGCAGATTTCTGAGGTCATGGTCTACAGAGTACATTTTAGGATAGCTTTGGCTATACAGAGGAACCCTGCCTTGAAAAGAAACAAAGTTAACATCTGTATAACTTAAATTGGCAGTCAGTTTGTAATGCATGTTGAACATTTTTTTTTTAAGATTTATTTATTTATTAATTATATGTAAGTACACTGTAGCTGTCTTCAGACACTCCAGAAGAGGGCGTCAGATCTCGTTACAGATGGTTGTGAGCCACCATGTGGTTGCTGGGACCTTTGGAAGAGCAGTCAGTGCTCTTACCTGATGAGCCATCTCTCCAGCCCCCCATGTTGAACATTCTTAATCCCAATACCTGTATTTTAAATTATGATATCAGCAAATAGAAAATTCCATAACTGCCTTCTTATGGTGGGTTATACTCAAAATGCTAGCACACTAAACACTGTTTTGTAAAGTTACCTCTGGTCCTTATGTATATGTAATTGTATATAACCTAAATAACTTTTGTGCTTTGACTTGGGTCTTGACTTCAAGACAGCTTATTATATATATCTGACAATCTGAAATGCTTTTTTTTATCCCAGGAATTTGGGATAAGGAATGTTCATCCTGTATATAGACTTTAGGGAAGATAATAAATAATCAATAACAGGTAGTCTATACAGCTAAAAAACTAATATTGTTTACTTTTGTATCAAAAAAGTCTTTTTTTTCTTTTTCTTTTTTGATATCAAATTTAAGGGATTGAAGCTTCCTTGGAATAATCAAAATTAAGTAGCAAAGAATAATTTTGGTTTTGGAGTCGGTTGCTTTAGATAGTTTTTTTACTGTTTCCCTATAAATTTGAAGAGTAGATGGCTCCATTTTCTATCTACTACTTGTAAATGATGAGGGAACAGAAAAGTTCTATTCTTCAGATGTCACCCAGTAGTGTATGACAAGAGAACATGAGTGAGAGACTATGGAGGCTTCTTTGTTCTCTTAACACACACACACACACACACACACACACACACACACACACGATTAAGTTGTTGCCTAAAATGAGCAGTTATCAACTCAGGCATCACAAAAAAATGTACACCTCATTTGTTCACTTTATTCTGACCATTTAGTGATGGCATCTAGAAATATTCTGAGTTTTTGCCAACATTTTATTTTGAGCATGTTCTGTTTATAATATTTTTAGAGTTACCCCTTTTGAAAACCAAAAACTGGGGCAACAGATAGGACTTCACAATTATAAGCACTGTCTGCTCTTACAGAGGACCCTGTTCAATTACAGGGATGTAATTCCAGTGTCCCCTTCTTGCCTTTATGGGCACCAGGCATGTACATGATACACAGACAAATACTTATACACATAAAATAAAAATAAATAAAATCTTAAACTCTTATAAAAAGAAAAGCTAAAACTGTTGTGACTTAATAGCTTAGGTTATTATAGCAGTCAGTGTCCTGTAACTTCAAAAGCAGATTGTATTTTTTTAAGATATGAATGATACTTAGATTCCGTGTGATGGCTTTTATACTTCTCTGGTCTTAGAGAGAATCTGTGGATCATGGTTATCCTTTTTGCTGGTGATTCATTAATAACCACAGTTGCTTATTAAAGTAAAACAATTAGATGAATTGTTGGATCCAGTTATGTCTTTTACATATCTATAATGCAGAAATGAGTTTAGTTTCTAAGATTATCTATTTCCAGACTATAAATGAAGTTCAAGTTAGTTCAGATATCAGATGATACCATCCAGTTATTGAGATTATCCTGATTAGAAAGTCTTCACTTTTCCCCTTTTACATCTAAAGCATAGACTTTAAAACACCTTATAAAAATGAAACCCCTGTCAAGGGAGAGAAGTTAGCAAGAGAATTTTATCTTTACAGAATTTCTCTTTGCCACTTGTTTCAGGTTAATGGTAAGAGTTACCCGCAGGCTAAGTTGCTATTGGGACAGATGGGGGCATTGCATCCAGCCAATAGGCTAGCTGCTTATATCACAGGCAGGTTGCGACCCTCAGTCCTGGACCTCTCAACCCTCAGTACTGTCATCTCCAAGGTAGCATCCAATGCCAAGGTGGCTGCATCCAGGAAACCACGCACCCTGTTGCCTTCAACATCCAATTCCAAAATGGCATCCTCTGGCCCAGCAACAAATCGCTCTGGGAAGAATCTGAAGGCATTTGTTCCAGCAAAAAGGCCAATTGGTAAGTAAGAGAATGCATATGGTTTGGAAAGGCCTGTAATTTAATGTTGGCCAGTGAATACAATATGAAAGTTATAAAAGTGGCAAAATAGATTTTTGTGTTATTATTAATGCCCTTTCTTAAATATTCTAAAAATAATTCTTCTGATGACCTATGATATCTGATGAATTGAAATTAAGTTTTACAGTCAAAAGACTTTGAGACTGTATTAACATATTAAAACCAAGGTTTTATTTTAAAATGTTTCCTTTACTTTTCCTATGATGATTGAGGTTTTTCATACCAATCATAAGCATATTCCTTGTACTTAACAAATCTGAGACACTAACAAGAGCTAGTAGAATGGGTTAGTATAGGTTAAAAATAAAAAGCTCTTGTAAAACAAAAACTTTTAGTATATTTCTGTCTTGTGTATGAAAACTTCTTTTGCCTAACACTTTACAGTCTATATTAAATTGCCTTCTTGAAACATTGTTTTAGTTGAAAGTTATACAGTTAGTTTAAGAAATTTCTCTTATTTGTTTCAAATACCTTTAGGAATGTTAAGTAAAGGTGTCAGTTTGTTGTCATTTTTAAATTCTTCTAACACGAAATTGAAATATATGGCTGCTTCATTGGGGGCCCTGTGTTCCATCCAATAGATGGCTGTGAGCATCCACTTCTGTATTTGCCAGGCACTGGCATAGCCTCAAAATTGACAGCTATATCAGGATCCTGTCAGCAAAATCTTGCTGGCATATGCAATAGTGTCTGGGTTTGGTGGTGGCTTATAGGATGGAACCCTGGGTGGGGCAGTCTCTGGATGGTTCTTCCTTCCTGCTCAGCTCAGAACTTTGTCTCAGAAGGAACAACAATATGAACTAACCAGTATCCCCAGAGCTTGTGTCTTTAGTTGCATATGTAGCAGAGGATGGCCTAGTCAGCCATCATTAGGAGGAGGGGCCCTTGGTCTTGCGAAGATTATATGCCCCAGTACAGGGGAATGCCAGGGCCAGGAAGTGGGAGTGGGTGGGTGGGGAAGCAGGGCGAGAGGAGGGTATAGCATTTGAAATGTAAATGAAGAAAATAACTAATAAACAAAAGAACTATATGGCTGAAGGCTGGAGTAAAGATAGAGGATGGGCAGTTAATGCTTTAAAGAGAATCTATTTATGCCTCTTTAGAATACAGCTTTAATTAGAATTTAAAAGAATAAACCAGTCTTTTTTTTTTTTTTTTTTAAAGATTTATTTATTATTATATGTAAGTACACTGTAGCTGTCTTCAGACACACCAGCAGAGGGAGTCAGATCTTGTTACGGATGGTTGTGAGCCACCATGTGGTTGCTGGGATTTGAACTCTGGACCTTCGGAAGAGCAGTCGGGTGCTCTTACCCACTGAGCCATCTCACCAGCCCCAGAATGAACCAGTCTTAACCTGCTTTTAAAAAACATGTTCATATTTTTAAAAAATATATAGTACTTAGTTGGTAAAGGAGGAGTTGCTGAGACAGGAGGGAAATATTAGGAACAAACTTTAAACTTTCAGTGGGGAATGTAAGGATATGTATTGGGAATCTTGTCCTTCCCCTTTTCATCTGTTTTAGGTGATAAGGTTAATAACTGTTGCTTTGTGTGTGTTTTGTGACATAATTTCTATGTGGCCCTGGCTGCCCTAAAACTCATTATTGTAGACCAGGCTGACTTGAAACTCACAGAGATCTACCTGCCTCTGCTTCCCTAGTGCTGGAATTAAATGCATGATTCACTATGTCCAGCTTGCTCTTTTGTGCCCTCTAAGAATTTAGATCTATATGTGTAGGCTAAAGATGTTTAGTCTGAGCATTCAATTTTAAGTCTATTTTATTATTATTTTAAAATTAGAATTATAGCCAGGCAGTGGTGCCACATGCCTTTAATCCTAGCACTCAGGAGTTGGGGGCAGGTAGATCTCTTCAGTTTGAGGGCAGCCTGGCTTACCAAGTGAGTTCCAGGCCAACCAGGTTTATAGAGAGACCCTGTGTCGGAAAACAAAAACCAAACAATCGAAAAGTAGAATTTTAAAACTTTGCTTTGGGTGGAGGACAGTGTTTGAGTTATTTTGTGTGTGTGTGTGTGTGTGTGTGTGTGTGTGTGTGTGTGTGTGTAGCAATTGGTACTTATAGGTGGATTGTACCTTTAAGAAATTGACCCAGGAGCCGTGGATTAAAGTGCCACCTTTAATCCTAGCACTTGGGGGTCAGAGGCAGGCAGATTTCTGAGTTTGAGGCCAGCCTGGTCTACAGAAGTGAGTTCCAGGACAGCCAGGGCTATACAGAGAAACCCTGTCTCGAACCCCCCCTCACCCCTCAAAGAAATTAACCCAGTGGGCACAACTAATGCTATAAGCACAATCATTTAGTAGGAGGGCACAGTGAGAGAATGAAGATTTTTTACCTGCAAATTTTTATTTGCAGCAGCGCGGCCCTCTCCTGGTGGTGTGTTCACACAGTTTGTGATGAGCAAAGTTGGTGCCTTACAGCAGAAGATACCCGGAGTTCGCACACCTCAACCCCTTACAGGGCCACAGAAGTTCAGTATCAGGCCTTCTCCAGTAATGGTCGTCACACCTGTGGTTTCTTCTGAGCAAGTTCAGGTGTGCAGCACTGTAGCTGCTGCTGTCACTACTTCCCCTCAAGTGTTTCTAGAAAATGTTACTGCTGTGCCATCTCTGACTGCTAATTCTGATATGGGAGCTAAAGAAGCTACATATTCTTCTAGTGCCTCCACTGCTGGGGTTGTTGAGATCTCTGAAACTAATAACACTACCCTTGTAACATCTACCCAGTCTACAGCCACTGTGAACCTTACCAAAACTACTGGGATAACTACTAGCCCTGTGGCTTCAGTTTCATTTGCTAAACCATTGGTAGCATCTCCAACCATAACTCTTCCTGTTGCTTCCACTGCCTCCACCTCCATAGTCATGGTGACCACAGCTGCATCTTCCTCCGTGGTGACCACACCTACTTCATCACTGAGTTCTGTACCTATTATACTCTCAGGAATTAATGGAAGTCCACCCGTGAGCCAGAGACCAGGTAAGGACTAGTTCTTTTCAGCTGCTTTATTATAAATAAAGCTCCTTAATTAAATTTTACAGTTGTAATAAAATTAGGAGTTTCTAGTTTAGACATTGTCATCTGTAAATGCATTGGGCTGCATTCATAGCTATCTTGAGATGTATGTAGGCCACAATTTATAGATATGCCTGAATACATTTTAGAGTTTCAGCCATAGTATGACATGTTAACATTCCTAAATCTTTAAAATTCTACAAAACTGAACCCTAAAAATAACAGCTTATGGCTAGTTGCAAGATTAGGAATGACCACTGTCTATACAGTTCTGAAGCCAGATTCCAGAGTACAGGGATCAGCTGTCTTCAAGAGATTATCTGATTGATAGATTAATAGGACTAAAGTTGAATCCAAGGAATACTAAAACTCGAAAACAAAGTGGAAATGATCGCTGAAGGACACTAAATGATGTAAATAGGACCAGACCTCTGAGCATTAGAACAGCCATTAAAGTGGCATGGGAGGAAGGGCAAACTGCTTTATGATGAGAGCTACAGCTACACATCTCTAAGGAGGGAATTTCATACCCAGCTGCTGGGGCAGCTACTCTTTTCTCTTCCCCCTTGTCCTTCCCTCCTTTCTAAGAAAATGTTTCTGCATTTATAAGAAAATACACAGCAGTGACATTTTCTGAAATGGTATACTTAACTTACTTTGATGTTTTTATAAATTTTTATTTTATGTATATAGTGTTTTGCCTGTTTGTGTGTCTCTGGAGGCCAGCTGGCCTGCCTACCTACCTGCCTTCCTAAAAGAAGGTATCATATTCATTCCTAGCTCTCATTATTAGACTTAGTTGATAAAATAACCTGGCCAAAAAAGCAAGTAATAGAGGGTTTATTTGGGCTAATGGTTTTAAGGGTACAGTCCTTTGTGGTCAGGAAAGCCATAGCAACAGGAGTATAAGTGACTATGTCACTGTGTGTCTGGAACTTAATGCTTTTTTTATTATCCAGGACCTGAACCTATGGAATGGTATCATCCACATTCATGATGAATTTTCCCTTCTTGGTTAAACTTCCCTAAGGAACAACCCTACAGACATGGCCATAGGCTGTTATTCCAAGTGTTCTAAATCCCATCAAGTTGACAATCCACTGACACAGATATAACTAATAAGAGATGAGGAGGCACATTTCTATGTTTAGTACTTAAATCTTGTATTCATCAACTTTTTAAATGAATTTAATTTTTTTCTTTTTAAAAAAATTATTTTAGGCCAGGCAGTGGTGGCGCAGGCCTTTAATCCCAGCACTTGGGAGGCAGAGGCAGGTGGATTTCTGAGTTCGAGGCCAGCCTGGTCTACAGAGTGAGTTCCAGCACAGCCAGGGCTATATAGAGAAACCCTGTCTCCAAAAACAGAAACAAAAACAAAAATTTATTTTAGCCTGGCAGTAGTGGTGTAGGCCTTTAATCCCAGCACTCAGGAGGCAGAGGAATACCTCTGAGTTTGAGGCCACCCTGGTCCGCAGAGTGAATTCAGTATGCCAGTGCTACATACGCTTAGAAACCCTGTCTCAAAAAATTTTTTTATTTTTGTTTTATATGTGTTTCCTGCATGTATGTACACCATGTGCTTGTAGTACCAACAGGGGCCATAAGAAGTTATTAGATCAGGGCTGGTGAGATGGCTCAGCAGGTAAGAGCACTGACTGCTCTTCCAAAGGTCCTGAGTTCAAATCCCAGCAACCACATGGTGGCTCAAAACCATCCGTAATGAGATCTGACACCCTCTTCTGGTGTGTCTGAAGACAGCAACAGTGTACTTACATAGGATAAATAAATAAATCTTTTTTAAAAAAGTTATTAGATCCTTGAGAATTAAAGTTACAAACAACTGGTTATGAACTACCTTGTAGGTAGGGACTGAGAACTGAACCCGGGTCTTCTGGAAGAGAAGCCAGTGTTCTCCACCACTGAGCCATCTCACTAGCCCCCAGTTTAAGTTGGATTAGGTTACAAGAATTTAGGGTAATATAATTATTTATTTTGATAAATTTTATTTTGTTGTTTTGTTTTGTTTTGTTTGAGACAGGGTTTCTCTATGTAACAGAGTTCTGGCTGTCCTGGACTTGCACTTTAGACCAGGCTGGCCTCAAGCTCACAGAGATTTGTTTGCCTCCGCCTCCTGAGTGCTAGGATTAAAGGTGTGTACCATCATACCTGCTTTATTTTATGTATATATTTGATGTATCTGTGTATGTCAGTGGACTGCATACTTGCAGTACCCTCAGAATTCAAAAGAGGGTGTGGGAGCCTCTGAACCTAGGTCTTCTGCAAAAGCGAAGTGCTGAGCAGTCTCTCCAGCTCCTCATTTTTATATTTAAATACAACTACCTCTAGAAGATGAGCCAGTGCTCTAAACATGAACAGTTTCTTCAGCCACCATTTGCATGTTTTTTTAAAAAAGTGTGTGTGTGTCTGTCTCCCTTTATGTTTGTGTCTTTGGAGGGTAGGAGGGGCGTTAGAGTCCCTGGATTTGGAATTGCAGGCAATTTTTTTCTACTTCCCAACATGGCTTCCAGGAACTCCTGTCTTCTACAAAAGCAGCAATTTCTGAACCATCTCTCCAGCCCCCAGATGCATATTTTTATTCAAATTGTGTAGTATTATTTTCACAGGTAATAAATTGGCAAACATTTTATTGCTGATATCAGATAAGTATACTAATTAGATCAGTTTTGTTTGTACTTACTATGAGTATTATACCAATTTCTTTACTCCAAAACTAACACTAGAATATTCTCTTCTCATCTTGTATTTCCAAATAGCTCTCTAAACAATAAACCTCATTTATTACTATTAATGGTTTGAAAAGTCGTTGTTGTTGTTGTTGTTGTTGTTTTTCAAGACAGGGTTTTTTTCTGTGTAGCCCTGGCTGCCCTGGAACTTGCTCTGTAGACCAGGCTGGCCTCAAACTTACATCATCCTGTCTCTGGCTCAACCACCACCCAGCTTGAAGTGTCTTTTAATTCACATTTTCTGAATTAATTTTTTACCTTTTTTTTAAAACCTTTTTTGTTTCTTTCTAACTAGGCTTTATTTCTCTACTTCTTTGGTATTTCTTGGTTTCATATCATTGAACTAAGAGTTTTTTGTTTGCTTTGAGATTATTTCCACAAATGCGTAAACTTTTCTTTGTAATTTTTTAAAAAGGTTTGTTTTAATTTTATGTGTATGGGTATTTTGTTTGCATGTCTGTCTGTGTGCCACATGTGTGCATTGCCTACAGAAGCCAGAACAAAGCATCATACTTCCTGGAACTAGAGTTATAGACAGTTGTAAGGTCTTGGGAATTGAACCCGGGTCCTGTAAAGCCAGTGCTCTTAACGACTGAAATATCTTTGCAGCCTCAAGTTAAACTCTTTATTTATTTGTTATTTAAAAACTAAAGAGCACTAGCATACACCTCATGATATTTATTCCTAATACTATCTTTGTGAAGTAAAGATGTGAAACAGAATCATAGGACTTATTGTAAAGGAGAGAGTTGATCGTAATCTCTTGAACTTGAATGTAAACTCAGCTCTAGAGTTCTGCCTCTGCTTTTCATTAGATAGAACCATGTTTTGAAATGTACGTCTTGAAAAATTAATGGTTTTCCTTTTAAACCATTCTGAATCTAAAGTTCTACAATGTCTGGGCAATTACTCAGGTTTAAAATACATTATTCTTTGGCAGGCAAGATACCGCAGTAGGTGAAGGTATGTATCTCTAAGCCTCATGACTTGAGTTCTATACCCAGGACCCACATGGAAGAAGAAGAGAAAGGTCTCCTACAAGTTGTCCTTTGATTCATATACGCATAAGATACACACAAAAATAAATGTATTGTGATTTGTTTGTTTGTTGAGACAGGGTTTCTCTGTATAGGCCTGGCTATGCTAAAAGTTGCATTGTAGACCAGACTAGCCTCTAAACTCATAGATTTGCCCATCTTGCCTCCCATATTCTGGGATTAAAAGTGTGGATCACCATTGGCAAATGTGATGACAACAATAATGAGCCAAGGCATTTTCTTTTTAGTTTGAAGCCAACCTCTTTTCCATAGCGAGTTCTAGGATAGTCAGGGCTCTATAAAGAGATCTTGTCTCAAAAAATAAAGCAAATTATAGATTATTCTTAGCTATGAATAGTATATACTATAAAGGGAAAGTGTTTCATTAACTTTATAAATTCAAGTAAGACGTTACTTGCAGCATTATTAGGTCTTATGTCATATTATTTTTACCCATGTACTTTTAAAGATAAATTCTCATAGTAGCTTCTCATTTTTCTGTTTTCCAGAAAATGCCCCTCAAATTCCAGTGACTACTCCACAGATCTCTTCTAACAACGTGAAACGTACTGGACCTCGATTGTTGTTGATTCCAGTGCAGCAGGGTTCTCCTACGCTTAGACCAATCCAAAACCCACAGCTTCAGGGACAGCGGATGGTCTTGCAACCTGTTAGGGGTCCAAGTGGAATGAACCTATTCAGGCACCCCAATGGGCAGATTGTCCAACTCCTACCTTTACATCAGATTCGAGGCTCTAATGCCCAGCCCAGCTTACAGCCTGTGGTATTTCGGAACCCAGGTATAAAGTTAGAGATCTTTCTGATGAGTTTTTTTTTTTTTAAAGATTTACATATCTTGTAACTACACTGTAGCTGTCTTTAGACACTCCAGAAGAGGGCGCCAGATTTCGTTATGGATGGTTGTGAGCTACCATGTGGTTGTGGGATTTGAACTCAGGACCTCTGGAAGAGCAGTTAGTGCTCTTAACCGCTGAGCCATCTCTCCAGCCCCTCTGATGAGTTTTGTTGTTAAATCACTTGACTATGTGATTTGTTTGATATGCCAGAATTTTTTTTTCAGTCTCCTAAAGTGGGAGACATACCTTGAAAAGACTTGATGGTATGAACAGTAGTGATTTAAGCTCTTCCTTTTTCTTTCCAGGATCTATGGTGGGAATCCGACTACCAGCTCCTTGCAAATCTTCAGAGACTCCATCATCTTCTGCTTCATCCTCTGCCTTCTCTGTCATGAGTCCTGTGATTCAGGCTGTTGGGTCTTCTCCAACAGTAAATGTCATTTCTCAGGCACCTTCACTGCTTTCCTCTGGATCTAGTTTTGTCTCTCAGGCTGGTACACTGACTCTGAGGATCTCTCCTCCTGAAACTCAAAACCTTGCAAGTAAAACAGGCTCTGAAAGCAAAATAACACCCAGCACTGGAGGACAGCCTGTAGGCACTGCTAGCCTCATTCCTCTGCAGTCAGGTAGTTTTGCCTTGTTGCAGCTCCCAGGACAAAAGCCTATCCCTAGCTCTGTTCTTCAGCATGTTGCTTCCCTTCAAATAAAAAAGGAATCTCAGAGTACAGACCAGAAAGATGAAACAAACTCTATCAAAAGAGAGGAGGAAACTAAGAAAGCTCTACCATCAAAAGATAAAGCTCTAGACTCTGAGGCTAATATAATGAAGCAAAACTCAGGAATTATTGCCTCAGAAAATACCTCGAATAATTCATTGGATGATGGGGGTGATCTTTTGGATGAAGAAACCCTTAGGGAAGATGCCAGACCTTATGAATACTCTTATAGCACTGGGTCTCATACAGATGAAGACAAAGATGGTGATGAGGACTCTGGGAACAAGAATCAGAACAGTCCAAAAGAAAAACAAACTGTTCCAGAAGTTAGAGCTGGCTCTAAAAACATTGATATTATGGCACTCCAAAGCATCAGAAGTATACGGCCTCAAAAGTGTGTTAAGGTGAAGGTTGAACCGCAGGAGGGATCAGACAATCCAGAGAACCCAGATGACTTTCTAGTCCTTTCTAAGGACAGTAAATTTGAATTATCGGGGAACCAAGTTAAGGAACAGCAATCTAACTCACAGGCAGAGGCCAAGAAGGATTGTGAAGATTCTCTGGGGAAGGACAGTCTTAGAGAGAGATGGAGAAAACACCTAAAGGGCCCCTTAACTCAGAAGTACATTGGAATTTCACAGAACTTTAACAAAGAGGCAAACGTTCAGTTCTTTACAGAAATGAAGCCATGTCAAGAAAATTCTGAACAGGATATCTCTGAATTACTTGGAAAAAGTGGAACTATTGAGAGTGGTGGAGTTCTAAAAACTGAGGATGGTTCTTGGAGTGGCATTTCTAGTTCTGCGGCCTTCTCTATTATCCCTAGGAGAGCTACAAAAGGAAGAAGAGGGAGCAGACATTTTCAGGGTCATTTACTGCTCCCAAGAGAACAGATGAAACCAAAGCAACAGACAAAGGATGGGAGAAGCAGTGCTGCTGACTTCACAGTTTTGGATCTGGAAGATGAGGATGAGGAAGATGAGAAAACTGATGATTCTCTTGATGAGATTGTGGATGTTGTCTCTGGCTACCAGAGTGAGGAGGTTGATGTAGAAAAGGTGGTGAGCCCGTTTTTTGTTGTTGACTGAAACCTTGTGGATTTAAATGATTAGAGCTAGCTTTTCTAGAGAATCACTAAAACCTAATGTATTTACTTGGGTGCCTAGGTTTAGATCATTATTAAATGACTAATGTTTAAGGAAACACTTTGTGTCTTACTCATTACTCTTGTAAAGGTTGCTTCATCCTTTGGAATATAGATGCTGTAAAGTGCCTACTAAGTTGAATTTTTAAGGATACCTACAATCATTTGATCATAGTGGTTTCTGTCACATTGTCTGTGATGTGATTGACACTTAACCTGATACACTTAAACACTGAAAATATGCTTTTAAAAAGTAGAGGAGAAAGAGTTTGTCTGCATTTAGAGGGAAATTTTTCCTCTTGGGAAAAACTGCAAAATTCCACCTAATATTTTTGTTTAATTTTACCTGAAAGTTGCTTTGTATCTTTCAGTATTGTGTTGGAACTAAAAATTCTATATTTTTTCTATACTTCAATCATTGTTTTTTACAATCTAACCTTTATAGTTTTATGTTTTTTGTTGAGATTTTTCTTGATTGGCTTCCTATTTACAGGACTATTAACTGAATTTAAGTAAGTGAGGGCCAGGCATGATATAGGGCAAGAGTTAGATTACATTATTTTTTCTATAAAGGGGCCAGATAGTAAACATTTTACACATTGCAGGCTAAATGATTCCATTGCTGTGGTAGTGTGGAAGCAACCACAAACATGTGAGTGAAAGAATGGGGCTGTATTTCAGTAAAATTACAAAATAGGTGGTGGGCTCTGGGTTCCTGAGCATAGGGTCCTATATAAAACAGCTCATAGACAGCTGCTTCAGGGAGCGACTCTCTTCAGGAACAAATGATAGAAGCCTTTGTACCAATTATATTCTAGAATCTCTCTTTCTTGAGATATATTTAGCTCTTATATCAGCTGCTGTTTCCTTGTTAATAACTAACTGCTTTATCAATTACAACAAAAAGGTAGTAGTTTAAAATAGCTGAGCATGGTGGTGCACACCTTTAATCCTGTCAGATCTTTTGAATTTGAGACTTGCCTGATCAACATTGAGAACCTGTCTCAAAAACAATTCCCTCAAAAAACCCTGTGAAAAATTTTAACCTTGTATTATACCTGTGCCTCAAGTGTTTTACTTACAAGTAAGGATACAGTTCTAACATCTAATTTATATATGCATTTGCCTTATACTGTAGGCTAATCCTTTTCAGAGAGATAAAGCTAAGAATATGGAGTTTGTATGATTGTATTTCACAACTTACTGTACTTTTACAGTCTCCTTTTTTGTAGTCAGTCTGAGTAAACAAATGAAAAAACAAAAAAGACAAAACAGTCCAACTTTAGACTAATGAGGACTTTAATGATCAGTGAAACTACTTTTGCAGAGCCTATGGAATGCCTTAATCTTACGGGGGGGGGGCGCTCCTGCTTGGATATACTAATTTGACTTCTAAAAAAATACAAATTGTTATATGAATGGTTTCTAAAATATAAATTCTGTATCATGTTTACATGCATGTCTCATGCAAAAATTATCTTTACACTTACTGTTAGACTTAATTATATGAGGAAATTTGTGAATGACTAATTTGTCTTCTCTTGAGATTATTGGATACAATTTATAAAGTCTGCAGTTAAGATCATGCAATAGATAGGCACAGGCCTATAATCAGCAGGAGGGTTGCAGGTTTGAGCTGTCTTGGAATACATAACATACCCCATGTCATAGATCATGAAGTAGGCATACACCTTTCAGTTTGAGTATTCTAAATCAAACCTACGTTAGTAACTTTAGAGTCTATTAATTTTTATTCCTTAGGGTTAATTATAATATACCTTGTCATTGCTTAACTTATGCTTAAGTTAAAGAGGGTGCCATAAATGAGAGCTTGTATTTAGTGTCTATTAGCCTTATGGAGCCTTTAATTTGGGGTTGATCTATCTAAAATCATAAACATGAGAGTTTTAGGTGATTGGGATACCTCTTTAAATTATGCCTCTAAAGTACAATACAAATATATATATATATATATATATATATATGTATGTATATATATAAATAAAGATAACGTTTTTCTTTTAGTTTCTGGCATAATGAACATTACTTTTAAAGATGGACTTGGAAATATCTGTTTATCCCAAATCATACTTACAACTTTGAAAGTATTCAGTGAATTTCTAAGAATTTACCAGTGCTTAGTGTTTACTCAGTTGCTTCTGTTATGGTATTGTAAGGAACTACACTTGATTACTTTTGAAAACTGAAATTCTTCAAAACCTTTTATTCTGTGGAGTTGTATCCCATTTCCGTGTTTGTCTTATATTAATGTGTATTGATTTATAGTCATTTGATCAAATAATAGTTATTAAGTCCTTTTAAAACAGAATCTTTTGTGGGTTTTGAGGCATTGGAGCTTGGTATTGAACCCAGGGCCTCAGCATGTATGATCAAGATTTTTTTTTTTAACTTTAAGGTATCATACTTGAATGTTGTCTTTTAGATATAACATCCAAGCATCAAATATAGCCTGCCTAAAAAACTTTGTCCAGCCTAAGGTTAATGGTACCTGTTTAATATACATTTATGGCTTAAGTAGTTATTGATGTTAATTCTAATCATGTTGTCTTTAACAAACAGCATTATTAGTACCCAGGGTAGATCACTATTTGGAACTAGCTGGTTTAATAAGGGAGCATGTGATTGAAAAGTTTAGGTATGTGTGTCTCCCAATACATTATTTACTGTCCTAATGATCTATTTCAGAATAACTATGTAGACTATCTTGAGGATGATGAGCAGGTGGATGTTGAAACAATAGAAGAGCTTTCAGAGGAAATTAACTTTCCCTACAAGAAGACCACAGCAACTCACACACAGTCCTTCAAACAGCAGTAAGTCATATTTACCTTTGGGTTCAGAAGCAGAACAAGATCGAACACTTCATTTAAAAGCTCTGGGTAACAGACCCATTTCCCTTATTTCTTTAGGAATTGTTGATTTGTTTTCTGTTTTTCTTTTCTCCTAGGTAGCATAGATGAGGCTTTGAAATAAGGAATTTACTTGCTTTGGCCTTTGCTAACAAGTAGTATATAAATATGGGCAACAAGCTTTTAGAGAGTGATACACTTGTGTTAGCCTATATAGTAAGTTCTAGGCCAACTAGAGCTATGTAGTGAGACCCTGTCTAAAATAATAAATAAAATGAAATGCTAGTTTTGATAGTTTAAATAACCTTGGACAAGTTTATAATTTCTTTGAACCAGTATGCTCCCCATTTAGAGTATATGATGAAGTAGTATAAATGTTGCCCATAATAGCTAACAAGATCTGACTATTCAACAAAACGTAGTTCCTTTATATTTCAGTTAAAAAGCATTAAGATTACGAATGTAGTTATTGTCCTAGCTGAACAGGTAAGGTACAAGTATGAAATTCTATCTATTCCACTGATAAGACGCAGGTGTGTGCTTTGGTGTGTTTTCTTACCTCTGTGTTAGGAAGCTCTGTAGGGATTAGGAATTGGCATTCGAGAGAGACGAGAAGGAAGAAGGCAGCTTCTTTTGTCTTGATTCCTGAGACAGTTTCCTAAGTGACTATCTTCACTCCAGAGCTGTTTACAGGCTCCTTCAGTTACCTATTAAGGTGAGAGAGTTTAAATCCCTTAAAATTTAGTTATATTTACTAAGTTCAGTAGTATTGCAGACAGATGGAAAGTCCTGTGTTTTAAACCCAAGTTCCTAAACAGCAACAAAGAAAAATGTAATTTAAAAAATAACTTTTCCTTTCTTTTAGGGAATAATATAAATGCTTAAAAAGAAATCACTGAGTGTGTATACTATTCTGACTTTGTGATTCATTGTGACTTTGTGAATTTTGGTGTGTCTAAAATTTCTCATATCTAAAATTGGTTTGGGGCTGCCCTGGTGGCTCATAATTGTAATCCCAGAACTGGAGAGGTTAAAGCAAGAGGATCATTAACTAGTTCCAGGCCAGCCAGGGCTACATAGTGATTGATACTTTTGAAATGATTACAACCATGTATACATTTCTCATATAATATAGCTAACAAACTGCAGAGCCTGAAGAAAATTATATTGAGAGACATGGGAAAATTCAGTAAGTGGATGCACCATATTATTAGGTTAGGATAATGGATAATAAAAGAGCCAAGAATAACTACTATATACAAACTATAAAAGAGCAGAAATTAAATTTAAAGGCAGAAACAGGCAGATCTGAGTTTGAGGCCAGAACAGCCATGCTTTCACAATGACGCCCTGCCTATGAATGAATGAATGAATGAATGAATGAATGAATGAATGAATGAATGAATGAATGAATGAATGAATGAATGAAATTTTAATTTTAGTAACTATTTGAACACTATAGGTAAAGTGTACTGTTTAATAAATTGTGACCATCTAGTATACCTTGGAGAAAAGAAACTAATTTAGGAAGTTTGGGATGATGTAGTTTCATAATTTGTGAAATGAAATTGATCTGATATTGAATTTCAGTAAAATATTAAAACTACTTTTATTTTTAAATCTAGGTGTCATAGCCATATCTCTGCAGATGAAAAAGCTTCTGAAAAGAGTCGAAAGGTATTTAGAATGTATCTAATAAAATTATTTAATAAAATTGGTGACATTTATGCTTAAAAACAATAAGATCTATTTACTAGTTTATTAAGGGCTTTTGTTTAGATCATTTTATTTGTCCTCTCTTTACAAATATACTACTTGGTTTTGTGAGTATGTGTGCGTTGTGTTGTTGTTGTTGTTTTTTTCTTAATTTTAGTCCTCTTGGAGGAGTTAAAATAGATTCAGTTTATGAAAATAGATTTGTTCATTTGAAAGCAAAATATACATAAGGTTAAAATAATAGTAGTAAGCTTAAAAATTAAGATATTTATAACCCAAGAGTATAATATGGAAGATTTAATCAAATTTTCAAAACTGAGCAAGAAAGAAAAATTGATAATTTTTATAAAGCAAATAGACAAGTTGTGTTATATTCATGGTGCTCAAGGATCATCAGAAAAATGAAAGTTAAACTACAATTAGATAGAATGCTGAGATACACAGAGTAAAGTAAGAGAATCCTCTTGTGATCTCAGAAGTCCCTCAAGATCATTGGCAACAGCATAAATAAGCTTATATTATTAAGAATCAGATGAAAGCCGGGCGTGGTGGCGCACACCTTTAGTCCCAGCACCCGGGAGGCAGAAGCAGGTGGATTTCTGAGTTAGAGGTCAGCCTGATCTACAAAGTGAGTTCCAGAACAGCCAGGGCTACACAGAAACCCTGTCTCAAAAAACCAAAAATAAAAAAAGAAAGGATCAGATGAAGCCACACACAAATAACACATCGTTTCAGAGGACCCTGCTAGAGGTGCTGGCCATATTTTCAGTTTATTACAAAGGTTGGCATAATTGGCATATGTTTACACCTGTATACATGTCAGTAACAACTTTTTTGGAAATGTATTTTAGGGCTGGGGAGTTGCCTCAGTGGTTAGTAGCATGTACTGTTCTTCCACAAGACCCAAGGTTGGTTCCCAGCATCCAGGACAGGCTTACAACCACCTGTAACTCCATTCTGGCCTCTGCTGGCACCTACACTCGGGTACACAGCCCACACAGAAACGCACATGTAAAAAGAATGTATTTTAGAATAGTAACCAGTTTTCTTAACTCTCTGACAGTCCTCTCAGCCCCTTTAAATTTCTCCTAACCATTCCTCCCTCAGTTCCCTAAAGGTCAGCTTAAACAATCCCTTCCCCCAATACCAGCAGCTCCAAACTATAACAACTATTCTAGCCTATCTCTTCAGCTCGGCTTTTCCTGCCTCAACTGTCTCCTAACGATGTCTTCTGCCACCAACTGCCTTTGCTTTCATTCTGGTAGCCCTAACCCTACCCCACTCCCACTCTGCCTTCTTAGGATCAGCTGGCTATTTTATATCGTGTCCTATTCCCAGAAATCCAAAAAGCAACCAACACTGTAGTGTCAAACAGTTCTAACAGCTAAGAATTCTTAAAGAGCCAGTTGACTAGCAACTGGGGATCCCCATTTGTTTAGCTATTAATTATATAGTTTTGAAGCTGCCCTGGGTGCTTTCTGTAGCCATGCTACTGTTGTGATATTATTATTATTATTATTATTATTATTATTATTATTATTATTATTATTATTAGCATCTCCACTTTTCCCAATGTCTTTCCCAGGATTCTCAGGTTTCTGATATCTTTCTGTTGCTCTCTCAGCTTATCCACAACTGAGATGGCACCTAACAACAATGATTCTCTTTCCCTTAAATTGGGTACGGCTTCCTGCACCTTTTATACTCCTGGACTGTCTTACCTTCTAGCATCTTGTTGTCTGGAGTTCCTCCATGAATTCTCTTAATTTCTACCCCCAGCTCTGTGAACCTGACTTGGGCATGTAAGATGCAGTATTCAGTATAGTCTGTCTTAAAGCCCCACTCATAGGCCTGTTGCTCTGCACTATGGATGGCTCTGCATTACAGGAGACCAAAGTCTTGCTCATAGGCCTGTCAGTGGTTAGGTGCTGAATGTTTCTTGCCCAGGCTTCTCTAGCTGGCAGGGGAAGGCAGTATCTGGTTAGGATCTTCTCTTTGCTCTTTTTGGGTCAGTGGCAAGGTTTCAGAAAGCCTTCCTTGCTCAACTCTGAGCTTTATTAGTTTTGATGGTATCCACAGCTCTCACTTCCTGTAGAAATATAAACAAATCTGCATCTTTTTTTTTTCCAATTTTTTTTTAAATTTTTTTTTTAGATTTTTTAAAATAACACAATTGCTTTATTTAATGACTTTACCATCTGGGCAGCCTAAACCAGTAGCTTGCTTCTGATTTAATTAGTTCTAAGAGCATCCATCTTTTTAAGTACTCTCAAAACGGGATACGATCAACTCAACAGTAATAACCCATCTCCATGAAAACCAGTTTGAATCCTTGTCTCTAGGCCAAAGGACCACACATCACAGAGCAGGTAGGCAGCAAGGGCCTGTGGGTTCTAACATGATGGGCGTAGTAGGAATGAGGCCTGCAAACAGTGTGTTTATGTGGAATTTGTTCTTCTCCAAAAGTCAGACTTCACAATGCTTGTTGCTGTCTTGGCAAAAAACTGGCCAGATGTGCATCTTAGCGGTACTGCAGATGAACCCCAGGGTCTTAGGTTTAGGCCAGTACAATACAATACAGAGCTTATATTGGATCCCAGCCCTGTATCTGTTTATTTTTACCACTTCTAACATTCCAGCAGCTAACAAATCTGCATCTTTAACACAAAACATTTTATTGACTTCCATTCTGATGTTAACACATCCTTATAGTATTTAGGCTGACTTAATTTAACAGTTTTTTTTCCCCTATAATTCATTTTCTCTTAGCTGCTGCTATTCCTTTCTCATTAAAGTTCAGAAAATGTAAGGTTAATGGAGCACTATTTAGTATATCCTAGGGGTGTCTTTATTCTTTTTATTTTATAAGCATTACCTTTAAGGTGCAATTAGGTCTTTCTACAGCTGTTTGTCCTAGGATTGTGTAGTATACTTGTCATGTGCTTTACATTATCTGCAAAGAATTGTTCCATCTTACTTGAGACAGATGCGGGAACATTGTCAGTCTTAATTTGTACAGGTATCTCTGTAATAACCATTACTTCCAGTAAGTGTGTCATTACAGAATCAACTTTTTTAGAACTAAAAGAAGTTGCCCATTGAATCCCTGAGTATGTATCAGTGGTAAGGTGTATAAATTTGAGTTTTCCAAATTCTACACAGTGAGACATATTCGTTGACTTTAGGATTACTTTCAGAAGATAATGAAGTTTGTTTATACAAAGAACAAGTAGGACTTTTTTTTATAATTTCCTTAGCTTGTTGCCAGGTGAAAGAAAAATTTTTTCTTTAAATCTATATTGTTAACATGGTGGGTTTTGTTTTGTTTTAATCAAATTTTGAGGCTTCTAACATACTTTTGGTCAGTTTCTTTTACAGCTGTCCAATCTGTTAACATTTTCCATTTCGCCAATTTCTTTTTTATAACAAATGCAGGGGAATTCCATGATACATAGAAATGACAATACCAAAATCCTGCCAGCACTTAGCTCTCTGCCAGGTACAGCAATCATCAGGGACACACCTTCATACAATATAAGGAAAGGTCACGGCAACACAAGATTTTTGTGAAATGATAGGTCCATCAGCTCCTGTATCCACTAAATCTTCTATTTCAATGTCATTCACTTGTAACTTTTTTTTGGCTTCTGATCATTGACAACTGTTTGCCAAAATACATGTTTTCCTATATTTCCAAACCCTCCTGGCTAAAGGAGCTGGTGATTAAACTTGATAATCTGAGTTTAACCCTAGGATCCACATGGTGGGAGGAGAGAGCTGACTCCCACATGTACAGTGTCATGCTTGGCCTCACCACCACCACCTGCACAAATAAGTCTTTTTTTAAGAAAGGGTTGGAGAAAAAATTTATTTAGAAGAGAATGTCGGTTGATCTTTTTCCCAAAATTGAAAGGTCTTACCCATATTAAAATTTTGTATGTTGGGGGGGTGGGAGGTTGTTGTCAGGCGTTTGTGCTTGCCAGATTTCGGGACCATGGGTGGATATCAAATGTCATTTGAGATAGGCTCTCTCACTAAACATGGAATTTAGTATTGGAGCTTGGCTGGCTGACTGACCTGTAAGCCTCCCAACTCTGCCTGTCCACATTTTCCAATGCTGGAGGTATAGAGGCATACTCCTGCTCAGGTTTTATATGGATGCTGAAGACTCGGGTCTTCGTGCATGCACAGCAGCCCTCTGTCCATTGAGCTATTTGTCTAGTCTTAAAATGTTTTTATTTCTGTCACCAGTAGTAGTGCACACCTTTAATGGTAGTGTACACCTTTAATCCCAATACTTAGGACGCAGAGGCAAGCAGATCTCTGAGTTTGAGGCCAGCCTGGTATACAAAGTGAGTAATAGGATAGCCAGGACTGTAAAACAGAAATCCTGTCTCAAAAAAGAAGAAAAAAAATTTTTTTCTACCAATCAAGATTGTGATTTTTTTTCAACTGATCATGGTTCACAGAGACTGAAGCCTCACAGAGACTGAAGGAACAGTCATTGATCCTGTTTGGGTCTGAGCTAGGTCACCTGCACATATATTGCATATGGTTACATAGATTGGTGTTCTTGTGGGACTCCTTAACAATGGGAGTGGGGAGTGTGTCTGACTCTCTTTGTGTGCTCTTAGGACCCTTTTCCTCCTACTGGTTTGTCTTGTCCAGCCTTGTTAAAAGGGTTTGTGCCTACTCTTTTTGTAACTTATGACATGTTTAGTTGATATCCTTGGGAAGCCTGTTTTGTTTTGTTTCTTAAAGGGAAACTGAGGAGGAGTGGAGGTAGGAGGGAAGGGTGGGAGCAGGGGAAAATGTAGTCAGAATGTAATGTATGTAAAGAGTGAAAATTTAAAAAATAGAGACCTTTTTTTTAAAAAGAAAACCAAAAGATTGTGGATTTTTGTTGTTGTTATGTCCTGAAAACTCATTTTAACAATAAATTAGATTTTAAAAGCTATTCCAGATCTTTCCTTCCTGAAGCTCCAGATGGTCCCTCATTCGAGCTGGAAAGTAATATGATTATATAGTATATATTAGAATTTATACTGTTGGTATTGTTGAAATAAGGAAAGATAGACTGGGAAGATAGCATCTGAGAAGCCTTGATAAAAGTCCAGACAAGGTGTATCTGATTTCGAACAGTATGATTTGGGATGGAGGAAGATGCTGAGGAAATACTCTTTTTGGACAGGTTTCATTAATTTCTTCAAAATTGAAAGATGATTGCTGGGGTGATAAACCACACAAAGAAACAGAAGCTTTTGCATATTACCGACGGACACACACTGCCAATGAGCGGCGTCGGCGTGGTGAAATGAGAGATCTTTTTGAAAAATTGAAGATTACATTAGGATTACTTCATTCTTCCAAAGTTTCCAAAAGTCTCATTCTTAATCGGGTAAGTATTGTGGGAATCACATACACAGACATAAGTTCAATTAAGAGAAATTTAAAGATACTATAAGAAAGGAAATTCATTGTCATATGAGGGAAGTGGAAACAGAGTTACTTGTATTTAACAGTTGAGTAAAGGGTAGTGGCTGGTCATGGCAGCTTATACCTGGTATGCCAGCACCTGAGAGGCTGAACTGGAAGATTGCCATGAGTTCAAGGCAGCTTGAGCTATAGAGTAATGCAGCATCACAAACAGGACTAGTAAGGAAGCAGTAAATATTCAGGGGAAAAATCATTAAGTCAAAATAACTTTATGTTGATTGTTAAGAACAGGAGAGAGAGAGAGAGAGAGAGAAAGAGAGAGAGGGGGGGTGCTGGTGTGCAAGGAAGCACATGAGCCTATGGGTACATGCTTGCTTCTATGAGTGTGTATGCAGGAATCAGGAGGATGTTGGGCGTTTTCTTTTTTATTACTTTGAGACAGGCTCTCTCGTGAAACTGGCACGTTGCCTTTATGGCTAGGCTGGGTGGCCATCCAGCTCTTGGAATCTGTCTGCCTTATTCCAATGCTAGTATTACCATACTCAGCTTTTTACGTGAGTGCTGGGGATTCAAACTCGGGCCCTCATGCTTGTAAGTGCTGCTGTTGTTACCGAGTGAGCTATCTCCCTATCCCCAAACATTTAAGTTCTTAAGTTAGAAGCTGAGGACTGGGAGGATGGCTCAGTTTACAAAAAGTGCTTACCTTGCAAGCATGAAGAAATAAGTTTCATAAAATGAGTCTACATTAAAAAAAGAAATGCTGGGTGGGGCTAGAAAGACAGCTCAGTGGTTATAAGCACTTGGTATTCTACTAGAGGATCCAGTTTCATTCCCAGTACCCTTGTGGGGCATCTCACAACCCCTTGTAACTCCAAGGAGGTCAACACCCTCTTCTGTTCTCTGATAGCACAGCCACATACGTGATAGATACACACATGGACATATAAATAGAAGAACAAAATCACACACACACACACATACACAAGGTTGGTGTGGTGGCACATGCTTTTAATTCCAGCTTTGACTAGCTAGATCTTAGAGCCTCACTGGCCAGCCAGCTTAGCCTACTTGGCGAGCTTCAGGGCAGTGAGAAATCAAGTCAAGAAAAGAAGTTAGTGCTGAGGAAAAGTTTGACTAAGTCTGTGTGCTATTGTTCCTCAAAGTGTGTAGAACAGTTAATCATGTTGTAAAATGCATAGCATAAAAATAATTTAGCACCCTCACATTTTTTTTTTTCAGTAGAGATGGAACACAAGGTTTCATGCATGTGAGGCAAGGACTTTACTACCAAATAACTATATCCATAATCTTTAACATACCTTTAAAAAAAAAGATTTTATTGATTTTATTTATACCACAGGTATACCATCTCTGTCCTCAGACATTTAAATAGAAAGTAAACTACTCAGCTTAGTAGAAGTTTTAATTTTAACTCTGCACACAGGCTAGGCCATCAAAGGTAACATCATTTCATTACTTTTAAGTAGACGTTGGGGATATACATCTGGCATTCATATTTCGCTATTGAAATAAACAGGTTGTAAACATTTTAAAATTTGATTAAAATGTAAACAGAACATGAGTATTTTATATTTTTCCTTGTAGTAGTGGAAAAGCTGTTTAACACTCATCTTTGGAAATAATCATTCTTTACATTCCATAAAAATATAAGCTAGAAAACAATTTAATAAATACTGTTGGATTGGGGATATAGCCCAGAGACAGACTCTTGCTTTGCATGCACAAGGCCCTGAGGTTCTTTGCCAGCACCAGAATCAGTGGCTCAATGTATTATTCAATTTCTGAAACATGATTAGTTGTTTTATAATGTTCTCTAAAATACTACCTTAAAATACTTTCATTAAAGAAATTGTGTAGGCCCCTGTACTTTTTGGAGTACAGGTGAATGCTCCATTGATATTACTATTTTTATTCTAGGCATTCAGTGAAATTCAAGGACTAACAGACCAGGCAGATAAATTGATAGGGCAGAAAAATCTCCTGAGTCGAAAACGAAGTATTTTAATACGGAAGGTATCGTCTCTTTCAGGTAAGCTCTTTAAGCGTCTCTGAGAAAGAGAGAGCATAGTGCCAGCATTAGCACGGACTCCAAGCCTTTCAGAGTCTGTGGAGGTAAAGGATTGGCATCTCAGGCTTGCACCAGGGTAACTTTGACTGAGCACATCATATTTTCTGAATCATAATAATCACATTTGCCTCTCAGAGTTCTAGGGAATATAGTTAAATCAGTTAGATAACAGCTGTTTCTCATTGTTATATGGTATCATGCACAGAGTGATGCTTTACTGCCTATTTACCTTCAGGGAAGACAGAAGAAGTGGTCCTGAAGAAGCTAGAGTATATTTATGCAAAACAACAAGCACTAGAAGCACAAAAAAGAAAAAAGAAGCTGGGGTCAGATGAGTTTTGTGTGTCCCCCAGAATTGGCACACAGCTGGAGGGATCTTCTGCATCATCTGTAGATCTTGGACAGATGCTCATGAATAACAGGAGGGGGAAACCTTTGATTCTTTCCAGAAAAAGAGACCAGGCTACAGGTAGGAGGGGCTTTTTTTTTTTTGGTAGATAAACATCAATTTATTTTAGTGGACTGAACATCTTCTCTTGGCTGTAGTTCTAATTAAATGAATTGGGATGATTTTTAAGAAAAATAACTTTAAATAGTACTTTTCAACGTTTGGCTTTATACAATAAATAACTTTAAGAGCTTAGTATTCTATTGTATAAATCCTACTTCTGATAGCAGTCTACTTGTAACATGTTTTTAGTAAGTACATAACTGCTACTATATGTGAATCCTCCATTTTTTTTAATCTATTATGGGTTGAAAAATAAATTGGAACTTTTTAAACTTACGCTTAAGGCTCAGAATTGAGTTCAATCTAGGTAACACAATGAGACTGTTGTTTTCTTAAAAAGTTTAATTTCTTTGAACTAGTCCATTTTTCATTGTCTTTATTAAGGAACAAAGTTAATTGGTTTAAGTTGTTTCTTACCTTGTTTTTGGAAGTAGCTACACTGATTTAATGTTACTTGGTAAACTCATGTCTTAGAGAAAGGTGTGTTCTTTTTTATTCTTCAGACAGTTCAGTGTATGGACCAGAAAAATCTGACTTATCAGTTCAAGTAGATTCTAAAACAAGAATTAGTTTTAACATTACAGAATAAAATAAATAACTTGAATTCACAAGTGGAAAGAAACTGTGGTCGAGAAATTTGAAGGACTTTGTTAGGAGTGTATAAGATAGAAAGCCTGTGAATAGTGTATGCCCTCATGTAAACTTACATTGTACCTTTTAAGTCAGCCTCTCTTTAGAGTACACTGACATTAACTGGACATTTGTTTTACTAATTTTTCACTTTCTTTGCAGAAAATGCCTCACCTTCTGACACTCCGCACTCTTCTGCCAACCTGGTAATGACTCCACAAGGGCAGTTGCTTACCCTAAAAGGCCCCTTATTCTCAGGACCAGTGGTAGCGGTTTCTCCTGCTCTCTTAGAAGGTGGTCTGAAGCCTCAAGTTGCAAGCAGTACTATGTCTCAGTCTGGTATGTGGTGGTATTCTATGGTTTGTAAATATATACTATGGTTGGTAAAGAATGGTCCATTGATAGAGGACGTCTTTAAATCTGATCTGTAGTTACCTAGAGCTGTTCTTTTGGCATTTGCCTTGTTAAAAAATGGTCCTTCTAGCTGGCCAGTAGTGGCACACGCCTTTAATCCCAGCATTTGGGAGGCAGAAGCAGGTGGATTTCTGAGTTCAAGGACAGCCAGGGCTACACAGACAAACCCTGCCTTGGAAAAAAGAAAAGAAAAGAAAAAAAAAAAAGAAAGAAATAGTCCTCCTAGCTTGATTTGATTGGTGGTTAACCTGGAGTTGGAAACTGTTTTGTTAATAACTCTAGTGACATTTCTAAGCAGGGGAAGAATTAAAATGGTGTTCAAGTGAAATGATGATGTAGAAGGGTCAATATTTAAGTTCTTGGTGTTGATCGTTGTTTTGGGTTGTATTTGGAATGGAGGCACTCCCATGTTACCAATCCAGTGAATTGTTTTGAGAACCATTTCTTTTTGCTAAAGTATTCTTTTGGTGGTTTGGGATCTAGGCATCTAAATCTGTGTTAAGGTAGGAGGCGTAGTCTCGTGGTTGTTTTTTTTGTTGTTGTTGTTTTTTTGTTGTTGACATTGCAACCTTTTTTGTTTGTTTGTTGTTTTTTTGTCGCGTCCCACTCGATCACCAAGCAAAAAAAACGCAACCATGGGTTCTTCTTAAAGCAGTTTACTCAGGCAGCTACTTTCTTCAAATCCCCCAGCCTCTCTGGTTACAAGTGTTTTTCTCCATTCCAGCCCTACCAATCTCCACAGGTCACATCACCTCACCAGGCAGGTTTGCTCAGCCAATCAGGGATTAAGGGCGGGCCATCCACCAAACATGGGCTTGTTTACTACCTGGAGCAGACCTCCATCCTGCTGACCAGGAAGTCCGGAATGGCTCCCTACAGTTTTTGTTTGGTCTTACTGTATTGATCTTAGAGTTCCATTTTCCCTTCTAACTAGCAGTTAATTGGGTGAACAAAATCAAGATGTGTTTCTGCCTCAGGACAAGAATTAGCTTAGCAAGCTGGTTTTTGGATGGTGGCCTGTGCCCATAATCACAGCTCTTATGAAACACAAGACAAGAATTTTGTGAGTTGGAGGCTAACCATGGCCTCCATAGGAAGATCCTGATTCTGTCCAATCCTAGGGCTGGTAATGTACTTGCTTATACTTTGTATAGGCAAGTTCCTGGGTTCAGTCTCCTCCACTGCTCTCCCAGTCCAAAAAAAGAAAAGAGTTATTTTGTAGAGATTTTCTAAAAATGTAATTAAGTGGAACTATTGCTAATAATGAAATACCTAAGTGTCTTGACTAGATTTTACTTGACTTATTGCTATTTCAGCTGTTATTCTGTTATTTTGTCCTTTTTTTCTTTTTCCCTCCCTCCCTTCCTTCCTTCCTTCCTTCCTTCCTTCCTTCCTTCCTTCCTTCCTTCCTTCCTTCCTTCCTTTCTTTCTTTCTTTCTTTCTTTCTTTTTTTTTTTTTTCCAGAGCTGAGGACCAAACCCAGGGCCTTGCGCTTGCAGGCAAGAGCTCTACCACTGAGCTATAGCCCCAACCCCTCAGCTGTTATTCTGACAAAAGTGGACTAAGATAGACTGGGAAGGAGAGAGAGAAAAAGAGATTTTCATTACTGCATCTAATGAACTCTCTCTTTAATTTTTGATTTTCAGAGAATGATGACTTATTTATGATGCCACGAATTGTCAATGTGACATCATTGGCTGCAGAGGAAGATTTGGGAGGTATGAGTGGCAACAAATACCGTCACGAAGTTCCTGATGGCAAGCCACTTGACCACCTGAGAGACATTGCTGGGAGTGAAGCCAGCTCCTTAAAAGATACAGAGAGAATCTCTTCCAGAGGAAACCATCGAGATAGCAGAAAGGCACTGGGTCCAACACAGGTGCTTTTGGCAAATAAAGATTCTGGGTTTCCACATGTAGCTGATGTTTCCACTATGCAGGCAGCACAGGAATTTATACCTAAAAATATGTCTGGTGATGTGAGAGGGCATCGGTATAAATGGAAGGAGTGTGAGTTGAGAGGAGAGAGACTAAAGTCAAAGGAGTCTCAGTTTCATAAATTAAAGATGAAAGATCTGAAGGACTCAAGCATAGAGATGGAACTGAGGAAAGTAGCCTCGGCTATCGAGGAAGCAGCCCTCCATCCCAGTGAGCTGCTGACTAACATGGAAGATGAGGATGACACTGATGAGACTCTGACTTCACTGCTCAATGAAATTGCTTTTCTTAATCAACAGCTAAATGATGACTCTGGCCTAGCTGAACTGTCAGGTTCTATGGATACAGAATTCTCAGGAGATGCTCAGCGAGCTTTTATCAGTAAACTTGCTCCTGGGAACAGATCAGCTTTCCAAGTTGGACACTTGGGAGCAGGTGTGAAAGAGTTGCCTGATGTCCAAGAGGAGAGTGAATCCATCAGCCCCCTCCTCTTGCACTTGGAAGATGATGACTTTTCTGAGAATGAAAAACAGCTTGGGGACACAGCCTCTGAGCCAGATGTCCTTAAGATTGTTATTGACCCTGAAATAAAGGATTCTCTTGTTTCCCATAGGAAATCTAGTGATGGAGGGCAGAGTACTTCTGGTCTCCCCGCAGAGCCTGAAAGTGTATCTTCACCTCCCATCTTACACATGAAGACTGGCCCGGAGAACAGCAACACAGATACTTTGTGGAGGCCTATGCCAAAGTTGGCCCCATTAGGTTTAAAAGTAGCTAATCCCCCCAGTGATGCCGATGGTCAGAGTCTCAAGGTGATGCCTGCCTTGGCACCTATAGCTGCCAAAGTTGGGTCAATTGGACACAAAATGAATTTAGCAGGAATTGACCAGGAAGGCCGGGGGAGCAAGGTGATGCCTACATTGGCACCTGTTGTACCTAAATTGGGCAACTCTGGAGCTCCATCAAGTTCATCAGGGAAATGAGCTTGTTCATCCTCATACAAAAGCCAGGCTGTGAGGGGAAATGAATTTCACCTCCTTTCTCTGTAGGCGTCTGTTTGTTTGTATTATGGAACTATTATCCTTGACTTAATTATGTGTGAATATTGATGGAGAAAGGAGGTGTAGGGTGCTGGTCCTGGTGTTTGAAATTCTGATCATGTTAAAAATGTGTTACCTCACTTGTGGTGCTGGGTCCCCTCATCTTCTCTAAGAAGGTGTGATTCCCTCTTGCCCAAGGAATTCATAACAAGATTCTGGCTCCATCAACTACCTTATTATTTTCCCCTGAGAAAATGCTTGAGACTTGGAATTACTATAGACTAAAGTATAAGTCATAGTTGTTGGCTCCAAAATCTGAGAATTATGATACAGTTGTGTGGGAAAAAAAAAAAAAAAGAACTTTTAGTTACTATTTCAATAGTAGGGCATGGTAGGACTGGGCATGGTAGTGCACACTTGTAATTCCAGCACTTAGAAGACTAAAGCAGAAGGATTGCAAGTTTGTGTCTACCCTGGCCTATCAAGGGGACAGACACACACACACACATACACACTTGTGGGGGCCAGGGGAGTAGGAAGAGAGAATGTTATAGTAGGTAGGATGAATATTATGGAATACCAAAGTGAAGGGATTTTGTCATTCAGCAGACTGTTTCATATCCAGAATAGTTCTTCCCTTACCCTTTCAGTCATAATTAAAAACCTAAGCTTTCTGGTAAAGTAGGAATATACTTTTTACTTTTACTATTAACATACTTATTTTCAGAGACTAAAAAAGACATACTTCTCCCTTATTTCTTGGGGTATCACAAAGATTCATTCATAATACCAGAGATTTCTACTCATTGTTTTTTGGAAGTAGACATAGAGGCAGCCCTTCCCTTTCCCAAATCATGTCACTCAAGAAACAGCTAAAATGAAAAGCAGTTTCTCCCCTAACCAGAGACCGTAGCCAAAATAAAAATTTGTGGGGCTGGGTATTTCCCAAATGAAACCAGCCTCTAGGTGCTTGAAGGTTTTGTTCACTGTCACCTGCACAGGATGTAAAGAAAAGGCGAGTCAGAGTGAGCAATCTTTACCAGGGAAGTAAGGCAGTATTTGAGTCACAAAGTATATTTTTTATCTGCTATCATGGCATCAATGATCTGTAGAGCTTTTTCACTCATTGGCTGTCAGGGTATGAAGGACTGACAACCTGTAAAGATGAAGATATTTATATTTTTGTATAGTTGTTTTCATAGATTTCTCAAAGGATGAAGTTTTCGACCTAGAAGAGATTTGTATTGAGTATAGAAATGTTTCCTATCTAGTTTGTAAATAATCATGGTGCATTTGAGGGGTCTCTCGGGAACTCGTGAGGCAAGAATCACTGTTCTGAAAATGTATAGACTGAGATGTAGCTGCTGCATTTGCCTTTCTTAAATAATTATATTTTGGAATGTAACCCGTTCTGTCTTCAATGACAGGATTTGCTTGTGTTGTAAAAACACTTTAACACAAGTGCTTCCGGTGCCTGGGCTGTGCCTGGGTGATTGTATTTCTTTTACACTACTGCGTCTTTATCCTAAGTCCCACTCTGTATCCTCTGACCTAGGTTGTGAGACCAACTTTGGAATGAATCTAGCCAGTGAATTACTTCTATGTTTGATTTCCTTTTTAGATTAACTCTGATAATCACTAGATTGAAATGATGAAAAACTTACACTGCAAATGGCAGTGGTAGTAAATCTTTCATTGGTTTTGCGCTGCTTGCTCTAGACAGGTCATCAGCACTTAACCTTTCCTGTTTACTACAAAAGCTGATAAAGTAAAAACAGTATTCCTCAGCTTCTCCTCTGTCCCTTCTGTCCTTTACCCAACTGACTTTATCCAATGCCTTAGCCAAGGAGTGCAGCACCTGTCGCCCTTGCTAGCAGCTGTCCTCAGAGACGCTAGTTCTTTAGCCCAGGTATAGTAGTTTCCAGTGGTCTTATTGCCTGTTTCTTTCCCGAGTGTTCTTCTGGCTTCCCAGAGCCCTTTTGGGTTTTGAGAGTCAGACAAGAAACAAAACAAGGGAGTGAATAATCCTCAGGAAACAATGGACCATTGTGGCTTCCGAATACTTTTTTCTCTTTTCTTTCCTTTCCTTTCCTTTTCTTTCTTTCTTTCTTTCTTTCTTTTTTTTTTAAATTTGAAAAAGCATAGAAAAAAAACAGGTCAGGGTTTATTCTTTATTGGAAGATACTTGCCTGTGTTTATGAAAGATGTACAAAGATAGAGATGAGATTTGGTTCAGGGAAAGCTGCAGATGTCATTACAAACTCCCAAGATACATTGTTCTTAAGACAAATTTAGGAGCTATCAGGCCGAATTTGAGGAGGGTTTAGTCTTTAGAACAATCATGTAGTCTTGACAAAAATAAAAAATCTCCCTAAACTCCTACCCTTTAGCATTTCATTAGGAGAAACTGATCTATTAAAATTATATGTATGATTATGAAAAGTGAATTCAAGTGAGAACATTGGAGGAACCTGGAAAAAGCTCCACCCTGACTAAGAAGCATGATCTCAGTCGACCAATAACTCGCCTTTTATACACCTGTAAATACATGGAATGTTTTTAAGGATATAATTATGTCAGATTTAGCATTTTCTTTTATATATTAAATATATATCTTTAATTTCTGCTTTTGAAAGTGATTATTTTTTTAGAAATAACAGAAGTTTGGCAGTTGAAAGGCAAGACATGTGAACCTGAAATAAACCAATTATACTAATTAAAGCAGAATTTGGTGTTGGGAGGTTTGTGCCTGGTTGAAGAATTCTTTATGCCCTCAGACATATTTGAGAGAGGGTTCCATTGAAGAGATCTTTTCTGAAGCTTCTTGACTGGAAAGCTTTCGATCTGTCATTTGGGAAGACCTTTGGTATTCTAGTCCTTGTAGCATGTCTCAATTGGAACTTCAAGATTATGTACAATTTGATGGCAAATATTTGCTGTTCCATAGTGAGAATAGTTTCATAATACCACTGTCTTTATCTGCTGCCTTGGGGAACAACAGGACAGAAACACAATCTTATGTCTGGAGACAATAGGTGTTCTTTTTAAATTTGTGTGTATATATTGGCTGTGTGTGCCTTGTTGTGTACATGGAGCTTACAGGACAACTTTGTGGAGTTACTTCTACTTCTCTCCTACCAGGGATCCAACTCACATTGTCAAGCAATCACAGCAAACACTTTAACTTACTTGAGCCATCTTGACAGCTTCATTGGTCTTCTTAAGACAAGATGTTAAGGGGTTTCATACTTAACAGAGTCTTCTTATGGAAGTCTTTTAAACATTGAACTGTCCTGACTTAAGGGAGTTGACAGATCAAGTTTAGTTAGTTGTATAAACTTCATTAAAAGTGTTTACCTTATATACTTTTATGATAAAAGTTTTTTGTGCCCCCAGAATTGTGGATAAAATTAATAGTAGGCCTTTTTTACAGTTTTGAAAATGTTTTGAACAGAAAAGACAGTAGACATCTATACATCCATTTACTTGTTTGTTTTTTGAGATGGTCTCACTATGCAACCTATGGCCTGGGATTCTGTGGAGACCAAACTGGCCTTGAACTCACCAAGATCCACCTCCCTCTGCCTGCAGGGATTGAAGGCATATGCCCATCTTTATATTTTTTTTTATAAAATTCCATACATTTTTCCTGACTGTACCAGTTATTTCTAGTGGAATTGTGTGATCAGTGCATCTTGAAGACAAGTCTGCAAAGTAGCAATGCCACTTGTCTCTAATAGAATTAAGCCATGGACAGTGTAGGCAGCTTGTTTTCAGGAACTTAAAGGCTTATATCCTTATTTCTTTTTCTTTTTTCTTTCTTTCTTTCTTTCTTTTTTTTTTTTTTTTTTTTGGTTTTTCGAGACAGGGTTTCTCTGTATATCCCTGGCTGTCCTGGAACTCACTCTGTAGACCAGGCTGGCCTCGAACTCAGAAGTCCGCCTGCCTCTGCCTCCCGAGTGCTGGGATTAAAGGCGTGCGCCACCACGCCCGGCTTAGATCCTTATTTCATGGAGAGTCACTGGTACTTAAAGGATCAGAATAAACTGTTTGCACAGAATTGTTGCTTTTGAAGAAAGCACTTTTAAGGGTCCTTTAATAACTTAATGTATCATTGCTAATTAAAAGTCCTTCCCTCCCAAGTGTGATGACTGAAGTTGAATTCTTAGAAACTATGAATGCCAGCTGTGTAATCTCAGCACTGGAAAGGAGCAGACAGGGAGGATTCTTGGTATTCTCTGGCCAGCTAGTCTAGCCTAATGGGTTAGCTCAGGCCAACAAGAGACCTGTCCCAACAACTTGGCGACATTCATTAGAATTCGCTAGAAGTGGTCCTCTAGTCTCCATACCCACATACAAGTGCAGATGCACCTGCATGTACACAGAAATTAACTCATTTATCAATGACTTTAGTACATAGAAAATTAAAGCTCGGGTTGGTAAGATGACTTGTAAAGGTGCTTGTCAACACTGATGACCAAAGTTCAATCCCCAGAAACCATATAGTAGGGAAAAAAAAAACTTGTACCATGGTAATATGTGTACAACCCCCCCGCCGCAAAAAAGCAAAAAAACTGACCAGAACCACATAGTTAGACCTTGTCTCAAGGAAAAAAGACTTGATTCTATGCCTTTAATTCCTGCATTGGGAAGAACAGAGGCAGGTAAGTTCAAAGGTGACCTGGTCTACATAGTTTGAGGCTAGCCAGAGCTTCATAGTGAAGCTAAGGTAGGTAGAATTATTGCCTATTTATGATGAAAGTGAGCTAAAATGCATCTTGGAAATAAAATTATTTTCCTATGTACAATTTTTAAAACTATAATTTTAGCATATTTTAAACTGCTTTACAGAGATGGTGTTAAATGACAGCTACGAAGATATGGGTTAGGAGGCTAAACCAAACAAGGTGGAAATTTTGAGACATCCTAAACTATTAAATTCTGTCACTATAAACTTATAAAATGGACTTCCCCCCCCCCCCCACCAATGGGAAATCGGCCTTGGAAGCATTGACTTGAAATCCATTTTGTTTCCAACTGCACTCATTGGTCTCAGCTGTCTCGCAGTGCCTTGCATGTATAGGTGCTCAATAAATATTTGAACTGATGAGCAAGTGTTTATTCTAACATGTTAGTTTCCCAGGATCTCTGCACCTTGTTTACCTAGGATGAATTTTAAAATCGAATCTAATAATTCTAAGCAAGACCACTATAGCATTTTTGAAGCATCTGGAATTTTTAGAATCTGATAAAAACCATGCATACTTGTTTGGACATACACAATCAGAATGCTGTGTTTGGTCAGCTGTGTTTGGAGAGCAGGATGATACATTTGGGAGTAAAGAGATTGCTTCTCTTCACATTGCACTTGGACACGTTTTGAGGAATCTATGAAGCACAACACTATTCCCATACTAGCATCTTTTTTTTTTTTTTTGACCTTAGCTTGAAAACACCCAATTTCAAGAGTTTTGTTCCCTCATTAAACTTTCTCAACTTCAATGAGTCTCACCTTTAGATATGGAAAGCAAGTGCTTAGAGTTGCCTGTGCAGATCAGACCAGATGAAAATATTTCAGGAATGAAGGTGTCTTTAAGGAGCTAAGCCATAATAGCTTTGGGCGAGAAAGGACGGACACTTTGCAAACCCATAAAAGTGAAACAGATTGCCCAAAGAAAATATGATAAACCCGGTCAGAGAAGAGCAGGACCTGTAGTACACAAATTAAAACACCAGGTGGTGGCATTTGTTAGCAATGTACAGCAGCTTTGTGAGTAGGTCAAATCGCAGATGATTAATGGTGCCGAGTTAATATAGTTAGAGGTGATCATTCTTGTCTTCGGGTCTAGGCGGTAAAATTGGAAGTACCATTTTAGTTTCCTAAAATCTATAATGTGTGGCTTTAGGCGTCCAGTTGCTGTTGACATTTGTATCCAATACGTAGCTATATAGTACACAGGTACCTTCCTGTTTGAACACAGATTGTGCAAGTACCACTAAACTTTTTTGTTTGTTTTTTGTTTTTTCGAGACAGGGTTTCTCTGTATATCCCTGGCTGTCCTGGAACTCACTTTGTAGACCAGGCTGGCCTCGAACTCAGAAATCCGCCTGCCTCTGCCTCCCAAGAGCTGGGATTAAAGGCATGTCCCACCACCGCCCGGCCACTAAACCATTTTTTAAGGATCCTTCCCTCTAACTACCATTTTCCTCAGCAGTTCCTACGGTCTGGAATGGGGGACATGTCAGTGTACTGTTCTAGTTGGGTACAGGCCTTTTGGCTTAAGCTAGCCTTTTCAGAAGGCAGTTTTATTTTATTTAAAGAAATTATGTGTTTGGGTGTTTTGCTTGGTGCCTATGATGGAGGCCAAAAGAGGGAGACAAATCCCTGGGAACTGTTGTGATATGCCATAAGGGTGCTGGTAAATTAAACCTGAGTCTTATGAAAAGAAGCCAGCGCTCTTAATCACCAATCCATCTGTCCAGCGCTCCCCAACCCCCAAGGTAATTTCTTGAAGTAGTAGCTAGATGAAAAATTCTAGCCAACTTACAAATCTATGAAGCATGAGTATGTGGTATTTCCCCTATCTCCATGAGCTAGAACAAAACAAAACAAACAAAACCTGATAGCAGCAAACTTTGACATCGGTGTCAGCCCTAGGGGTGTTTGCAATTTTTGAAAAGACAGAAAAGATCTGGAGTAGCAAAAATACTGTTAATGCTGTTAACAGTATTTCTTGTTAAATGCTATAAGGACGTTGGCAGCTAAGGAAATGATGGATTATATCATGGGTGCCTTTTCAGTTCACAACCTACCCTAAGGCTCTATTTTGAGGCTTGAGTCTTCCATCACTGATAGATTAAGTTCAAAAGTGTGTAAATTGAGTTACTCTGCGTGAGTCATTGTGTTAGGCTGGCCGGAATCAGAAACGATTCCAACTGCGTTAAATCCCAGCACTTGGAATGGAAAGGAGTTCTTTTGGCAGCATCCCAAACCCCCCCCCTCCTTTTTTTTTTTTTTTTTTTTTTTTTTTATGAGTTAGGAATTAAATTTCAGCCGTAATCTCCTAGGCCCACCAAATATCAATCTTAGGCCTGGAGGCGTGGTTATCAAAGTTCTCTAAGAGGACCATGCCTGATAATACCGTAAAAGGCCAGGTTCTCTCAATTCTAAAGCAATATTACATTGACCTTCCTTTAGGAGCGGTACCCACAATTATACTGTGCAGAATCCGAGACCTCTGCGTTCTTGGTTCATTCCTTGGTTCCGCCCCCATAGGCATCAGTCGTCCAATCGGGAACCAATCTGCCACAGACCGCACCCCCTTTACTAGGCCCCGCCCTCCCAGCGCAGCTCGGCCCAGGCTCTAGTTCGCGTTTTGAGCCGCTGGTGCCACCATAGCTACTGCTGCGGCTGCGGCAGCAGAGCTGAAGCCGTCGATCGCGATGCCGGAGGGCGCTGTGAGCTGGGCCCCAGCGAACGGGGGCGCTGACGAGTAGTAGGGTTTCTGAAGTAGGCAGTGGGTGTGGGGGGCTAAAACGGAGCTCCCAAGACTCGGGTGCGGGAGGGAGCTTCTCGCATCGGCTCGGGCCAGCGTGAGCCCGGCGGCCAGCTCGGTGCTTCGGCCCCTTGCCCAGTGGCTTCGGAGGCCTCCTCCCTTGGACACCTCAGTTACCATGGGAACACTTGGGCTGTAACCGGCGCCCGACTGGTCACTAGTTCATCCGATTCTTCAGTTAAACGCCTCTGGCAGGTGTGGGCCTGACATTTCTTCACTCCAGGGGTCGTCCTCCCCTTGTAAAAAAAAATCTAGCAGGCTAGGGTGGGGATGGGGAGTGGGAAAGCGCAGGGCAATGCCCAGAGTAAGAGTTGGTGACAAGCAGAAGACACCTACTGTGATGATAAGGTTGCTTCTGCCATCTCAGGCCAGTGAAAGTGCATATCCGAAGGCTGTGTTGAACGAGAAGGCAGTACCGCTGTTGAGACAAGTCCAAAGGCTAGGCCAGGGACTGTCCTTAGGGGCTCCTCGTTATGATGGCTGGAGAAGGGTCAACCATTACTAGCCGTATCAAGAACTTGCTGAGGTCTCCATCCATCAAATTACGCAGAAGTAAAGCAGGAAACCGGAGAGAGGACCTCAGCTCCAAGGTGAGTCCTGTTGGGAGCCACCTCTTACCTACTCTGTCCTCTCCTGCACTTCGTTCCTTTTTTTTACCTTTCTCTTTCTTGAGGGGCAGGAAGGGGGTGGAAGAATGAAATTTCTCTGTTGGCTTTAAAAGATCATATACGCTTATCTTTGACGACCTGATTTGAAGTTGGAAGAACAGCAGGCGTGGGTGGGCATGCTGAGACGCAGCCATGGCTTGAAGAAGGGCATAGGAAGGCAAACTGGGTTTAACAGGGCCTCAGTTTAAACTAAGTGTGTGCTTGGGAAACAAGTTGACATTTTATGACTCAGTTTCTCTTCTTAGAAGAGTACAGTGAGATCACATATTCTGTAAAGGACCTAGCTGTGACTAATGTATTAGTGTAACAGTTGGGGTTATAATGCCAGACTGTACAACAGAAAGAATATACTAATACACTTCATCTAAGAGAGCAAAACAATTTTTTGACAAGCTTAGTGATGCATGCCTGTAATCCCAGCACTAGGGAGTCAGAGGCAAGTTCAGCCTGGTCTATATAACAATTTCCAGGGGGAGCCAGGGCTACATAGTGATACCCTGTCATGTTCAAAGATGTAGAAGATTGGGCTGGCAAGATTGGACTGGTAGAGACCTTTGCCAACAAGCCTGATCTGATTTTGATTCCTCGGACCCACATGGTGGAAGGAGTAAACCAACTCCTGGAAGTAGTTCTCTGATCTCCACATGTGCATGCACATATGCAGGGGAAGAAATAAATGTAAAATGGTTTATCTCTTTAAGATACTTAAGTTGCTGGGCTAGAGCGATGGCTCAGTGGTTAAGAGCATTGGCTGCTCTACCAGAGGTCCTGAGTTCAATTCCCAGCAACCACATGGTGGCTCACAACCATTTATAATGAGGTCTGATGCCCTCCCTCTTCTGGCATGCAGGTGTACATGCAGATAGAGCAATCATATCCATAATATAATATAAATAAAGATACTTAAGTTGCTTTAACTGGAACGTCTTGGTTTCTCGTGATAACATGAAGGAGCCACGTGTGTGTGCCAGAAAGGCAGCTCTCCTGGTCTGTCCTTGTGGCACTGCTCATTCTGAGCATTGTATGCCAGCATCCTTCTTCTGGGCAGACGTTCATCCATCTTCCATTCTTATACATGTCTGGGATTTGGTCCTTATACTTTTTTTTTTATTTGTTTGGTTTTGTTTCAAGGCAGGCTCTTGTTACACAGTCCTGGATGGGTTCGAACTATAAACTTGTGCCACAGCCTTCTGAGTGCTGGGATTGCTGGCATGCCCAGCTCATATTTTATTCAGTTTTGAGACTCATCACAATTTGGGGCATACAAAAGTAGAATACATTTATTTACAAGATTTCCCTTGAGGGAGTCTTGAGCATTGTTCCCACAGGATCAGATTAGGTTTTGTGTCTTCCTAGGAGCCCATAAACATAGTAACTCTGTGTGGCATAGGATTGCCAAGGGCACAGTCCTTAGAGACAGCAGCATATTGTTGCTCTACCTTAGCAGAGCAATAATTGGCTTTGGTGCCCCTTTCAAGGATTTTTTTTCCGAGACAGGGTTTCTCTGTGTAGCCCTGGCTGTCCTGCAACTCACTCTGTAGACCAGGCTGGCCTTGAACTCAGAAATCCACCTGCCTCTGCCTCCCGAGTGCTGGAATTAAAGTCGTGTGCCACCGCGCCTGGCAAGGATTCTTATTAATAATTGTTCCTATTCTCTAGAGACAGAAGAATGGGTACTCCAACTTAGAAACTCATAGATAAAACTTAAAAAAAAAACCTTTCACTTATCATTATCATTACATCATGATGTGTGGATGCATGCAGCCACACATGTGCCGTGGTGTTGTGGAAGTAAACATGGAAAGCATTTTTGCCTACCAAGCCATCTTGCTGTCCCTAACGATATAGCTCCAGCTGCCCTACAACACCTGACTGTGTCTCTCTCTCCTCAGCATATCCTGCTGTCGTGCCCCACCATAACAGGCACCTTTCTGACTCGTGGCAGTGCTATTAGACCAAGTTTCTCTTCTCTTTTGGCTCTTTTTCTGGCCAGGACTAGTAAACATAATAGGGTATATTATGGGAGTTCAGCTTGTGGTATGAGTACTTACCATGAGTGCTCTAGAATCTGGAAGATGCCAAGGCCATCCTTAAAGACTGGCACATCTGTCATCATTAATGTGTTCTACAAGTTGAGTGCCTATAGGGTGACCAACAGTGAAGAATACATTATCCTTGCCACCAAGGAGCTTGTAGCTAATTAGACATGTGAACAAGTAATGACGACCAGATTTGGTAAGTGCTGCCGTAGAAATATGCACTGAGTTACTAATGGGATTACGGGGGGAAAGAAATTAGGAAAGACTTCACAGAAGAAGGATATTTGAACTGAGTCCCGAGGTAAGAGAGGGTCACTCTAGGAAAACAGTAAAGGAAGACATCTCTGGCATCACCATTAAACATTCTCGTTCCAAGTAGGAGATCGGTGCTGCCCTTTTACTTGAGTCAGAAGTGTCTCTGTGCACCTGCCTTTAAACATATTTTTTTGTGTGTGTGGTTTTTCGAGACAGGGTTTCTCTGTATAGCCCTGGCTGTCCTGGAACTCACTTTGTAGACCAGGCTGGCCTCGAACTCAGAAATTCGCCTGCCTCTGCCTCCAAAGTGCTGGGATTAAAGGCGTGCACCACCACACCCAGCTAAACATATATTTTTTTAAAGATCTATTTATTTAATTTATATGAATACACTGTAGCTGTCTTCGGACACACCAGAAGAGGGCATCAGATCCCATTACAGGTGGTTGTGAGCCACCATGTGGTTGTTGGGAATTAAACTCAGGACCTCTGGAAGAGCCGTTGATGCTCTTAACCACTGAGCCATCTCTCCAGCCCCATTTTCAGTTTTTTTAAAGATTTATTTATTTGTGTATTTTATATAATATAGGCACTTTGAGTGTATATCTGCATACCAGAAGACATCATCTGAAGTTGTGAGTTGCCATGGGAGTGCTGGGAATTGAACTCAGAACCTTGAGAAGAGCAGTGAGAGAGTGCTCTTAACCACTGAGCCATTTCTCCAGCCCCTGTGTCTTCATGTTCTTTACCCCTTTCACAGCGCACTGTGAGGACACTGTAACTAGACAGTGAGTGGGAAAGGAGTACAGGGTTGAGATAGAGGTGTCAGTGCAGATGAATGCGGACGTGCAGAAGAATAAGAGCTGATCAGGAAGAGCTCTGAGCTCTTGAAAAATCAGAACCAGGATTAATGAAATAGAGAGAGCACTGCTTATTCCAGGCTTTTTACTCAGGAGGGAGCCATTGAAACATGGTTAAATATGGTTTGAAGCCAAGATGAGAGCCAGCAATAAAGGGGGGGGGGGTTAATGACTATAGGGAAATTAGATAAGCAATGAGATTTTATCAAGCCTTTTCACAGGAAAGGGGGTTTCTATATAGAGTAAATTGGAGAAGACTGGTTTGAGATTTGATGCCAGGGCTGCAGATACTGAAAGAACTTGAAGCTCTCTTCGTTGTGACTTTCAATTCCAAATCCTGTACATTTGGTGTTCCCCACCTCTCATCTCAGCTGAGGCTGCGTTTTCTTCAGGAAAGAAATGTGTGTGCTCTTGGTAGCCAATCCTCTCTCTCCCCCCTGTTCCTGAAGCTTCTGAAGACTTTTGTATAGATGCAACTTGAGTTGTTCTATTTTTACAAAGGACAGAAATGGCTGAGCCGGCAAGATTGAAGTTAGGAACACAAAAGGATTGCCTGTGCTAAAGGGTCTTTTTAAAAGCCATCTTTCCTAGTCTCTATTAACCTGCTGTGGGTTATATTATTCTCTCTGATAACACCAGGCAAGGCGGTTTTCTTGTAGCCCAGTTTTATGATTGCACAGCTTTTCTTGTTCTCTCCTGTATGATTACATGGGCTTACTCTGGGCCTTTTAATATACGGTAGCTCTAAGAAGGATGTGTAGGTAGGTTTCATGAAGGAGCAAAGACTGCAATAATCTGATCAGCCTTTGCTTAGTTTTTGAGCCCAGATATTAGTATAGAAAAGCCTCTTCTGCCTTTTTGTTAGAGGGAGCTGTATTTATTTTCAAAGCCTTTGTGAATCAAAGACTAGTTTGGTGCTGACTGCCTGGGAGAGTGGTTAGTAGGGCCTCAGATTATTAACATTTTAAAAATAAGTATTCTGCGGCCTGGGGATGCAGCTCAGTTGGTAGAGTGCTTGCCTAACATGCATGACACCATAAGTCCCATCCCCTGTCCCCCACACATATAAACCAAGCAAAGCAACACACACCCAAAGTCCCAGCACGTGGACAGTTGACACTAGTCTGGATTATATGAGATTCCATCTCAAAAAGAGAAGGAAAAGAACCCTTTTCTCAGGAGCCCTTCTCACTGTGTGGAGGCAGAGCCCCATGGAGTGGAGTTTGGTAGCTGGGTGTGTATTAAGTTCTGTCAGAAGCCCACCGTCTGTTATGAACCTCTGGCCTAAGTTGGTTTTATATCCCAGTCCAGCAGTCCAGCCTGGGACATATGCTCTTTTCCATCAATAGTTTTTTATTCTTGTCTGTCTTCTAGACTCATAGCTGCACAGAATGTGCCGTGTGTATCTACCAGAATTGCACTGCTGTGAGGTCAGACCTATGGAGTCAGTTGTTGTCTTACAAAGACAGTTCCCAGGAGTTTCCCTTGCCATCAGGAGCAGGAAACTAGATGATACCATCTGATGAGCCCAGGCCAGCTTTATGTCTCACCATTCCAGGAACAGCTCACTTTAGGACACCTAGGAATGAACAGATCTCATTGTTTGATATATACTTTCTAAACTCTCCACTTGGGACAGATGAACAAGAATAGAGGTCTAGGGCCAGTAGCTGAGCCTCACCCCCAAGCCCCTTAAACTCTGCCCTCTTGCCTCAGCCTCCCCAGAGCTAGGATTGTTGGCATACGCCACCGTGCCTGGCGTGGAGTGTTCTGTGTTAAGGCTTATGGAGTGTCTTGAAATCCTTAGATTGTATGAGCAGTGCTGCCCTCCTGGCTTGGATCATCTTCCCTCGGTGCCACTAGCCTTTGAAGTGATTCTCCTCACCTCTGCCCTTTTGTCTGAAAATATCCTGGCCTCTTCAGAGTCTGAGTTGTCTCCAGGGGCTCTGCCCATCTCCTTGGCTACACTCTCTCCAGAGTCTCTCCCTCGCTTTGCTGTTCTGGCCACATTATCATGTTGGATCAGCCTTTGGTATTTTTTTCAATGCCAGGATTAAGCCCAGAGGCTAGACAAACACTCTACCACCACGTGTCCCCAAGCCCTCCCTCAACCCCACTGGATTCTAAGTTCCTACCAAGTAGACCTTGGAGTTCTCTCCCATCACTTCCATTTGTCTCCTGTGTGTTCTCATTTCTTGATGAATGAGGAAACACAGGTAGATGTGAGGCAGAAGCCTGATTCTCTGCCATCCCCAACCCCTTGACTCTCCAGCTGGGCTGGGAACTGTTATCACTGCCCCTCAGAGAGCAGGCCAGGGCTTGAAATCTAGAACTGTTTATTTAAACTAAGCTTCTCTGTGAACATCGACTATCAAGCTGTCCTTAGAGTATCTGTTGGTTTTACTTCATGTTTAGTGTTGTTAGGGGGAAAAGCTACAGTGTTTTCAATAGGCTTTGTTATGTTAGACATCTGTTTGCATTGCTACAAGCTAAGCCTCCTAGTTCTCCTTCAGTGCAGAGCACAGAGTTTTCTGCCTGCCTCCTTTGCACAGCGCTTCCCCAGCTCTCACCGAGTGCAGGCCCAGGCTAACCCACCTTCTTTGGTGTTTACTGTTCTACTGCTGTGAGAATTCCCTCCCTAGGGAGACATCAACTGTATCTACTCCTTCCTTATAAAGTTCCAGTGACAAAGCAAAGTCACATTTCACCAGAGTTGACCCTGGGGAGCTTATTGTGCTTGCTACAGAGCATGGGGAGGGGGTGGCAGGAGTTTGGGGGACCCTAGAGCGGCCATACTGGAAAGTTGTCACAGGATATGCATCCTTCTTCAGCTTGTATGCTTCAGCTCCTCTCCAGACACTCTGATAGCGTAGTGCACATGCAGTCAGGGCAGTCACATAAAAGTGGCTGGGAGGCAGAGGGAGGGGAGCAGCCGGAATCTCGGGGAAGGTGCAGTGATTAACCCTCTACCCTTCTCGGAGAGGACATCAGCAGACAGCTTGGTGGTGGTCTCTTGAAATCATGGCTGATGGGATGAAGATGGCAGCTGTTCTGCTTGGCTTTGCCTTCTTTATTTTTCTTAAGAGGAGAACTTCTTCTGTAGGCCAGGCTAGCCATGGTAGTTCTCCTGCCTCAGCCCTGCCTCCCAATGCTGGGATCAGAGGCTTGTGCCACTCCCACCCTTAACTTCTGTTATCTCCTACTTAAAATTTAAAAATGAAAGGGGGCAGGGATTAAGGGAGAATAGAAGTGAGCATGACAGTCACTTTTATGTATTCTGTATCCATCCCAAGGGAATCTCCCATTTTCAAAAGAACATCTAGAAACTTTGATAGCCAGTGTATAGTGTACAGGTTGGAGAAGGTGGGGTTTGTTTGTTTTTTAAATGATTTATTTTTATTTTATATGAATTGGTGTTTTTCCAGCATAAATATCTATGTGAGGTGTTGGATTCTTAGGATTTGAAGTTTTAAGTGTTGAGACTTTTTCACATCCTTCCTTACTCTGCCCTTGTAACAGCAAGCCCATATAGTGCTGCTTTTGGTTTTCTTTGTCTATTTCTTTCTCTTTTTCTTTTACTTTTTTTTTTTTTGACAAATCCTTGCTGAGTATTGCAGGCTGGGTTCAAACTCACAGCCCTTCTGCTGCCTTAGCCTGCTGTGTGCTGGTGGTAGGAGAGTCTCACCACACCAGTTGTGTTCATTACCTCATACCCAGGTTCTGAAGGACACTTAGTAGGGCTCACAGAGCAGTCTCCTCTTAGAGTGCCTGGGAGTACATTTTACTCCCTCTCACTGCAACAGAAGAAGTGTGTAGGGCTTTTTCCTAGTCTGTAAAACAAGCATTTGTTAAAGACTAGATTTTTAAAAAAGATTTATTTATTATTATACATAAGTACACTGTAGCTGTCTTCTACCAGAAGAAGGTGTCAGATCTCCTTACAGGTAGTTGTGAGACACCATGTGGTTGCTGGGATTTGAACTCAGGACCTTTGGAAGAGCAGTCAGTGCTCTTACCCACTGAGCCATCTCGCCAGCCCCAAAGACTAGATTTTAAGCTCACATGTCTCATCCTCCCCTAGCACTGAAATGAGGCTGAAGATGCTTTCTCTCCTTTCTTTTTCATTCATAGTTGAAATTTAAATTTACTTGAAAGTCTTGGCACACTTAGTGCAGTCATATGGTGATAATCACCCCCCCCCCCCACACACACACACACTCACACTTTGTCAAATGCTCTTTTAGAGGCTTCGTGAGAAGAGAGGTTGGTGTTCTTTGGAAATGTTGCTTTTTTATTGGTGCTCCGGCTGGAACCTAAGGCCTTGGTCTAATAAACTGAGCTGTCCCGGGAGCCAGCTTCCCCTCTGGTTGGGGTGTGAGCACTCCTTTTCCTTGATGAGGTGTTACCATCTCACCGTCTGAGAGCTGCCTCACTTCAGCGGTGCTTGCTCCATCTCCTTATATGTTCGCCTGGTCCCTTAGAGGTGCTGGCATGTAACAGAGAAACAAAACTCCTACAAATATATGAAATGCAACATGTAGAAGAATTTATGAAGCATAATGGTATATCATGAATAATTGCTTCCATCATACATGCTGGAAACTGATGACACTTCAGATGGATACTAGGTAGCTGAGCTGGAGTTCAAACCTTGACTTACATAGTTCCAAAGCCCAAATGTAATCATTATTCTGTATCCCTCCCAAGGGAATCTTCATCTTCAAAAGAACGTCTAGAATTTCCATAGCCAGTGTACAGTGTACAGGTTGGAGAAGGTGAGGTTTGGTTTTTTAAAATGATTTATTTATTTTTGTTTTATTTGAATTGGTGTTTTTCCAGCATAAATATCCGTGTGAGGGTGTTGGACCCCCTGAAGCTGGATTTACAGACAGCTGTGAGCTGCTGTGTAGGTGCTGGGAATTGAACCTGGGTCCTCTGGAAGAACAACCAGTGCTCTTAACTGCTGAGCTATCTTTCCAGCCCATTGGTGGAGGGGATGTGTTGTTTCATTTTATTTTTGTTCTGTTTTGTTTTAGATACACATTTTTATCAGAGTTTGGTGGAGTGGCGCAGATCTGTAATCCCGGCACTTGGGAAGTGGGGGTGGACAGGACGTAGGGAGTTCAAGATCATCCTGTCTTCAAGACCAGAGAGAATCCAGCCTGGGCTACACGGTCCTCAGTCTCAGAAACAGAAACCCAAACGATTGTGACCACAGGCGCACTCACCCTTTCCCATCCCTTCCCTAGAAAGATCAGTGGAAAGAATTCCTCCATGGCCAGCTTTAGACCCATGTCTAGCAACCTCTGCCTGTCTGTAGTCTTGCTTTTCCTCTCCCCCTGGTGCTTTCCTGACTCCCTCCCCACAGCTTGCCATGGGATATGTTAGGAAGCATTTAACTTGTGGGTCTGTGGGTAATTGAAGGTCAAGTTGTTGCAGCTGTGTGGTTCCAGATGCCCATGAGCCAGAGCAATTGATGCCGCTTTTAGAATTAGTGGGAAGCAGAAACTGCCAGATGCCTTGGTCATCTCTAGGCATCAGGGATGGCTGCGTTTTCATCTGAGGTATTGTTGGGCAAGCTGATTGAGTCTCTTCTGTTCTTGAGGAGGGCCTAGTGTAATGCTAGATCTTTCCCTCCAGCTGGGCCTATTTGTTGCTTTAGCCTGTAACCAACCTTGTTTTTTAAATCATGGAGAATGCTGAGTGAAATCTTTATTTTTGTAAAACAAAGCAGAGCTACCCCACATGCACCATGCCTGAGAGATGACAGGACTCCATGAACTTGAACGACAGAAATGAGGTCAGCTGTTCACCTGACTCCCTTTATCTGTGTAGCTCCAGGGTTATAAGTTTCCTCTAGCAGATGTCTGCCCTTACCTGACCTCAGGTCTGTATGGTTTTGATTTCTTCTCTCAAGTAGGAAAGTGTGACCTGTAAGTACAAAAACATGGGTCTCAAGGCATGCTCCCCTGAATTGCTTACACCCAGGACCCGCTTCCTTGGGCCACACTTTGAGTTAGTAGGCTGCTGGGGCAGTGAGTGGGTAGGGAGAGGGAAATCACACACACACACACACACAACACCTTCCTCACTTCAGAGGGAACTGGCTAGTGTCTTATTTGTAAAATTGGATCCTGGTGCATTCCAGAGCTGTGGTGAGGCTTAAATGAGATTTAGTGACCATGAAAGAGTGGTGTAAGGCCCAAACAGCTTCACGGTTGTAAGGGATGGCTAATGTTAACAGAGCACAAGGATTTGTGTAGTATCAAGGAACTTTTTCCTAACTTGCTGGTGAGCTTTAGTTTCTAGTTTCCATTTGTGAGAAGTCCCTATTTGCAGGCTCAACATCTTTTGTTATACATCCTTAATACCTTTTCCTTGCTAATGATCTAACTTGTATCAGTGGTGGCGCACGCTTCTAATCCTAGCACTTAGGAGGCAGAGGCAGGCGGATTTCTGAGTTCAAGGCCAGCCTGGTCTACAAAGTGAGTTACAGGACAGCCAGGGCTATACAGAGAAATCCTGTCTCAAAAAACAAAAAAACAAAAGCAAAAACAGAATGCTAACCGAAAGGAAGGGTTAGTAATGGTTTTTCTCTCTCTCTCTCTCTGTCTGTGTGTGTGTGTGTGTGGTATATATGCATATGCGTGCACACATGTTCACACTTGGAACCCTGAGAAGTCAGCTGTCCTGCACCATCACCTCTGCCTTATTCCCCTGAGACAACATCACTGAGCCTGGATTCAGACCAAGCTCCAGTGTCTACCCTTTACCCACTTGGTGCTGTAGTTATAGAATCATACCAACCTTTCCCATGGATGCTGCTGATGTGAATGCAGGCCCTCATGCTTGTACAGCAGTCATTCTTTCCCATGGAGCCATCACTTCAACCCGCCATGCACTTTTTTGATACTAACTACATTATAATTTATTTCAGGGCTATAGCAGTGAGTTTTTTGTAATTAAAAGTCAAAATAGGAGCCAGAGAGATGGTTCCATGGTTAAGAACACTGGCTGTTCTTCCAAAGGACTTGGGTTCAATTCCCAGGATCTACATGCAGTTCACAACCATCTGAGCAATGCCAAAGGTTCCAGGGGATCTGACGCCCAGCTCTAGCCTCTTTGGACACATAGCACGCATGTGGTGCACAGACATATGTGCAGGCAGAACACACATATAAAGTAAGTCAGACTAGTGAGCCTTCAGGGGTGTGGTGACCCCATTTTCTATGTTAGATCAAAAGCTATTGGGTTTATGAGTATGTTTTCTTATAGCAATGCCTTCCATAAAGTAGAGAAATAATTTTCCTTTGGAGAGACTAATTCATTTGTATTGAAGTTTCAGTCTAAGAATTTAAACTCAGTGTGTGAAAATATAGTAATGTTATAACCCACTGAGCTTCTAATTGTGACTGCAGTGAAATTTTTATGTAAACAGTTTGGTCGAGCTGATCTTTTGGTGTATCCCTGGAGTCCCAGTAATTATAAGACTTAGGCAGGAGGATGAAGAGTTCAAGGCCAGCCTAGACTCAGGAAGATCTTGTCTCAAAACAGATGGACAGCAACAAAGAGAAAGAAAGTAGTGTGTGTGTGTGTGTGTGTGTGTGTGTGTGTGTACCTCACTAAATCTATATGAAGACTTGAGGGAATAGATATAGTCATACCTAACTGATGCTGTTGACCATCAGCTAGAAGAATTTTGTAATACTCACTAGAAGAAACACTAAAGTTTTGTTGTTGTTTCTTTTCTTCTTAGAAAGATTTATTTATTTATTATTTTATTTATTTATTTATTGTATGAGTGCTCTATTTACATGTCAAAAGAGGGCATCAGAACTCATTCTGGATGGTTATAAACCACCAAGTAGTTGCTGGGAATTGAACTTAGGACCTCTGGAAGAGCAACCAGTGAGCCATCTCTCCAGCCCAAAGCTTCATTTTTTTGTTTTGTTTTAAAGATTTATTTATTTATTTTGTGTATATGAGTACATTATAGCTGTCTTCAGATACACCAGAAGAGAGTTACAGATCTCATTTCAGATGGTTGTGAGCCACCATGTGGTTGTGGGGAATTGAACTCAGAACCTCTGGAAAAGCAGTCAGTCAGTGCTCTTAACCACTGAGCCATCTCTCCAGCCCCATTGCTTTTTAGATAATATTTTTCATAATAGTGAAATCTTTGATGTTCTCCTAGAAACTCTTGACAAAAATGGCATACTCATATGAAATAAAATTCCTTGCATCTGCTGAAAAGAATAATGTCAGTCTGTCTGTTGATGTGCAGTGAAGTGTAAGACACACATGTAGAACACCAGCAGATTGTAGAGTGCTTTGGTAATGATCACCTACACAGTTTTGAAAACATACCCATCTAGTAGTGTACACATAGAAAGCGAGGCTATAAACATCACTGTGAGTATTGCTTACCTCAGGAAGAGTTAGGTTATGGTCGGCTGTCACTGCAATTTTGTAAGATTTGAATCTGAAATAATAAGCCTGCATTTTTGCATTATTTTTATAAGTAGAAAAAGAGAGTAAAGATAAAAAAATTTCTTCAATTAGAATGTGTTTTGAACTTAAATATAAAATATTTGAAATCTAAAATCTATATTTATTTATTAGTTACACTCAAATGTTACTGAAAATATGTCTGGTATCAGCTTGGTGGTTTGGGATACGTACACACACATATGCATGTGTATATACATACACATATATAAGTATTAATAGGATATAAAAGTGCTTTCTTGGGGTTAGAGAGAGAGAGATGGCTTGGTGGTTAAGACAGTTCCCAACTGCCTGTAACTCCAGCTCCAGGAGATCTGACACCTCAGGCCCTGTGCTCCTGCACTCAGGTACACACACCCCGACACACCCCGACACACACACACACACACACTCACAGAGAGAGAGAGAGAGAGAGAGAGAGAGAGAGAGAGAGAGAGAGATGGGGGAACAAAAATAGAATCTTCAAATTTTCTCTTGAGAATCCCTGATAACCATGTAAATCTGAGATCTTTAAATAAAAATATTTCCTCATTGATGTTTAGTCAATAAAATGTTTTGATGCTTTTAAAGCAATACATACTTTATGAAAAGAGTTTACTCAAGGTAATGTAGAGAAGCGAATAATGAGGAAAACATCCCATAACTTCAACACTCTGAGAGACTACTGAAAAGTCAGACTCAGGATATGCCACAGGAAAGCTAGGATTTCAGTGTGTGGTGATGGAAGAAATCAAGCTAAAGCCCGAGGCAACTTTTGGGAATAAAGAATAATCCACTGCTGGGCACGCCTTTAATCCCAGCACTTGGGAGCAGAGGCAGGCGGATTTCTGAGTTTGAGGTCAGCCTGGTCTACAGAGTGAGTTCCAGGACAGCCAGGGCTACACAGAGAAACCCTGTCTCAAACCCACCCGCTCCCCACCAAAAGAAGAAAAAAAAAAAAAGAATAATCCAGATTGGCGTTGAAATGTGCACGTTTCTTTTAGGGGAGTAGTAGGAAATCAAATTTGAATCGGGCTGATGATGCAAGGCGCAAACATTTACTTAGTTGGTAACAAGGACCCCTTGAGAGTTTTTGAGCAAGAAGAAAGGGTAAAGTCTACAAGAGGGATTGATGTGATTTTCCATTAGGAAAGTAATGAAGGCCTTGGGACACGGAAGGAGTCTTGTGACGTGAGTCTGTAGGCAGCTGGAGCACTAGAGTCTCCCCACCCCTCTCCGTCAGCCACACATTCACTTTACCCAGGTCGGCTAGACAAGGAAACGGTGAGCATTCTTGCTGCTGACACAGTTGGAAGCCAGGAGATCAAGGGAAACACTCAGCTGTGTAGATTGGTAAATGTCCCTTTTCTGTTGCTGTTTTGGGACACAGTCCCATATAGTTTGAGACTATATGAGACCTCAAACTTACTATGTAGCTGAGTTCCTAATCCTCTTGCCTCTGACTCCCTGGAATTACAGGTGTATGCTGCCACATCAGCTTTAATTAGGCTCTTTTGGGGACCAGACTTCCTTCAGGTCATAATGCTTTGAGATTCTGCTCTTAGTATAGAGAAGTCAGACATTAGAGGGAAAAGTCCCCTCCCCCATCAGGTCTGAATTGAACTGTCTGATATCTTTGCTTTTCTGGTAACCATGGAAAAGTAAGGGAGGGTCAGAAGGCTTCCTCTGCCGAGAAACTGGGCTACTCAGGCTGCTTTCTATGCTGACGGGGCGTGGACGCGTGCTGGTGACTGGGCTGTAACTGGCTCTTTAGCGGAGTCCCTTCATTCCCTCTCTTTGGTCTGATGTTTTCTTACTTGTTCCTTCATTTGCACAGAAAACCAGACTGTCTTCTAGCACTACACTTCCAGCTCCCTTGGAAACACGTGCTAGCTCTCCATATTGGCCATAGGCTGCGTGCAGCATGGCCCAGAGATGGCTGGGTTCTGACGACACGGTGATCCAGCATTAGGAAAAGCTCCGTCCCTCTTTTATTGCAGCCATCTAGTGAGGAGAGGCAAGAACCCATTTTTATAGACTTGTTTCAACTAATGCTAAGTTGTGACTTTTTTGTGTGTTTTGTTTTGTTTAGTTTGAGACAGGGTCTCTCTACATTGCCCTGGCTGTTCTGGAACTCAGTATGCAGACCAGGCTGGTCTCAAACTCACAGAGATCCACCTGCCTCTGCCTCCCAAGTGCTTGGGTTAAAAGCATGCACCACTATACTTTGTCCAAGTTGTGACATTAAAAAACAAAAAACAAAAACATTGAAACCAGGGCTGGAGAGATGGCTGAGTGTTTAAGGGGCACACTGTTCTTACAGAAGATCTGCTTCCAGTACCCGTGTCAAACAGCTCATAACTGCCTTCAACTCCAGTTCCAGAGGACTCTGCAGGCATACTCGCTGACTCCCCCCCCCCACACACACACACAATAAATCTTTGTTGTTGTTTTTGTTTTGTTTTGTTTTGTTTTGTTTGTTTTTCGAGACAGGGTTTCTCTGTATAGCCCTGGCTGTCCTGGAACTCACTTTGTAGACCAGGCTGGCTCGAACTCAGAAATCCACCTGCCTCTGCCTCCCGAGTGCTGGGATTAAATGTGTGCGCCACCACACCTGGCTGCCTGACTGATTCTTTATCTGCAAAATGCTAGTTCTTCATAAAGTTGTCAAGAATATTGCATGAGTCACTCAGTGTGAAGTGCTCAGATCAGCTCTGGACAGGCTGTGTTCAGTGAGTGGTAGCTCTGGCTGCAGGAGAACCAGTCTACACAGACCCTTCTGTCCCCTCAAGTATTACCACAAGACTTGAAGTGCTAGTTTCTCCTTTTGGTTCCAGCAAGGGCTAAGATTTGGGGGGGGGGGGGAAATGGCAAAATGCTTTAAATATAGTTCAAGCCAGGTATAGAGGTGCACACTTTTAATCCTAGCACTTGGCAGGGAGAGGCAGGTGGATTTCTGTGAAATTTGAGGCCAGCCTGATCTACATAGAGAGTTCCAGGATAGCCAAGGATACAAAGAGAGAGCTTGTCTTAAAATAAATAAATATTCTAGTTCAAAATCTGATTCTTAGGATCACTTGGAAAGCTTTTCTTTTTCTTTTTCCTTTTTTGACCCGGGATATCTGTGTTGTCCAGGCTGACCTACAACAACTGGCCTCAAGATTTCTGTCAGCCCAGAAGTAGCAGGAACTTTAGATGTGAAGCTGGAGGGCTTTTAGCATGCAGATTAACAACCCTTTCTTGTGTTTTGTTGTTGTTGTTTGGTTGGTTGGTTTTGGTTTTTCGAGACAGGGTTTCTCTGTGTAGCCCTGGCTGTCCTGGAACTCACTTTGTAGACCAGGCTTAGAAATCCACCTGCCTCTGCCTCCCAAGTGCTGGGATTAAAGGACTGCACTACCACTGCCCGGCTCATTTCTTGTGTTTTTATTCAGAACTGTGCAAAGCCAGCCATGATTTTGTCTGCCTGTAGTCCCAGCCTACTAGGAGGCTGAGGTAGGAAGGGTGTTTGAGCCCAAGAATTTGAGGCCATCATAGACACTTAGGGAGAACTGTCTCAAAAAAAGTGGTGGGGGCTGGGAGATGTGTCAGTTGGTAAAATGCTTGCCGCACAAACATGAGGACCTGAGTTTGGTCCCAGCATCTGCTTGAGAAAGTAGACATTTGCACACACCTGTAATCCCAGCGCTGGCTCCCTGAGGCTTGGTGGCCAGCCAGATCAGTTGAATTAGCAAGTTCCAGCTTATAGAAGATGCCACATACATGAGTGTGTGTGTGTGTGTGTGTGTGTGTGTGTGTGTGTGTTTTGCAGGATATAGGGGAAAGGGTATAGACAATGGGTAGAACTGCTATCTGGGGGTTGTAGGGTGTCTTGAAGTAATTCTATTGCTAAGCCAAAATTGGGCAACCTTTATTCTAGTGTGCTGGTCTCCAGCGACTTGTGGCTAGAGGATCTCTAAGATTATTTCTTCCAAGCAGTAGCAGATTGACCTTCCTTAGAAGCTGAGGCTATTTTCATCCCAGCACAGGAGACTCCACTCAGCTCCCATTAATTCTGAATTGTTGAGCAGAAAAGCTTGGATTGTTGTCCTCTTGGGACATTGGTTTCTGGTAGTCTTTGTGGAAGATAGTACAGCTCTGACTTAGCCACAGCAGGTTAAAAGCCAGGCAGAGTTGAGAGGCAGGTCTGTTTGCCTGACCCAGAAGGATCCTTTTTGCTCTACTTACCTCTAACAAGGTGATACTTTGGACTCTGAATCGCCAGAGTCCTTCTGTCTCCTGGGTCCGTCCAGTCACTGGGTCTTGGCACATCTGCCTAGGTTTCTGTGGAAAGCCTGCTGGCCGTGGGCTCCTCTGTGGCTTTTGCGTAAGTGGCAGTTTTTAGAACTGGGTGGAAAATGTGCTTTGTGAGATTAGAGTGTAGAGAACAGACAGGAGACTGTAAACAGTTTTTCTTAACCTGTAGGAAGGGAGGAAGCATACCAGGGTCTAACAGGCCACGTTTGTCCAGAGTGAGTTATGCCCCTGGGGTTCATCACTTGCATTGAGTGGGACTGAGAAACAGAAGAGAGTAGGGAAGAGGAAGCTGGGGGCAGCAAGATGGCAACAGAGGCAGATTGTGTTTGAGGTCAGCCAAATCTAGATGACCCTGGCTTCTTTTTTTTTTTTTTTAAAGATTTATTTATTTATTTTATGTATTACACCGTAGCTCTACAGATGGTTGTGAGCCTTCATGTGGTTGTTGGGAATTGAATTTAGGACCTCTGCTCTTTTTGGTCAAGCCTGCTTGCTCTGGTCGGCCCTCGCTCACTCAGTTCTTGCTTGTTCCAGCCCAAAGATTTATTATTATACATAAGTACACTGTATAGAAGAGGGTATCAGATCTCATTACAGGTGGTTGTGAGCCACCATGTGGTTGCTGGGATTTGAACTCAGGACCTTTGGAAAAAGCAGTCAGTGCTTTTACCCACTGAGCCATCTCGCCAGCCCCGACTCTGGCTTTTTCAAAGTGACTCTGGCTCCTAGTGCCCCATCTCGAGGGAGCAGTCCCTTCATAGCATGGGCAGACTCCAGGTCCTTCACAGTAAGAAAGACAAAACCTTCACAGTTTATGTCTGATCCAGGCAAGGAAGCCTCCTTGTAGAGCGAGTGAGCAAGCTGGGGATGCAGGAGGCTGACTAGGAAGAGCTGAGGCCTACAGTTCCCAGGGTGTGGTGTAGCTGAACAGTCCCGGCCTTCTTGGAACTGCTGTGGGCGGCTCTAAGGTCTGAGGAGTCCCATCCCTGTCTCCTTTTAGCGCCCATGCTGACTGGTGCTCCTCCCTCTCTATTGCTGGGTACCTCGTCCTTCCATAGTATGTCTCGAAAAACCAAAAAAAAAACAAACAAACAAACAAACAAACAAATACGTTTTTTCCAGAGCTGTGCTTGGTCTCTCCCTCCTGCCTCTCTCCCCTGCTGTCTTGTTGGGAACACTTCTCAGTACCTGTTTCTAGCCCTAACCTCTCTCCGAGCTCTGTGCCTTGGTTTGTACTTTTTCTGTTCTGTTGCAGCTGTCTGTCGGCTCGGTCTCATTACCTCTCACCTGAGCTGCTCTGCTAGCCTCATAACTTCTTCGGCATTCCAGTCATCTCACCAAATGTAGCTTTGCTTGGGTTCCCCCCAAAGCCTCCAGAACCTAAAGATTATAATTTGACACTTAAATTTTTTGTTTTGTTTTGTTTTGTTTTTGGTTGTTTTCAAGACAGGGTTTCTCTGTGTAGCCCTGGCTGTCCTGGAACTCACTCTGTAGACCTTTGGTGTTTCCACTTGTCAAGATCCTGTAAGGAGGCTAGCAAAATGGCTCAGCAGGTAAAGACACTTGCTGCTAAGCCTGATAACCCAGGATTGACCTTGGGACCCACATGGGGGAAGGAGAGTACAGACTCCCCCAAGTTCTTTGAATGATGTATGTGCACCATGGTACATAGATGCACACAAAATAAATAAATGTAATCAAATAATTCCTGTCTGTGCCACAATGCGTACTCTCGAGGTTTTGAAAGAAACTTCATCTCTAAATGCCAAGAAGACAGCCAGGAAACACCGAATCCCCACTCTGCACCATTAGGCTGGGTCTCCTTCCATGAAGGCTTCCTTGTTTCCCTTCCCTGAACCTTTCCAGATGTCACTGTCTTCTTGTTGGGGACTTTGTTCTTTTTGTGACCTTTGTCACACACTGGATTACTCTCTAGTAGATCATTCCCCACGATTTTAAGGAGTGTGGGTGGGACTCGTATAGCATCCTAGTGTCTCAGACTTAAAGATAAAATGACGGAGGAGCTAGAGAAAGGACTGAAGGAGCTGAAGGGGTTTGCCACCCCATAGGAAGAACCAAACAACCAGACCCCCCCCCCAGAGCTCCCAGGGACTAAACCACCAACCAAGGAGAACACGTGGAGGGACCCATGGTTCCAGCCACATATGTGGCAGAGGATGAACTTGTAGGCCACCAATGGGAGAAGAGGCCCTTGGTCCTGTGAAGGCTCGATGCCCCAGTGCAGTGCAATGTAAGGGCGGGAGGCAGGACTGGAAGGGTGGGTGGGGGAGCACCCTCATAGAAGCAGGGGAGGGTGGTGGGATACGGGGTTTGGAGGGTGAACAGGGAAAGGGGATAACACTTGAAATGCAAATTAAGACAATATCCAAATAAATAAATAATTTGTGGCTGGAGCAGATGACTCAGCAGTTAAGAGCACATACTGATCTCTTCCAGAGAAACCAACTTTGTTTCCAGCATCCCTGTCAGGAGACTCACAACCACCTGTATGTAACTCCAGCTCTAGGGGCATCTGACGTCCCTGACTTCTGCAGGTGCCTTCACTCATGCACGCATACCTGCATACATCTGCACTCTGCACATGTGCCTGGACATCCCTACGCTCATTGAACACACCTGCACGTGGATTTTTTTAAAATTAGAATTCAAAAGCAATTTATTTTTATTTCATATGTATTTTGGCCTACATGTATGTCTCTGTAGTATAATTTGTGTGACCTACCCTTGGAGGTCAGAACAGGGCATCAGATCCCCTGAAACTGGACTTAAAGACAGTTGTGAGCCTCCATGTGGATTCTAGAAGTTGAACCTGGGTCCTCTGGAAGAGCATCCTGTGCTCTTAACTGCTGAGCCATCTCTCCAATACCAGCTTCCAGACTTTTGAAGACATCCATTAATATACTTTACATTGATTCTGACTATCCACATAACCCGAAACAAGTTTCATTGGCTGACTTGATTCTGCATGATCCATTTTTATTCTGTTTATTCATTACTAACTAAATCAGTTTTAAGTCCTATTCTAAGTTACAGACTCCAGTTGGCAGTACTGTTTTGTCTAGGATGACTGAGTGGTCTTCCACCTGTGAACCACCTGTTTCCGCTGCACAACCCTAACAAGAGCCAGAAGGGCACTTTAAACAGACTATTTCAGATAAACTGTTACAAAGTTACTTTACCCTTTTATCTCATTAGAGTGAGGGAAATATTGCCTACCTCCTTTCCCTCTGGAGGATATGATATTTCCCTGTCTATTGCACACTGGGAGTGGTGGGTGTGTCAGCTCTCTCTCATAGGCTACTATAGAACTCTGCCCTCCAGGAGCATTGCTTCAGTGGAAAGATGACACCAGTGTCAGGCTGGGAAAGGCTGTCCTCCATTTCAACACTCTGCACCTGCCAAAGCAAGAGCTGGCTCAGCCTCTTAACGTGGCTGCCCTTCCAGCGTTACACTGCACTGTGGATGTGTAGATCATGGCAGTGCCTATGTGTAGATAAAGGGGGTGCCCTGTTCTTGAGTCCTGGCTTCTGTAGGCTTCTGTAGTATACACATACACACACACACATACACACACACACACACACACACACACATATATATATATATATATATATATATATATATATATATACTTAAATATATTATTTCAAATATTTTTAAAATTTTAAATTTATTTTTCAAATTTAAATTTTATTTTTAATTTTTAATATATATATTATATATTTATTTATATTTAAATATATTATATATTATATGTTAATGTCTATATGAATATTTTTCATGTATGTAGGTCACACATGCTGGGCGTGGTGGCACATGACTTTAATCCCAGCACTCGGGAGGCAGAGGCAGACAGATTTCTGAGTTCGAGCCAGCCTGGTCTACAAAGTGAGTTCCAGGACAGACAGGGCTACACAGAGAAACACTGTCTCGAAAAACCAAAAAAACAAAAAAAACAAAAAAAACAAAAAGAAGAGGGTCACACATACATGGCAACACAGTACAACTTGCTGGTCTATGTTCTTACCTTCAACTACATGGGCCCCAGGGATTAAAGTCAAATCATTAAGGTTAGCATCTCATTCTTTTACCTACTAAGTCTCCTCGACAGCCTGGGTTGGGTTTTATTTCACTTTCAGTTATAGTCCATCACAGGGGGAAGTCAGGGCAAGAACCCAGAGGCAGGAACAGAATCAGAGGCCATGGAGGAACTCTGCTTACTGGCTTATTCCCCATGGTCTGCTCAGTTTGCTTTCTATACCATGCAGGACCACCTGGCTGGGAGTGGTACCACCCACAGTGGGCTAGGCCCTTTTGACATCAGTCACCAAGAAAATGCCTAACACACTTGCCTACAGACAATATGACAGAGGCTTTTCCTCATTGACATAAAACAAAACAAAACAGAAAACTAGCCAGCCTACATAACTAGTAGAGTAGAACAACTCTATTAACTGAAATACCCGAGTTTGGGGGGGTTTTAGGGGTTTTTTGGCTTTTTTTTTTCAGCTTTCCCATGACTCATCAAATCTGTCAGTGCCTCTTTTGTTTTCTCTTATACACTCCCCTCCTGCTCCTCTCCCTAACTCCTCCCATAGGCATCCTCCATTTCTCCGTCCCTCCATTGTTTTATAACCCATAGAGTTATTTTTGTGGTACCCACATATTTGTTGGGTGTGGGGCCATCTACTGGAATGTCATGAACCTTCCTTAAAGAAAACTCACTCCAGGAGGCAGAGGAAAGCAGGCATCCTGGAGTTTGCAGTCAGCCTGGTCTACATTGTGAATTCCAGGACACCCTAGCTCAACAAAATAAAACAAAACAAAATCTTGATCTTCCCAGGTCTTACCCAGGCCCCCACAGCTGCTTTGAGTCCATGAGCTCCGTGGGCCTGGCATGTCCAGAAGACATCGTTTTGCTCTGGTCCTCCCAAGTTTTTGGCTCTTAAAATCTTTGCACCCCCTCTGCTTGATGGCCCCTGGGCCTTAGCAAGTGTGTGTGATGTTAAAGGTCTCATCTGTAGCTGAGAGTCCCACGGATGTTTAGCTGTACTCTGACTGGTTGTGGTTCCCCTTTTCTCTCCTTCTTTTTCTTTTCTCTTATTTACTTTTGAGACAGAGTCTTTCTGTGTAGCGCTGGCTGTCCTGGAAATCTCTATGTAGAACAGGTTGTCCTCAAACTCCAGAGATTCACCTGCTCCTGCCTCCTAAGTGCTGGGATCAAATTCATGCACAACAATGCCTGGATAGTTTTGAGTTAATCAACCATCCATTGTACAAAGAAATGTCCCTTAAGAGGTCTAAGGGCTACTCTAATCTATGGGTAGGGACATATGATTTTAGAAGGGCCCTTCAGTACTCTGTTTATCTGACAGTATAGTAGTAGTTGGTTCACCATCATGTTATGTGGGTGATGTAGTCTAGTGCTGCAGATGGGGATGGAGAGATGACTCGGTAGCTAAGTCATGCTGATCTTGTAGAGGACCTAGGTTCAATTCCCAGTACCCACATGGAGACTCACAATTGTCTGTAACTCCAGTTCCAGGGATCTGATGCTTTCTGCTCTCCTCAGGCATACTTGTACACATACATCCATGCATGCAAGCACTTATATACATAAAATTAGTCTTTTTTAAATAAAAAAAAAGGATACATAAATAAGTGATGGAACTCTGCGTCCCCGTCCTTGAGGGCTCCTGTGTGATAGGGAAGCATTCGGGAAGGGATAACATCTTATCTGCTGTGCATGCTGTGAAGATAGTCTAGCCGAGTAAAGGCCGGAGTGACCCAGAGAAGCCTGAACGGCTTTTCTGGGCAGACAGCCTCTGAGCAAAGGCCAGAATAAAGTCACTGTGTGCATAGCTAAGGGAAGGACTTTGAATCCATGGAATAGCAGATTCAAAGGAGGGCACTAGAGTCTGCTCAAGGAGCCTGTGGAGGCTGAGGTAGAAGTGGAGGTGGCTGGGTAGAGGCAGCAAAGAGAGTATAGGAAATGATCTCAGAGAAATGGCCAGAGGCTGGGTGATTTTAGGCCTTTCCAAGTTTAAGTCAAATGTTTGCGTTTGAACTTTAAGGGAGGTGGGAGCCAATGGAAGGATTTATGTTTACAAGAATCACTGTGACCTGCTGTGTTGAGAAGACTGTAGCAGGCAGGCCTAAAGCTGGGAGCACATTTAGGAGTTACAGTCCTATTCCAAATGAGAGATGGTAGGCACTAGAACTTATTGGTGCACTACTAAATAATGCAGGATCCCTGAGAATGGGGAGAATCCTGGACTGATTGCCACATTAAAGTTCTCCCACTGCTGAGACAGGGCTCCCAGTGCCCTACCAGCTGTGGGAAAAGCTGTGCATATATCAATGTTGATGAGCTGGGGCAAGTTCAGTCCTGCACATAGCTGATGGCACTTGGTGTGTTTAGCATTCGTGGCCAGGCTTTTCTCCACGCTGTAGAGCAGAGGGAACCTCTACTACCTTTTAAAGAGAGGACAGGGAAAATGTTATCAGTGGGGGAGAGGGGGAGAGTCATCTTGCCAAGCCCTTTGTGTTGGAGTGTTGCAGAACGAGCCTCGCTGCTGCAGGCTTCAGTAGAGCTTGGGACTCTCAGACCCTGTGAGAGTGGAGAGCAGCCCAAACCTCCCTTCCAGCAAACAGGAAGCTGGTTTGAGTTAAGAACATAAAATAAAAACCAGCTGATGCCCCTGAATGTTTTCCTCTGCTCCTCCTCTTCAGAGAGTCAAAGGAAACTGCTCCCACTCCTTTGGATGACTACTTTAGAAAGCCAGAAGAAAGAAAAAAAAAAAAAAACCAAACCCATAAATCCTTTGAAAACAAGCCAAGATTTCAGCCCATGCAAACTTCTGCTTGTGGGATTTTCCTAGCCAGGAAGTATGTTCCTCTGTGCAAAGCCCTGAGAGGAAAGTGACAAAACCCAAAGATTGCCGTAGTTGGGCCTGGGCCTCAGCCTGGCGGGAAGAAGTGTGTGGCGGTTTCCCATGCTTAATCTCCCGGCACATGTGGAGGTCATGCGGTGGACAGAGTGGATGTGGCTAGAAGTAAAAGAAACATACAGAGTGTGTCACAGCATGTGCTGCGATCACGGATTGTTTATGAAAATTGTACTTCAGCTTTGTTTGCCTGTACACATACATGTATATACACACTGGACCACAGTATAAAGCATGTTTCTTACTATGACTAGATCATGGTAAAAATGGTTTTCTTACTATGAAAACTGTTCTTCAGGGTATGCTTAAATCAAACCGAATCTTTCTGCTTTGCTTGTTGAAAGTTGCAAACTACTTTTAATATTCTCTATAGAACTGGATTCTCTACCCACAGAACACCTACTCACATTCCTATGAGAGGGAAGGGCAGCCAAGAACCAGCAGACTTGGTCTTTGGGACTAACACTGAACGATAGGGAGGTAAGGGATTGTACACATTTGAATCTAAAGGATTTGCTTCGAATTATATTGGTGTGATGAGAACTGGAGGTTTGTAGCTCATTGTACTTGATTTGATGACCTCTGTATTCATCAAACATAGTGGCTTCAGACTCCTCTCCCCTCCCTCCCTCCCTTCCTCCCTCTCTCTCTCTGTCTCTGTCTCTCTGCCTCTCTGTCTGTCTGTCTCATCTATGTCTTAGGCAGTAAGGACAATAGCTATGCTCCTGAACACCCCTACACCCCTTCCTCTGGTCCAGTTAAAGGCTCAGTGTCAAGACCCTGATCCGGGATAACTGAAGGCAGTAGACTCCAGAGGGTAAGCTTGTACTCTGTAGTCAGTACCAATTGACTGGAGCCAGTAAGGCTTTAGACTGAGAAAGAAATGGAATGAGGCAGAAATTCGGACTTGCTGTCCAGAATGTCTAGCACAGGCAGGCTAACATTAGGTCTGATGGTGCAGCTGGGTGGTGGGTAAGTGAGCAGCATGGAGCTTGGCCTGACGCACTGTAACTAAACCACCGGTGTGGTGCGTAAGCACATGTTGCAGTTCCTGGTCCATAGCACAAAGAAGCATTCCCACCTAATTCAATGGCCTTGGAGGTTTCATTTTTTTGCTGTTGTTACTGTTATATTTAGTTGTGTGCATGTGTACATATGTGTGTGGTCAGAGGAGCTAAGCGGGACCTCTGGGGCACTTTCAACTCTTCCCTGTTTGAGGGCAGTAAGAGAAGACACATCCAGAACTATGCCAGGTGATTGTGGGCTTCCCACTCTAGACGCTGGCCTGTCACAGTCACTCCTCCTGGCGCTGCATATGGTTTATCCACTCCTGGACCCTCCAAGACTATCCAGGTCAGAGGCTTCATAGGAGAGGACGCTCTGTTTACATGGGCTCCTCGCCCTAAATCAAGGAAGAACAAGGACATCCCCAAGGGAAGGCTCATGCAGGAAGTGCAGACAGCCCTGGAGGGAACTAGAGCTGGAGTGACCAGAAAAACTGTGTGACAAGGAGTGCCATGGAGGGACAATTATGAGGTTATAGGGCACTGTGGGTCTCACATGACCTCATCCACAGAAAGACTAGTCAATTAATTTGAGGTTAGTCTAGAAGGGTTTGTGTGGCCTGCAGACAATGCAGGACAGCAACACCGTTGATGAAGGTGGGGAATGTCTCATGTGTCATGTCTTCTCAGACTATCCTGGCATTTACACAGGCTTCCCTTTCATCTCTGTGGGAGTTTTGGCTTAATAACAATAATCAGAGTACTGTGAGCATCTGTGATTCGCAAAAACACAGCAGTAAGCCCTTCTTAGGCCTCCTAGGCTCCTAGACTTTTAACTGGCAGACACGGGAGGTGGAGTCCTTTGATGGGACGCAAAGATCAAGGATGTCCGAGTTACCTAATTGATACCTAACGTTCTTCTGGCTCTCGGTAGAGAGATCACAGTGGCCTTTGAAGGTTTGAAGGCCAGTGACCTCTTGTCAATCTCATAGACCCCAGGTCCTAGCCTACAGTTAGTGCCTTCTCACATCGGAAGGATTCTTGTTCCTCTTTGGTCATAAACCTGTACTTTAACCCATGTTTTCTTTCCCATGGTAACAGCAGGTGGAGCGTGATTAATGCAGGTGACACTTATTACTGGCATTTTCTCGTATGGCCAAGAGGATTTTGATCAGAACAAAGTCTGAAAAAGACCCAGACTGAATAAGGTTGTAGGGAAATAGTGCGTCAGAGGCTGGGTTGTAGGAGCCTTTAGCACCCACCTCGAACCCTACTGTGACTGTCATCCTATGGTCTGTAAGGAGTCACTTCTCTGTCTTGCTCTAACAGGTAACCTTGGAGAAGGTCCTGGGAGTAACAGTATCTGGAGGAAGAGGACTTGCTTGTGACCCCCGATCTGGCTTAGTTGCCTACCCAGCAGGGTAAGTTAAGTGCCTTTCAGGGCATCTTGCTACATGAAAGTGTATTTTTTATTTCTTACTAACATGTTATTCATTGAGAATTTCATACAATATACTTTGGTCCTATTTACTCCCTTCCCCTACTATTCCCACATCCACTCCCCCTTCCTACCCATTTTACTTGGTGCTCTCTCCCTCTTCTCTCCCCCCCCACCTTTTTAAAGACCCATCAAGTCATATTTGTGTTGCCCAACTACTCTCAGGTGTGGGGCTTATCCTTGGATGTGGTCACCCTCCCAGGGGGGTCACACCATTAAAGAAAGCTGGCTTTCCCTCTTCCAGCAGTTGCCAGGTGCCAACAGCTTCTGGGTTAGATGTGGGACTTTTGCCCACTCACCACTTCTACCCACTCCCCAGTCCACCCATGTTAGGATTTTGACTGGCTTGAGCTCACTGAGATCCTATGAATGCAGTCACAACTGCAGTGAGTTCTTAGGTGCAATTGTCATGCTGTATCCAGAAAGTTTCCTTGAAGAAAGTTATGGCCTCTGGCTCTTACAATTTCCCCACCCTCTTCTGAGAAGATCCCTGAGCCCTGGGGACAAGAGTGTGACTTGTGATCAATGGTCAGTGATCCACTTGAGGTGGACAGGAGGTTTCTGAAATCTCCTAAGAGAGACATCTAGGTCAGTGTTTTGATGCTATTTCTGTGGAGAAAATGCAGTCTAAGTAAAAATTCTTTATTGGGTAGTATTCTTTCTGTATCCTGTATTGATTTTTGGTCACACCTACCCATTCACACATACATATTTGTATTTTTTTGTACAGGATTCCCAATACCATCTTTTTTAAAACTATTTTTAAAATTTTTATGTGTATTAGTGTTCTGCCTACACTCTGTAGACCATGTGTGAGCCTCGTGGAGGCCAGAAGAAAGCATCAGATTCCCTGAGACTGAAGTTCCAGATGGTTGTGAGCTGCCATATAGGTGTTAGGAATCAATCCTAGTCCTTTGGAAGAGCAGCCAGTGCACCTAACTGCTGAGCCATCTCTCCAGCCCCAGCACCATCTTCTGATCCATAGACAGATCCCTTACCCACTGCACCACTGGCCCACCCCCAGCTCCATCTTTAATAACTACCTTCTAGTAATTTTTAATGGCTTTATTGTGATATGACACCAAATGTTTAAAATCCCTAACAGGGATGCAGTAATGCCCACTGGCAGAATGCTTACCTATTTTCAAGGCCTTAGTTTTGATTCCTAGCAAAATAAATATCCAACTCATGAACTTTAGTAATTTTCTAGAGTCTGCAGCCATCACCACAGTCAACTTCAGAAGCTCCATTCAGTCAGTCAGGTGCAGTGCTCTGTAGTACTTAGTACTTGAGAAGCATAGCAGGATAGCACTTGAGCATAAGGAGCTTGAGGCTGGTACTGTTATCGACTCCATAGTTTAGGGAAGCAAACTGAGATGCAAGGTGAAGCAGTTTGTTTAAAATCACATTGCCATTGTCTCTATTGGAGTTCAGGTCCCAGTAGCCTGACTACAGCGCTCTGGCTTTTCTTCTTTTCTTCTTTTGATTTTTTTGTTTGTTTGTTCGTTTGTTTTTGTTATGGGGGGGTTGATTTGTTTTGTTTTGTTTTGTTTGGCTTTTTGAGACAGGGTATCTCTGTCTCTGCTAATGGCCCTGGCTGTCCTGGAACTTGCTCTACAAATAATGCTGGCCTTGAACTCACAGAGATCCAGCTGCCTCTGCCTCCCAAAGGCTGGGATTTAAAGGTGTGCACCACTATGCCCAGCCAGAGCTCTGACTCTTTTTTTTTTTTTAAGATTTATTTATTTATTATATGTAAGTTCACTGTAGCTGTCTTCAGACACTCCAGAAGAGGGCATCAGATCTTGTTACAGATGGTTGTGAGCCACCATGTGGTTGCTGGGATTTGAACTCCGGACCTTCGGAAGAGCAGTCGGGTGCTCTTACCCACTGAGCTATCTCACCAGCCCCGAGCTCTGACTCTTACATGGCAAAAAGGGGAAAAGTCAGATTTTCTGTTCTTTCTCTAAACTGTCTGTCTGACACTTGAGGATAGTTTAAGAACAGATTAGTCTATGCCAGGAGACTTCTGCCCCTGGGTTCTGAGGAGGGTGTCTCTGGTGTTCTGGGGTCTGATGGTATTTAGTGACCGTAGTCAGGGCCCTGTGGTTGCTTCTGTGACTTAGCCTGGCAAAGACCGGACAGGCCTCCAGAAGCAACCTGATAAAAGACCTACCCTGCTAAATAACCCAGTGCTACCTGCCTCAAGGGAAGTCCACTTATTCTGTGCCTGCCCATGCCTGAGAAGGCCAGGTCCCTTCTCCATGGGAGTAGGGCTGGGGCTAGATGTAGGCTGTGCAGAAAAGCTTGCTTCTGGTATGCTGAACCTTGGGAGGTATGAAACTCTGACCCACTCTCCTTCCACATACTTCTGTGCCAGGCCTAGAGCCTTTGAGTGTGTGCTTATCTTTACAGGCATTTGCAGCCCAGTGTGCCGCCTGTGACTCCTCCTTCTGGTCTAGGGTCTCCTAGGAAATGTCCTGAGTGCTCTTTGCTTTGGTCAGCCCTGGGCAATGCTCCCAAGCTGTTCACTGAGCTATGGCTTTCTTAGGATGTTGGTTTCTCCCTTTGCAAATGGCTGCTCTCTGTTGCACTCCTAGGGTTCATGGGGTCCACTACCATCTGTGTGAGACCAAGCAGGCTTTCCTCCCCCTCCTTTGCTTAGCACCACCCTCAGCCCCCACCCTTGTTCCTGCTGCTCTTGCTGTCTGAGCCTGCTCAGGTATCCTAGAAACAAGAAAAGAAACAAAACTCCGAATCCTCCCAGAGGCCTAGTAGCAGCTATCAAACCAAAACAAAATTTTCTGAGAGGAAATGAAACAGCACAGTGAAGGGGGTGGGGGGCAGCACATGTGTCAGTCAGGCAGCGGTGGGTGGGGTCTGAGTGAACATGGCCTCAGTTTCATGACCCATCAGTTTCAGTGGATCTTGTTTCTCTTCTCCAGAGCTTTTCCTGAGCTATTGTTGTCCCACAGGAAGCCCACCTCTCACCTGTCTTACTTGAAGCTTCCTGTATTAGTTACTGTCTCCTTGCTGTGACAAACGGCTTAAGGGTGCCCTCGAACTATGAGCCAAAAACACCCCCCCCCCTTCTTTCTCAAAGCATGGCAGTAAGAGCATGAGGCCGCCAGGCACACGGCACCCATGGGAGGCAGCAGGCACACGGCACCCATGCTTGGGAGGCAGCGGTGGTGCTGGTGCTCAGCTTGCGCTCTCCTTTCTGTCTGGTCCGCCCCAGCCGACAGAATGGTACTGCTTACAATGCCAGCTAACCCAGTTTAGAAACGCCCTCCCAGACATCTGTAGAGTTTTGTCTCCTACACGATTATAGATTATGATTATATCTTGTCTAATTGGCAATATTACCCATCACATCCCTTACCTCAGGGTGCCAATGAAATCCTCATGTCCTCTCTTTGAGAGACCTAGTTTGGTTGAACCCTCTTAGTTGAGCTGGTCCTCCCCCGCCCCCAGCTGGCTCCATAGTTCCTTTGTCTCTTTGGTCTGGTTGGCCTTGCCCTCCCACACCTCGACCCTGCATGCACTGGCAGTGTACCTTGGTGAGCACTCTGAACAGAGCTGCTTTTCAACCACTGGGGTAGGAAGTGCGAAGAGACTGGACTTTTCTAGCAGTAAGAGGAAGTGCCTTGCTTTTTCAGTGGTGAAAAGAGGAAAATTCCTTTCCTGAGTGTGCCCTTATTGGGATTTATGCTGAAATCCCAGCATTATCAAACAGCCTGAGAACTAGATCCTTGAACTTGTTACCCGATGGAATCGTATACAGAAACACGTACTCACCAGCAGCCTCTGTCTTACCTTCTGTTGTGTATTTCTAACATCAAGTCAGGGCTTTTAGTTCTTCCCGTAACAGTTTGCTAACTGACTTATTTGTTCATTTGGTCAGCAGTTTATTAAACAACCTGCTCCGCTTAGTCATGCTTAGACACCAGGGATATAGCAGTAAACAGGAGAGACCGGTCACTCATATTGTGAAGTTTAGGAGCAAGGAGTGTGAGCAGGCAATAAGCATGCAAACAAATTAGTGAGCAAGGGAGGATCAGAGAGTTTAGGTGCTCTGAACAGTCAGGGAGATGGGAGAGACAGCACATAAGGAGCCAGGAGCTTAAGAGGGTGCTAGTGTTAGATTAGGTGGTTGGGGCGCTGGAGAGATGCTCAGTGGTTAACAGCACTTGCTGCTCTTGTAAAAGACCTGGGTTTTGTTCCTAGCACCTGCATAATGGCTCACAACTGTCTCTACTTCCAGTTCCAGGGAATCCAGTGCCCTCATCTGGCCCCTGCAGGTTCCAAGTAGGCATGTGGTGCATATGCATACATGCAGGCAAATATTCACATGCATAAAATTAAAAAATAAAATGAGAAAATTGTGTGGTCAGGGCTCCATGGGGAGTACCAGAACTGATCCTAGCATGACAGAAGATGGCAGTGTGTGAGCTTTGATGCTGCTGTGTTTCACATGGAGGACATGTCAAGTGCAGAGCCTCTAAGGAAGAGAGGAGGTATTTCATTAGAGGAATTAGTCAGCTAGTGGCTAATCTAGAGTGAGTGAGAAGATGGGAGCTCAGAAAACATTGTTATGTTTTTAAATCTTGCTGCTTATAAGGATTTGCCTCTTGTTGGGGAAAGAAATGTCTGTGGAATTGTTGGAGAGATAGCTCTGTCCACATTTAACCTTTTTTCATGTCTTAAAAACATGTTTTCCCAAGCCGGGCATGGTGGTGCACGCCTTTAATCCCAGCACTTGGAAGGCAGAGGCAGGTGGATTTCTGAGTTCAAGGCCAGCCTGGTCTACAGAGTGAGTTCCAGGATAACCAGGGCTATACAGAGAAACTCTGTCTCGAAAAATAAAAAACAAAACAAAACATGTTTTCCCATGTTTTTGAGGAGGGATTGTAACTATCCCATAAACAGGCATTACTGGGTCTCATGGGCGATAGCCTAAGCGGGTTATTTGGAAGGCACTGAATTCTAGGTACCTCAAGAGGACAACAAGCAGGGATTCTCCAGTTAACACATTAGCCTCTTTCTCTCTTGGAATAATTAAAGCTATAAGATTCCTGTTTTGGAAGCAAACTGGCATCATAGTCTATAATTCAGCTTCTGGTAACACTAGAACTCATTGGTTTGTAGAAAGTGTTGTGTGGTATGCTGTACACTGGAGCTTCCTGTCACAAAAGCTAACCTCCTGGTGGCCTTTTCTTGGTACCCTTCCAGAAGATTGCCAAGTAACTGTGTTCATTACCTCTGTCATTGCTAAAATAAAATACCCGGCAAGGCAATGTCTGGGTCTGTTTTGGCTCATATCTGAGAGTATAGTTCAAAACAGAGAGGAGGCTGTGGTGACAGGGGTGGTGGGACACACAGAGAGATGGATGCTGGCAGTGACTCATTTTCTCCTTTAGTCTGGGGCTCAAGCCCATGAGATGGTGCCATTTACATTCAGGGTAGGCTTCCTCTACTTAATTAAACCTTTTTGAAAACATCCCCATAGTCACTCTAAGGAGCAGTCATTGCCTGTTACCATGGTGATTCTAAACCTGTCAAGTTGACAAGATAAACCATCACAACTCTACCTCTTAATCATCTTATCACTCAAACACATCATTTCAATAACATTCCACCACGTCACCTCAAATCTCATTTTCATCTCAGATTTCAAAAATACGTTGTCTATCTCCAAACATCTCTCAGTCTTTAACAGTCTTAATATTAATACTCTTCAGAAATTCAAAGTACATTGTTAGACTCAAGACAGTCTCTTAACTATGAGCCCTTTAAAATAAAACAATTTCCATATTTCTAATATAATAGGGCTCAGAACAAATATTCCTGTTGCAAAAGGGAAGAATGGGAGCAGAGAAAGTATAGACCTCCCAGCAGGACCAAAGCCCAGGAGTGCAAACACCAAGCCCTGCAGGGCCCTGGCATGTGGGCCTCAGCACATGGACCTCTGATGGAGTCGCTTGGGCAACTTGTCTCTTGAGCTCTGCTGCTGCAGTGCACATAGATTCTGTTGGGTCACCTTCACTCCATGTCTGGTAGATATCACTTAGCCTTAGCATCCTCAAAATCCTAGGTTGTTCATTGGAATTTAGGCTTCATTTTTCCCAGCGTCACACAGTGGTCTCTTCAGGACCCTAGCATTGCCACACATTGCTTGCATTAGTGGCTTTCTGGAGCCTTGGAGGAAGCCTCCCGTTCCCACTCACCTTTGCATCTTTTGTTCATGCCTGCACACCCAAGACCAGAGGGACCATGCTGCCAGGTTCCTCTACTAGTGTGAGAGGTAGCTTGCCCAGGCCTCCCACCATAGCTGCAGCATCCTCTGTGTGCCTGAGGCTCATCCTGGGAAAAACGTTTCCATTACCTGCACTGCTGCTGGTCCTTTAGTGGGCGAGTTCTTTCTCTCAGGTTCCTTTGCTAATGTTCACGGCACAGCAGGACATTCTGTAACCATTTTAGCTGCTTTCTCTGCATTCACAACTTAAACTCTCTTACGTTCTTTTTCCCCACTGCACCTTTCTTTCTGCCTTAATTGCTTTTCTCTCACTACAGATCTGGATCAGAGCAGTGAGCAGTAAGCTTGACACACCTGTCTTATTAGTATTCGTGTGTCTTGACTAAGACTATTCTTCTGCAAGACAAACTAGTCCATTACTTTTGAATTCAGGTGCAATCAAATTCTCAGGATTTGAGCAAAATGAAGCAAGGTTCTTTGCCAAAATATAGCACAAATAATACAGCCCAGTTACTGAGACAGTCCTCGTACCCCTTGAAACCTCATGAGCTAGGCCATGACCGCCATATTCTCAGCGTTTTGATCTTCCAAACTCCCACCAGACTGGTCTAATAAGCTCTGCTTACAGCAAACCAGGGCTTCTCTAGCCTCCAGCTCCATACACTCTTCCACATTCCTCAGGCTGACCAGTTCCAAAGACCTTTTGAACCATTTAAGTTTCATCATAACAACCCCTTTTCCCAGTTTGCTTCATTAGTTACTGTGGTGCTTTGAATAAGAATGGCTTCCATAGCCTCTTACGTTTGAATGCTTAGCTACCAGGGAGTGGAACTGTTGGAAATGATTAGGAGGTGTGGACTAGTTGGAGGCTGTATGTCACTTTGGGTGGACTTTGAGGCCCAGTCTCTCTCTGCCTGTGGGTCAGGATGTAGCTCTCAGCTACTTCCCCAGTGCTATGATGATGATGGACTAACCCTCTGAAGCTGTAAACAAGCCCCAGTGAAATGCTTTCTTTTATAAAAGTAGCCTTGGTCATGTGTCTCTTCACCACCATAGAACAGTGACTACAACAGCTACTCTTCTTGTTGCTGTGACAGAATCCCTGATAAAAGCAGTTTAAAGAAGGAAGCTGCCGGGCGGTGGTGGCGCATGCCTTTAATCCCAGCACTTGGGAGGCAGAGGCAGGCGGATATCTGAGTTTGAGGCCAGCCTGGTCTAGAGTGAGTTCTAGGACAGCCAGGGCTATACAGAGAAACCATGTCTTGAAAAAGCCAAAAATAAAAAGAAAGAGAGAGAGAGAGAAAGAGAGAGAGAAAGACAGACAGACAGAAGGAAGCTTGGGCTGGTGATATGGCTCAGTGGGTAAGGGCACTGACTGCTCTTCTGAAGGTCCTGAGTTCAAATCCCACAACTACATGGTGGCTCACAACCACCCATAATGAGATCTGACGCCCTCTTCTGGTACATCTGAAGTCAGCTACAGTGAACTTATGTATAATAATAAATAAATCTTTAAAAAAAAAAAGAAGGAAGCTTATTTTGGGCGTATTTTGGTTGAAGCAGAAGCCCACCATGGCTGGGAAGTCACAGTGCCAGGGGTGAGGTAGCTGTGCACATCGCATCAGAGACACGAAACTCCCGCTCAGCTTCCTTTCTTCTTATTATTCAACTCAGGACCTCAGCTTGTCGCTTTGTGGCATCTGCCCTACTCAGTTAAACCATTTTGGATACTCACAGACATGCCCAGGGGTACGTTAGTGCGGTTCTAGGAAAGCCTGGGAAGTAGACAGTAAAACACAGTGGCCACCGTGCTGTCATGTCGATGTGCACAGGGCTCTGAGAGGCTCTGTGACGCTCCTTCTACTTTACGGATGAGAAGGAGGAGACCGAGGTTTTCGAAAGGAAAGAAACAAGTTCAAGGCCAGATAGTATATTAGCAGACAGACCTACCTGACCACAGTGATCTTCATCTTCCTCCCAGTGCATTGCCCTTGGGCATCAGGGAGGGAGTTATGGCTGTAACATGGGGGAGCCATGGGCCTGCCCTGCAGCTCTGAATCATAGCTCTCAAGGTTTGCAGCTGAGCTTGGAGGTCTTATAGTTAGTGATTTAGTTTGTGTTCGCTCTTTCTTTCTGCCTGCCTGCCTGCCTGCCTGCATGCCTGCCTGCCTGCCTGCCTGCCTGCCTGCCTTCCTTCCTTCCTTCCTTCCTTCCTTCCTTCCTTCCTTCCTTCCTTCCTTCCTTCCTTCCTTCCTTCCTTCCTTCCTTCCTTCCTTCCTTCCCTCTCAAGCTCTCATGTATTCCACACTGGCCTCAAACTCACTATGTAGCCCTTAAACTTCTGATCCTCCTGCCTCCACGTTCTGAGTGTTGAGAATATAGGCATGTACCACCACACATGCTCGGTTTATTAATGACTTAAAGCTTTATTTATACCTTCCAAAAATCTCGAGTACCAGTCTTCCTGGAGCTGGGGACTTAACAGTAAACAACACACAAAAATAGAATCTCTGCTGAGTTAGATCTGTCGTGCTAGGCACTCCTCTCAAAGCATATTATGTAAAGATGGTAAGTTGCTACATGCTTTGGAGAAGGAGTTGGCCATGGTGGTAAAGCGCAGTAAAGAATGTGAGAAGTGACAGTTAATAAAGGACTAGAGGCTGGCATTGAGTCATGGAGGGACTTTCACTGCGCCTCCCTGTTGCCCTTCTGATTTCACTTAGCCTGAAGGAAATCTGAAGACACATTGTTTCTGGTTGACCCTCCCGGGCCTGCCCATGTGTTTGCCTCTCTACTCCGTGGTTCCTGATTGTCCTTTGGCTTTGACTCTGGAGGCTGGAGAGTGGTAGGAGATGGCTCCTGTGAGAGAGAAGGAAGCAAGCCTGGGCCTGTGCAGGGATGGGAATGCAGAGGGCTTGGCCCTTCCTGGCGCTGGTGTCCCACAGCATGACTCTCCTAAACTGAGGCCCTAAGGGACTGAGGCCTTACCCTCCCTCTGTAAAGATGAGCAATCTCTCTGTGCCCTCAAGTTCTAAGTTACAAGAGTCAGCCTGTTGCGCCAGCCCAACCCAGCAGTCTTTGTTGATGATTTCAGTGAATATTGCTGCAAGGGCTTACCCTGCTGGGCAAGGACATTGGAAGTGAAGGGCCAATGACTGATGCCAGTTGTGTCCCACCCTCCTCTCCCTAGATGACTACGTTGCCTGTAGGCCCTCTTGTTTACTTGGAAGGACATGGGCACAGCTCTTCATAGAGAAATACATATGTGCTTTTTCTCTCTGAGGGGTTGTTTTCCAGTCTGAATAAATCTGGGTAAAAAGTTTAAAGGCCTTACCCTGTGTATTTCTATCCCTGCCATGCCAGAGAATTTCCTGGCATGAGACAAGGGGAGGAAAAGGAGGTGGAGTAGGGTTTGCTCATCTACCTGTAGCCAGTCATCTTTCTGCCTGCATTGTGTATACACACATAAACATACACACACTCACACACTCACACATATACACTTAAACATATACTCATACACACACACACACAAAAAACCCGCACACTTATACACACATTCACACACACACACACACACACACACACACACACACACACACACACACACAGTGTTGTGTGAACTTGAACTTAGGAGATGGAGGAAACATAAGAAATTGTATTCCATGAAGACTTGAAAGGTTTTCTTGTTTTGTTTATAACAGGATTATATACAGCCCAGGCTGACCTCACATCCACTATGCAGCTGAAAATGACTGAACTCCTGACCCTCCTGCCTCCACCTCCCAAGTGCTGTGATTATATGTGTGTGCCACCAGAACAAGTTAAAGGCCACTGTGCTGCTTTAGGGTGACAGACTTCAGGGAACACTCACAGGCAGGGACCACAACATGAAGTTGTTCTGCATTTAGATCATAGCTGGTGTCATTGTGTCACCAATGCATTTAGAGGAAGTCTGTCGCAGAGAGTGGAAGCCCTTTGCCCTTGTTCATCCGTTTCTAGTCAGGAAGCTAGTAGCCTCTAAGGTCAGACCAGCCAGCCGCCTTTACTAGAGCTCAGCCTGTAGAGGGCTCGTCACAGGTCAACAGAGATTGGGAGAAGGTTCAGAAAACAGCAGCCACAGAAAACTCTGTGGGTTCTAAATAGATGATGGCAGGCCTAGAGGATATTATTCTGCACATTATAAGCAGCCTTTGAATTGTAAGTGATGTGCACTTTCATGTGTGCTTTCACAGACTGTTCAGACGTGACAGGATACAAGGTTTCCAGAGCCCTTGCTTTAGTCATGGTTCATGTTTGGGGCAAGGTTTTACTTTGTAGCTCAGTCTTGCTTTGAACTCAATATATTGTACATTGCATATTTGAAGAATCAAGACTTCGTTCTTCAGCCTACCAAATGCTGATATGACAGGTATACCCCTAAACATGGCTTTTGTCATATCTAAGACCCTCCTGACCATGGCATTTTAAAGGGAAATTCAGGAGATCAGAACTTGAGGTAAGAAGTGAAAAGAAAGCCGGGCAGTTGTGGCACACGCCTTTAATCCCAGCACTTGGGAGGCAGAGGCAGGCGGATTTCTGAGTTGGAGGCCAGCCTGGTCTACAAAGTGAGTTCCAGGACAGACACAGCTACATAGAGAAATCCTGTCTCGAAAAACCAAAAAAAAAAAAAAAAAAAAGAAGTGAAAAGAGAAAGGAATAAGGAATGGGGCAAAGGGATCAGGAAAGAGTGGGATTGGGGATAAAAGGAAGAAAACCACTGAGGAACGGCTGGTCGGGCAGGGCAGTTAGTGGTGATGAGACCTAAGACTGTCTGTTGGTCAGCTGGAAGTTCTGGATGTGTTTGGTCCCATCAAAAGTCTAGTGTCCCCAGGGAATATGTGGGCTCTGTATATTGGATTCATTTACTGAGCCTGAGATGCTAAGTACGGATTATCAATATGCACCTCTACCTAGTTTCCACTGCAGTCGGTGCTCTTTCTTCTTCCACTCTATGGTATGGCAGCCTCCAGGCTTGCTCTTGTCTGCTGTTCCACCGGTAAGAGGTTAGGCAGCCAGACAACAGGCCTGGTGCCTGCTCATCACCACAGAGCCTGCCTCGAGCACTGTCTGGCCCTTGACCTGTAGCTTACTGCTGCTGATTCTGGCCATTCAGCTTCCCTCGCCAAAGCTGCTCAGGACAGTCTATCTGGATTCGATCCCAACTGGACGCCTGTTGCCTTCGAGGAAAAGTTGCTCAGCCCTTTTTTGTGAACTAGGACAAACCTTTACTTGTCTTGCTCTAGTGGCCAGAAAGCCCTGCTTAGGCCCTGAAGCTAGGCGTCCTTTGGCTCAGTTGGAAGCTTTGTAGCCTTCCCAAGTCATTCCCAAGGTCCTCCCAAGCTATCTCTGCTCCCTCCACCTCCAGCTTAGGCCTCCTTGCAGTTCTAGCCCCTAGCATAGCCCGTGTGTTCTTTCTTACTCAGTAGGTAGAAGCATACCATCTCTAACAGTGATTAAGACATGTGGCTCCAAGCCTGAGAACCAGTTGCAAGCTGAGGCCTGAGCTGATCAAATCACATTAACTCTTCCATCTTCCATTCATTCCTTGGGATATGTTCAAAGGCTGGGGGAAGGCCCTGTCTCTGCTGTCCTTTAGGAGTATGATCAGAGATGGGACTGACAGTCAGGGTCCTGGTGACTAGGCTTCTGGTGGAGAGCCTTTCTATTATGGGAATCTGATAATAGACCCTTTTGGGTGGAGACTCCGACCTGTTCCCTCTGCTGGGTGACCAGAAGTCTCAGTGGGCTCCTGAGGAAGCTATGGTTCAGTGTGACATCTCACTCATCTCCTCAGGTGTGTGGTCGTCCTCTTCAATCCCCGGAAGCACAAACAGCACCACATCCTCAACAGCTCCAGGTGTGTGGGCCTGGCCTCAGGGGCTGGGGGTGACCGTGGCCGGGGGCCTGAGGCCCTGTGGCCAGATAGGGACGCGCATATACACTCTTGAGTTTGTTGGCCTTGCCTTTGGGAAATATGCATGAAGGATGGAGGAAGGGAGGTTGGGGAAGGGGGCACAGTCTAGGGTCAACCAAACCTGCCCCGTCTCTTGTAGGAAAACCATTACTGCCCTTGCCTTCTCCCCTGATGGCAAGTACTTGGTCACTGGAGAGGTAAGTGAAGAACAGGGTGGCAATATTGTAGCTTATGGACACCCTGCCTTCAACCAAAGCCACCGTCCTGTGTTCCAGCTAGGGTGCTGTCACTTTGGCTTCAGGGATTGATACCCTGGTTCCTGCTTTGACCAGATAGCTGTTCTTAAGCTTTAGTGTGATCAGGCTCCCTGGGAGGGCTTTTCAAAGTGCTCACAGCTAGGCTCCTACTCCAAAGTTGTTTGATTCTATAACCTTCTTTTAAAAGTAAAACCAAGCCCGGGTGGTGGCGCACGCCTTTAATCCCAGCACTTGGGAGGCAGAGCCAGGTGGATTTCTGAGTTCGAGGCCAGCCTGGTCTACAACGTGAGTTCCAGGACAGCCAGGGCTACACAGAGAAACCCTATCTCAAAAAACAAAACAACAACAAAAAAGTAAAACCAAAACAAGAAATATTAATTAATTTCTTTATGTGGGGGAGGGGTCATGAAGGTTATGTCAAATGCTTTACACGCTGAAGTCATCTCTTGCCTCCTTTCCCCCAGAGCTTCTAACAATGTGGGGTAGTTAAGGACACATTTATCCTAAAATATTCCTATCTTCAGATGCCCCCTGCTGGGCACATGAGGAACATGGCCCTTGGTTTTACAAGGAGGCAGTCAGGGTAGATGCCTGCTGCTGCTTGCTAGAACCATTCAAGGAGCTTTGACCAGACAGAGGCAAGGGCTAACCTCTGCTGACACTGGTGTCCTCAGATCCTTTTTCTATGCCTTTATCTTGCTCTCCCTTGTTGAACACTGGAGGGACAGTGTTTAAAGCTGGGGAGGTGAGAGACTAAGGAGGCTACACATAACACCTTCCACAGTTCTCACGTGCGGTTTTGCCTCCCTGCAGAGTGGGCACATGCCTGCCGTGCGGGTTTGGGATGTGGCTGAACGTAGCCAGGTGGCAGAGCTACAGGAGCATAAGTATGGTGTGGCTTGTGTGGCTTTCTCCCCAAGTGCCAAGTACATTGTGTCTGTGGGCTACCAGCATGACATGATTGTCAACGTGTGGGCCTGGAAGGTGAGTAGGCTGGTGACAGCCTTAGCGGCCTCATGAGGGTTCCCATGGGGGTGGAGGGGGAACTGCTGACCCAAGCAACCTCATTTCCTTCACTGTCTCCAGCTCTTCCTTGAACAGTATTTGAAGTACAAAATAGCACCTGAGGAGCAAGGGTGTTTCTAGAGGCTTTTCCTACACATCTAAGGAATTAAACCTTTGAATTCCTTTAGAAAAGAGGTTGGGTTTTTGTTGTTATTGTTTTGTTTTCTGACCATTAAATACCAGAAAGGAAGAGTTTTGTTTTTCCTCTCTTTCTGTTGTTGTTTTGTTTGTTTGTTTGTATTTGTTTTTATTTTGGGGTTTTTTTTTGTTTTTGAAGTAGAAATTATTGCTAGCTCTTGTCCATTCTCAGATACCTTCTTACCCCAGTAGGAAGAGCTTGTCTGTTCTCGGATACCTTCTTATCCCCAACAGGCAGAACTTTGATTCTTCCTCTGGCTTCCCCTCCAGAAAAACATTGTAGTGGCCTCCAACAAAGTATCCAGTCGGGTAACCGCAGTGTCCTTTTCTGAAGACTGCAGCTACTTTGTCACTGCAGGCAACCGGCACATCAAATTCTGGTACCTGGATGACAGTAAGACCTCAAAGGTGAGGGCTGAGATGACCAACCCTGAACAGCACTCCAGCTGTTGCCTTTGGCTTGTTTAACAGTCACAGGTTCTTCATGGACCTGACCTGCCTGGGCTGAGGCGTCTCAAAGAACACATGCTTGCCCTCTCTCTGAGGCCCTCATTTCCAAGGCTAGATGGCTGTAGTGGTGTCTCCACAGGTGAACGCCACTGTGCCCCTGCTGGGCCGCTCGGGGCTGCTGGGGGAGCTGAGGAACAACCTGTTCACTGATGTGGCCTGTGGCCGAGGGGAAAAGGCTGATAGCACTTTCTGTATCACGTCGTCGGGGCTGCTGTGCGAGTTCAGCGATCGCAGGCTTCTGGACAAATGGGTGGAGCTAAGGGTAAGTAACTCTGGCTCCAGAACAGGGTCTGGCCTTATCTCAAATCAGGGGAGAACTGGCCTTGGGGCTGTAGAGCCAGGCTGGGCCTTTGTGCATGCTGAAGGGGACTGCAGGAGAAGACTCAGGGCGCTCGCTCGCAGTGATCTGCATAACCAGCTCCTCTTGCTCTTTCTCGCCTCTCTTCCCTGCTTTCCTCTTCTGCTCAGAACACAGACAGCTTCACAGTAAGTGCTTCTAGGCCTTCTCTTCTCAAGCTGTTGCTTTCTCCTTGTTGGGGTTTTTCTACCTTCCAATCTTGGTCCCTCTGATGGCCTTGATTTCTACCCCACCTCCCAAGTCTGCAGGGCTACAGGCCCTCTGACCATATGCTGCTGGAGGGAGGGCATTTCTAGATGACACCTGAGGGGTTGGCCCGACTTTGGCCTGGCTCTCCTTTGTGAGCGAGTGTTGCTGAGGGCTTGGGAAGGATTAAGCCAAGCTAAATGGGAAGATGGCCCTTACTTACTGAGCTGCTCTGCCCACAGACCACTGTGGCCCACTGCATCTCTGTCACCCAAGAATACATCTTCTGTGGCTGTGCTGATGGCACGGTGCGCCTTTTCAATCCTTCCAACCTGCACTTCCTCAGTACCCTACCTAGACCCCATGCTCTTGGAACAGACATTGCCAGCATCACTGAGGCCAGGTGAGCTATATGGGGCCCACTGTCCATTCAAAGCTTTAGTCACTACTTCATGGAGCAGAATGGAGAGTGCGCAATGCCCAAAGATCCCCTTTGTAGACAGAAACCTGGGTTTCTTGGTAGTTGTCAGAATCGGGGAGATTAAATAGCACAGAGGACCATGGACTGTCTCACCTGGGTGCATCTTAGGTGATTTTAAGAATGACTCAAGGGATTGGAGTCTTCCTTCTGGTTGGCCTCTTGATAAGCTGTCAGCACCAGAAAGAAAGTATGCTGTGGTAAAGACACAGAAAGACAAAGTCACCAATCATGCTAGGAGGAAAAGGGTGATGTGTGGTCATTTTTATGGTTTGGCAAGTGTCCTCAGTAAAAGATGAGGAGGGGGAAGAGGAGGAAGAAGAAGAAGAGGGGGAGGGGAGGAAGAGGAGGAAGAAGAGGAAGAAGAGAAAGAGGAGGAGGAGATTTTGAGGTGCTGGAGATAGTACCAAGAGCCTTGCTTGTTAGATAAGTGCTCTACCACTGAGCTATATCACAAACCCTATTTTTGTGGTATGTAGTATAGTCTTGTTTTGATCTCTGTGCAGAAATACTCATAGAACCATGTAGATTTTGTTGTGCTCCATTGTAACCACAGAATTGCCTTGTCTGGTATTGGTGATCTATGAATTTGTTAGCATTTCTCTGGAAAACACTCTGCCCAGTAGCTGTGGTTGGGTGAGCTCCTGGATTGGATCTCTAGGCACTGCTTTTGAATTCTCAGTTCTACTTCCAAATCTGTAGGACTGGAGACAGTGTCCTGTGCTCCATTCCTTCCTTTGTGGTAACTTCCTGTCCTCTCTCCCACAGTCGCCTCTTTTCTGGAGGGGTCAATGCAAGGTACCCAGACACCATTGCCTTGACCTTCGATCCAACTAATCAGTGGCTATCTTGTGTATACAACGACCACAGCATATATGTTTGGGATGTGAGGGACCCCAAGAAAGTGGGGAAGGTGTACTCCGCTCTGTATCACTCCTCCTGTGTCTGGAGTGTGGAGGTACGTGGGATGGGTTTGCAGTAATTCCACTGTGAGAATAGAAAGCAGAGAACACCAAGCACGGCCCTAGGGTCCTGCCCCTCGGCTCTCAGTGGCTTCCCTGCTGTAGCTCTAGAGCTTCTAGAGCTCCAGTGTGAACGTTGGTGCCCATGCACCTCAGCCTTCTTGTGTGTCTCTGCCTAGCCTGAGTCTTTGCCTTATCCTCGGCTCAGGAATCTTGGATAAGTTACTAAACCAGACTAAGCTTCAGATCCCTTAACTGTAAAATGATGTATCAGATTTTCCCAATTGTTCTAACAATGAAATGACATAACGTAATTGAGAGATTATGGCACACAGGAGGAGCTGGGATCGCGGGCTTTTCCTTACTGGGTGCATATATAACAGTAATGTCTCCTTTCCTTACTAAATGTCAGACAATAGCTAAGTCTTAGCACTCTGCCTTGGATGCCATAACCCTTTCCTTCTTCCTGAGTAGACAAAAATGCCCCCCAAAGCGGAAGTCTAATTCTCTCCCTCTGTCCCTTCAGGTCTACCCTGAGATCAAGGACAGTCACCAGGCCTGTCTTCCCCCCAGTTCCTTTATTACTTGCTCCTCAGACAACACCATCCGCCTGTGGAACACAGAGAGCTCTGGGGTACATGGCTCTACCCTGCACCGTAACATCCTCAGCAATGTGAGCCTCCCGTTTCATACTTATGCCCCCATGCTTATAGATTTTGACCTTGTTTTCAGGAACTGGCTCCCCGAATCTTGATCATTCAGCTTTTATTTGGCTGGACTCTCTGAGCCTAGGGTTGATTTTACCCAGCATCCCTCTGTGCTTGCAGCCATCCTGCTGGTACTGCCTGAGCTGTCTCCTTTCTCCTTTCCCACCAGGATCTCATTAAGATCATCTATGTGGATGGGAACACTCAGGCTTTGTTGGACACTGAGCTGCCTGGAGGAGACAAAGCTGATGGGTCGCTGATGGACCCCCGAGTGGGCATCCGGTCCGTGTGTATTAGCCCCAATGGACAGCACCTGGCCTCCGGAGACCGCATGGGGACACTTAGGTAAGGTCAAGTTCTGAGCTAGGTACTGACTGCCTCTCATGGTGACTGTGGTAGTTAGATCCTCAAGAGCAGCGCTTTAGGAGGGCTTGTCTCCCCCCAAAGCTTAGAAACAAGATATTTATTCTGTAAAATGAAAGAATGAGCTTACAGTGGTGAGCTCAGAAAAAGCCATCGCAGACATAGGCACAGCTATCAGTCACACATCCGCATGAGGAAGCTCAAGATAAGGGGTTCTAAGAAGGACATAATATTGTTTCTGTGGTGTTCTTTAAAAAAATGCATATAACTCAGTTCACTTGTGAGAGGCTCAAATGAGGTACATACAAGAGAGTAATTGTCAGTGTTCTTCAAAAGTGTCGAGGACATGGAAGGTAAGGAGGGATGGAGAGACTACCACAGACTTCAGGAAACTAAAGAGCAGTGATAGCTAAATGCCTTTTACATTCTTTAAGATCCTGAATCCAGGACATATGGACAAATAATGGCATGTTAATAATATACCTACTTGGGCTGGTGAGACGGTTCAGCGGTTAAGAGCACCGACTGCTCTTCCAAAAGTCCTGAGTTCAAATCCCAGCAACCACATGGTGGCTCACAACCATCCGTAACAAAAATCTGATGCCCTCTTCTGGAGTGTCTGAAGATAGCTACAGCGTATACACATATAATAAATAAATTAATTAATTAAAAAAATAATAATATACCTACTTAACAGTATGTAAATGCCTGGCTCTGACATGTGCTGTTGTTATGTATGCTAGTTAAGAACTGGGCAAGGGGATATAGAACACCTTCAGTGTTTGAACTTTTTCTTAAAGCTTTAAAATGTTTGTTTAAAGGTGGGGAGAGGATGTAACAGAAGAAGGAGGCCTTTCCTCTCACAGCCAGGCAATGATGTCTCTTATTTGTAGGATACATGAACTGCAGTCCCTGAGTGAGATGCTGAAAGTGGAGGCCCACGACTCTGAGATCTTGTGCCTGGAGTACTCTAAGCCAGACACAGGTAAGGCCTAACCCATGCCCTAGCAGGGTCTAGCTCTGGCACAGCCCCTCCTGTCCTGCCAGTGCCACCTTATACCTGCCTTGGCTTCTGATAATCTTGGGTCCTATATTCATTCAGATCACTTGGTGTTTGCAGGATTGTAAGATCTCTGCCCCTGTTCTGTGGTTCTGTGGCTTTAGGGATATGAGGCTCTGTCTACTTGGGGCTCTTTCCCAGGCACTGATAAGGGCCAGCTTAACGTGAACTGATAAGATTCTTCCAACCCCAGGTTTGAAACTGCTAGCATCGGCAAGCCGGGACCGTCTGATCCACGTGCTGGATGCTGGCCGGGAATATAGTCTACAGCAGACACTGGATGAGCATTCATCTTCCATCACTGCTGTCAAGTTTGCAGGTGGGGACTGGGCAATTGAAGCTATTCATCCCTCTACCTACCACCTACATTTATGAGAAGAGTTTGCTGGGAAGGATTGGGAGGTACCCGGGAGTCATGAGGCTAGGTAGGAAGGCAGGTGAAATATAGACTTTCAGTCTAGGGGACCCTGAGCCAGACTGAGGGCTGAGGAGGGGGTGCATGGGTTTTGTGGGATGCACTCTGTTTTATTTGGTTGGTCCACCATGTAGAGTAGCTCCATTGGGGAAAATAAGGGAAGGCAGGAGAAAGGCTGCCTTCATATGGTGGAAGCAGCCAGGTCCCTGTCCCCTACAGCCAGTGATGGGCAAGTGCGAATGATCAGCTGTGGTGCAGACAAGAGCATTTACTTCCGAACTGCACAGAAGGTAAGGGCACTGGGTGTCCCCAGCAGGGCAGGGGTGGGAACAGGGTTTCAGGCTATGGGAGGTGAAGAGAGAAGTGAGCCCTGTGAGCTGTGATGCATTTGCAGTCTGGAGAAGGAGTACAGTTTACACGAACGCACCACGTGGTACGGAAGACAACTCTCTATGACATGGACGTGGAGCCCAGCTGGAAGTACACGGCCATCGGCTGCCAAGACCGGAATATTCGGTGGGTGGGCGTTCCCTTCTCAGACTTCTTTACAAATTCATTTTCACTTTGTTTATTTTGTGGGAAGAGGATTGAGCCCGTGGGGGTCAGAACTACTTTCAGGAGTGGTTTGTCTCTTACCAGGACATGGGTTCTGGAGGTCAGACTTAGCCATCAGTCCAGGCAGCAAGCGCCTTTACCCTCTGAGCTATTTTTCTGGCCTCCTCTTGTCAGATTTTTGGACCACATTCCTTTGTGCAGCTCAGTCTCAAATCTGCTTTTTTGTCCAGGCTTTCGAGCCTCTTTGAGGCAGCAAAGTACTCTGCCTCACCTGAGAGAGTGCGAGCGAGTTCCCAGGACAAATGGGAAGTCCCATTTGCTGCCAGCTTATAGCCTGGGCTCTGGTCCTCAGGCTGCTGTGAACACGTGCCTTCCTTTTCAGGATCTTTAACATTAGCAGCGGAAAGCAGAAAAAGCTGTTTAAAGGGTCACAGGGTGAAGATGGCACTCTCATTAAGGTGAGCACCCCAGTGGGACTAGCAGAGCCTGCTGCCTGCCCTGCCATTGGGCAGCTTGGGGTCGGTGCTAAGTGAGGAGGGGTGGTGATCCCCTACTCTTGCTGTGTCCCCAGGTGCAGACAGACCCCTCAGGGATCTACATTGCCACTAGCTGTTCCGATAAGAATCTCTCCATTTTTGACTTCTCCTCAGGCGAGTGTGTGGCCACCATGTTTGGCCACTCAGGTGAGTGAGTGAGTGTAGCAGCCACCTCCCTAGTTGAAATTGTACTTTCTTCCCTTGGCTGTTGCCACACCACAACTCTGCCCTACCCTGGGAGGCATCACCTGACTAAAGCAAGAGTAGAAAGCCCTGTGGCAGAAGGGGACAGTATGGTTGGTACCTTTCCCTTCCCCCATATCCAGACTCAGAGCACAAAGTGCCTATGTGAGGATAGAACCCGACTCTCCCTCTCCTGCAGCCAGTGCCCATCCCTGCAGCTGGAAGAGGCAGGAATTTGATTAGGTCTTTGTGGCAGTTCATAGACCATATACTTTACTTTTTACAGAGATTGTCACTGGCATGAAATTTAGTAACGATTGCAAACATCTCATCTCTGTGTCAGGGGACAGGTGAGCAGAAGCTAACTTCCCTGAGACAATTCTTCTCTGTGCCACCTGTCCCTCCTCTCATTTTCTCTCCTGGTGTCTCTGGGAAGTAGGTCTGAAGAGGGACATTTCTTGGTGGGGCCTGACCTGGCAGTGGAGGGTGGCTTGGATCGCCTTGCCAATTCGTGGGAAGTAGGGATAAACGATACTGCTACCCGCAGAGTCCTTCCCTGCCCCTCACTCAGTGCTGTGGCTCCACCCTAGCTGCATCTTTGTCTGGCGTCTGAGCTCTGAGATGACCATCAGCATGAGGCAGCGCTTGGCTGAGCTGCGGCAGCGCCAGCGAGGGATCAAGCAGCAAGGACCAACCTCTCCCCAGAGGGCTTCTGGAGCCAAGCAGTAAGTGGGCCAGAGATGGGCTCTGCTCACGGTTGTGCACAGGGTGTGTGCTCTCCCTGCACCTCCTTGTGTGGAACGTACTGTTCAGCATCTCCGGTAATCTCAAGGCCTTCCTTTGCATGCACAAGCCCATCAGTGTTGCCTTCTTGCCCAGTGAGTCTTCTCTTCTGACCTTCTTGTCTTGGACTCAGGCACCATGCTCCAGTGGTACCCCCTTCTGGACCAGCTCTTTCCTCAGACAGTGACAAGGAGGGAGAAGATGAGGGTACTGAAGAAGAAGAACTGCCAGCTCTGCCCATCCTTAGCAAGAGCACCAAGAAAGAACTAGGTTTGTGGCAGTTAGGTGTAAAGCAGACAGGCACTAGCTGCTGTGGTGACTAGGTTAGTCCATCTGGACCATGGGATAAGGAGGCTGGGCCATCACAGTGATCACATGGGGGATGGGGATGTTCTGGGCTCCTGGTCCCAGAGGTGGGCAGGGAGGAAACACACCTTCTGACTGCCTATTTCTGTCTAGCCTCAGGCTCTAGTCCAGCCTTGCTCCGAAGCCTGTCCCACTGGGAAATGAGTCGGGTAAGTTGCCATCACTGAAATGTGCTTCTAAGATTATTAGACGTGAGGGATGAGGCATTGGGTAAGGACCTGCCCACATGCACCATTCCTGTTTCCAAGGAAGGCCTTATCATTAAGGTCAGGCAGCGGGTCTAGTCGGGGATAAGGGAGTGAGCATCAGTTTTTCCTTCTTGTATCAGATGAGGTTGCCTCCACTAGAGGAGGGCCCACCTCCTCATCTGCCAGGAGCCTGGGAGAAGTACCATTCAAGAGTAGCTTGGTTTTGTTTTGAGTCAGAGTCTCACTGTGCAGCCCTGGCTGACCTGGAACTCAGGGAGATCCACAGGGCCTTAGCTCTGAGTGCTGAGAAGAAAGGCCTTGCCACCACACTGTGCTTAATCCAAACTAAACCACAGCAGCAACAAAGCAGCAGCGTGCAGTGAGGAGTAATGGTGTGAGTCACATGTTAGAGCAACAGCCCAGGGAGAGCAAGGCTCCAGCAAGGAGAAACCTAGGGAACTCTAGCTCTGAAGACCCCAATGAGGAAGTTAGTACAGAGCAGTCAGAGGGAAAGGCTGCAGGAATACCTGTTGCTGTGTGGGTATTTCAGAGTGCCAGCGAAGGAGAGACATTTTCAGCAAGCCCCAAAGCAGCCCAACCCTCACTTGTCCCAAGTTGGACTTTTGAGTCTAGCACTCTGTGTTGTTGGTAGCAGCCGCACAGAGTGGCCTCGTCAGGGTCTCAGTCCCTCATTGTTGGTTTGGCCTTAGTGCTAAGATGGGACTCTGGGTTCTGTTGGGTATCTTCAGAGAACAGAATTATTTAAGAGTCCTAGCTCTAGACTGTAAGACACCAGATAAAGGCAGAAACTAAAGAGGTTCCTATTATGAGGTCTAGAATGCGGCTCCGAGTATGCACTCTATAGAGCTAACCTTGCCTGCAGGCCACTTAAGGTCCCACATGGACGTGGGCTAGTCACAGAAATCCACTGTGCTTCTGTTTCCCTCGTGTGTAAGACCTGGGATAATAATGCTACCTACTCTATAAAATGACTGTAAAGATAAAATGAGCTAATACACAGAGGGTGGCGTTCATGCCGACAATATGTACATATGTTTGTTTGCTGATAGTATAATTCTAATTAGTACTCTTTTTTTGCCACAACCACCAGGCACAAGAGACCATGGAGTACCTGGACCCAGCTCCTGTAGCTAACACAGGACCTAAAAGAAGAGGGCGCTGGGCTCAGCCAGGCGTGGAGCTGAGTGTTCGCTCCATGTTGGACCTGAGACAGATAGAGACCTTAGCCCCAAGCCCTCGAGGCCCCAGCCAGGACTCACTGGCTGTGTCCCCAGCTGGTCCTGGGAAGCATGGTCCACAGGGCCCTGAGCTGTCATGTGTCAGTCAGGTGAGCTATCTTTCTCCCAGCTCTCTAGAGGTCTCAGGAAGCCTCAGCCGGTCCTGTGCTAACAGCCGGGGCCTGCGCTTAGGTACTTCTGTGCACAGAAGACACAGAGACAGGAAGTCTCCTCTGAAATGCAGTTGTAGTAGAACTGACTGGGCTGTATTGTGAGTGGGGTGGGCCGAGAGGTACAGGGAGCTTTGGGGAGGATTCTTGGTGTTGAGTAGCAAGAGCCTGGCAGTCCGAGTGCCAAAACAGCTCTTCCAGAGGCTTAGTATTCCAGCTGAGCCCAGCCTGGCCTCCTGCTTCCTGTCCCCAGAGCTACAACACTCTGCTTCCGCAGCACTGCTGTTCACCAGCACCTTCTTCTCACGCCAGCAATCCTCACAAGTACCCCTTTCTTTATGTGCTTCCAGAATGAAAGGGCCCCTCGGCTTCAGACCTCCCAACCCTGCTCCTGCCCCCACATTATCCAATTGTTGTCACAAGAGGAAGGAGTCTTTGCCCAAGATCTGGAGCCTGCACCCATTGAAGATGGTATTGTCTACCCGGAACCCAGTGACAGCCCTACCATGGATACCAGGCAAGGGTTGTGCCCTGGCCAGAACTCATGGGCTCTGCGGCCCTTACACTTCCTTTCCCTCTGAGTTTTCTTACGTGGGCAGTGGTTGGCCTCCAGGCCACCACCTCCCTAGCAGTGGTCACAGGCAGGAGCTGAGTGGAGCTGCTGACCCCTGCTCACTGTCTTTCCTTCCTTTGCTGGCCTTTCCGGCAGTGCGTTTCAGGTGCAGGCTCCAACCGGAGGATCCCTAGGAAGAATGTACCCAGGCAGCAGGGGCTCAGAAAAGCACAGTCCTGACAGTGCATGCTCTGTGGATTACAGCAGCAGCCGGCTTTCCAGCCCTGAACACCCTAATGAAGGTAAGGCTGTACCATGAGGAAGGGACAACGGGGTGAAGCAGGGAAGGCAGACCTGTGACCGATAGGTACAGTGTGATGCCTTTCCCCTCCCCCCCATCCAGACTCTGAGAGCACAGAGCCCCTAAGTGTGGATGGCATCTCCTCAGACCTGGAAGAGCCAGCCGAGGGTGATGAAGACGAGGAAGAAGAGGGAGGCACTGGCCTCTGTGGGCTACAAGAAGGCGGCCCTCATACCCCAGATCAGGAACAGTTTCTAAAACAGCACTTTGAGACTCTGGCCAATGGGACTGCTCCAGGTGTGGTCTGTGGGCCAGCCTTCAGTCAGCCACATCTGCCCTTGTCCCCTAGCTGAGAGGGAGGGTCCAGTAGGCAGTGCCTTAGGTTGCTTTGTAGGGGCTGCAAAGACCTCGGGCAAGAACTAAACTTCTGACTCAGTTCATGGTTTCTGTGCCTCCTGCAGGGGGCCCAGCACGGGTGCTAGAGAGGACAGAGTCTCAGAGCATCTCATCACGATTCCTTCTGCAAGTGCAGACCTCCCCACTCAGGTACGGACCACCCCACATGGCTCTGCTCACCTGGTGCTCCTGCACCTGGCACAGCATGTAGCCTTCCTCATGTCTCTCCAGAAGGGGACGTTGTACTCCTAGATTTGAAGCAGGTGGTCTCACGCAGACTCTGTCTTGCTTTGTGCTTGTCCTCTCCTGGTGCATCTCTGTCTGTGAGGGCATCTGGCCAGCTCAGGGAGGAAAGCACTGAGCCTTCTCTGGGCCTTCTTCTGAACCCATTCTCCCTGTAGGGAACCATCCCTATCCTCCTCAGGCTTGGCCCTGACGTCCAGACCTGACCAGGTATCACAGGTGTCTGGTGAGCAGCTGAAAGGCAGTGGTGCCACTCCTCCAGGAGCACCCCCAGAAATGGAACCCTCTTCTGGCAACTCTGGCCCCAAGCAGGTGGCTCCTGTGCTGTTGACACGACGGCATAACAACTTGGACAACAGCTGGGCCTCCAAGAAAATGGCTGCAACCCGGCCTTTAGCTGGACTCCAGAAAGCCCAGTCTGTGCATAGTTTGGTACCACAGGGTAAGGAACCTTGATGAGTTCAACTACAGGTTGTGGGGGATGTGAGACATATATGTGGGCATGCTGGAGGAAGGTGGGTCTAGTGTGGCCCTGGCATGTCACCATGCTTGCCACTGCATGTCCCTTAGTGATTACACACAGGGGAGAGTAGCAACTGGGGACTGAGCCCTAGCATTTGCACACTTTCCTCACCACGCGACCTGCATCTGTCCCTGTCCCCAATGCAGATGAGGTGCCTTCATCACGTCCACTGCTCTTCCAGGAGGCAGAGACCCAGGGCAGCTTAGGATCCCTGCCACAAGCTGGTGGCTGCTCATCTCAGCCCCACTCCTACCAGAACCACACCACCAGTTCTATGGCCAAGCTAGCGCGTAGTATTTCTGTTGGCGAGAATCCGGGCCTGGCAACTGAACCTCAAGCTCCTGTACCGATCCGAATCTCACCATTCAACAAACTAGCTCTGCCTAGCAGGGCTCACCTTGTCCTGGACATCCCCAAACCACTTCCTGACCGTCCTACTCTGACCACATTCTCACCTGTATCCAAGGGCCTGGCCCACAATGAAACAGAACAATCGGGCCCCTTGGTGAGCCTAGGAAAGGCTCATACTACAGTTGAAAAGCACTCCTGTTTAGGGGAGGGTACTACTCATAAATCTAGGACAGAGTGCCAGGCTTATCCTGGACCCAACCACCCCTGTGCCCAGCAACTGCCAGTCAACAACCTTCTCCAAGGCCCTGAGAGCTTGCAGCCCCTGTCCCCTGAGAAGACTCGTAACCCAGTGGAAAGCAGCAGGCCAGGGGTAGCCCTGAGCCAGGACTCAGGTGTGCATGGCTCCCCAGTCTCACCTGGCCCATCCTTTCTGTCTCTGTTGGCTACTTTCTGGCTCTGTCCCATTTCTGTGTGCCTGGCCTTTGGTGTTTTTGTCCTGTCTGCTCCTGTCTTGGTCCATAAGTCACACCTCTGATGGTGAGACACTCTTGCCACCCTTCATAATCTCCCTGTGACCCAGTGAACCCTTTAGTCTGGATACTAGGGCTGGCTTTTCCTTCTAAACTTTGTGTGGTGTTGGGGAAGGTGTTGGAAGAAGGTGGGACAAGAGGCCAGGATTGTCGGCTGGTAGGGATTATAGCTCTGCTCTGAGAGCCCTGGGTTGGGATGCCTGAAAAAGCAGCAGGGCCTCACTGGTGTTTGTCCTTCAGAACTGGCCTTGAGTCTGCAACAGTGTGAACAGCTCGTGGCAGAGCTCCAGGGGAATGTACGCCAGGCAGTGGAGCTCTACCGAGCGGTGAGTATGGGGCAACCACTGTAGGCAACAACAGAGCTTCTTCTACACACTGGATGGAGAACTCAAGGGTATTCTGAGCATTGTAAAGGGGAGGGTCAGAAGCCAGGCCAGGCCTCTCAACCCCAGAATCTGTTGGTTATTTCTAGGCAAGAAACAGGGTCGTAGCGTAGAACACCATATTATTCAAGAAAATCCCAATTCATGGCTGTTATCTTTTTTTTTTATATCCCAAAATGGTTTGGGCACTTTAGATAGAAGAAACAATGTAACTGTCACATTTGAAAGAGTTGTTGGGAAAAGTTGTCAAGAAGTAGATGGTTCTAATAGTCTGGAGGGATCCTCATCTGGGCCACCCATCAGAGTGACTCTGGCCATCCTGATCTTGTGTGTAGAACTCCTAGGCAGTCCCTTCTACTGGGTGGGCAAGGCACTGGCAGAGCCCCTTTTCTATATTCCACTGTCTACTGCTCTCCAGCTCACTTTCAGTGTTCCTGTTGCAGGTGACCAGCTATAAGACACCTTCGGCAGAGCAAAGTCACATCACCCGTCTCCTGAGAGACACCTTCTCTTCGGTGCGACAGGAGCTCGAGGTTCTGGCTGGGGCGGTGCTGTCCAGCCCAGGTGGCAGCCCTGGGGCTGTGGGGGCTGAGCAGACGCAGGCCCTGTTGGAGCAATACTCCGAGCTACTGCTAAGAGCTGTGGAGCGGCGCATGGAGCGTAGACTCTGAGTTCCTGAAGCCTGTCCCAAGAGAAATGCTCTCCATTCCAAACTGTATCCCTGCTTCCACTCAAGAAAAGGTGGGAATGTCTGGAGTGGACAGCAGTGATCAGTGTTGAGAGGCAAAGCAGCCTTCCCAGCCGCCCTCATGGAGCCCCTGTATTTATTAATTTATTTCCCTGACTTTGCCTCACTTCCTTGGGACTCCTGCCTCTAAAGCCCAGCCTGGGGCTCACAGCAGGGCAAGTCTTGAGTCTACATCATCTTGGTGCTGTGAGGGGTAGGAGGGCAGCCTGCCTCCCCTGGGGACATCGGGAAGGGCTGGCCTTCTCTTCTTAGAAGCCATTTGAAGTTTCTGCAGGGATGAGCTCCCTGGGGCGGAGCATCCACAGGGTACTCTGGGATAGAGATGAAAGGTAATGTGGTATTTAGTGTCCTAAAGCCAACTGTAGACCTTTACCTCTACTCCCACACCAGCTGCACTCCCCTGCCTGCCAGAGCAGGGGTAGTTTCCCCCCAACTCCTGGCAGTGAGACAGCTGCCTGGCCTCCAGGGTATTCCCAGCCATTAGAAAACTTGAGTTGGTATCAGGAACTGAGCCCCCACATTCCAATCCCATGTTCCCTGCAAGAGAGCCCTAGTGTTTTTTCTGGCCCCATCCCTTTTCCCCCTTGTGGAGCTAGTTGTGGGATTTTTGCTGCAGGACAGTGAAACCCCTCTGCTGGGCAGACAGCAAAGCCTGGCCTACTTTCCTCAGCCCCTTAGGCTTCCTTGTTCTCTATCCCTGGTCCCCAGCAGACTGTTGAATCCCTGGGGACCACTTTCTCCCTACATCCTGGGCAATGCGCAATCAGAAACCTGTATTGGGAGTACCCTTATGGTTTACAGGGCACTGGCCCACCTTCCTAGAACCTTGGCCACACACACACACACACACACACACACACACACACACACACACACACACACACACACACACACACACACACACAAATCATATGCACAGTTGAGTGCTCATTTTAGAACACTTGCCTGGCTGGTATGCACCTGGTTTCCTCACATTTTTGCCTCAGCGTCACTAGCCTGGATTAATTGGAATTCTGATCCAGAAACACAAAAAGGGATGGGTACACTAAACACAAAAAGGGATGGATACACTAGACTGAAATTCTGGAGTTGTGGTGTCCACAGCCAGGCTGACCGGAGATGGCCTATGGGTCACCTGGCTCATGGAGGAGGCTCTTTTCAAAGGCAGTATTGAGTGCCCAGAAATACTGGACACTGGAGATTGTGGAATGAAGGCACTGGGCAAGAGACCACTGGAAAAGTAATAGCCGGACAGGTAGGTGGCAGAGGTAGGGATAGAGTTAAGGTAACGGTTAGAGAGTAGCAAAAAGAGAGAGAAGCTGTATGTTGGAAGAAGTGGTGAGGTGGTTGCAGAATTGGAGTGAGTATGTCTTTGGGCCTGGGCCCTCCTTTCCTCTGCATCAGGGAAGGCAGAGTAGTGACATTTCACCAGGTTTAGATAACACAAACCTGTCGAAACCTCAACGCCACTTCCCAGCTCTGAATGCAGAGGCTAGCAGGAAACTAGGTTTAATGGGTGCTTAGCTTTGTTGGTTCAACCTGAGTGTTGAGTATACCCAAACCATGTGAATACCCAAACCATGTGTTCCCATTTTTCTACCACACGCATAGTCAAACTCCTAGCCCAAAGAACCGAAGCCACTTGAGGTGGGCCCCTTGGCAGTGTGGGGGTTAGAAGTCGGCCCACTGCCCTGACCTCCACCAGGTTTTAGAGGTCTTTATGCCAGCCTGCCCTTCTAGAGAAAGCGCCACTACCCTGCATGGGTGGGGTCTTGTGGCCTGTGGCACTTTGTCCTCTTCTGCATGTCTGAGGCCACTGGCAATTGCTGCCCATGTCCAGATTTGTCCTATCCCAGTTTTGAAAGCCCCTTATTTATAACTTTTATACTGTGGCGCCTGTCTCCTCCCCGGCTGTACGGGGTGGGACTGTTTTAACGTTTCGTTTGTACGGATGTATGAAATTGTCAATAAACACAATCATTTGTTAACCTGCTAGCAAATTCTGAGAAGAGCGCCGCTTGTTGCACCTCCTAGAGGGCGGAAACGGGGGCGGGGCTGCGATCCTGGAGCGGAAATAGGGGCGGGTTCTTGTCCCGCGGCCGTCATGGCGGAGGCGGCTCTGGAGGCAGTTCGGAGGGCGTTGCAAGAGTTCCCGGCGGCGGCTCGCGGTGAGTGCACTCTCACAGGCAGCAGCGACCGCGCGAGGACAGCGCGGAGGGAGCCTGGGCACCCTGGAACTCAGTGTGCATGAGTGTCCGACCGGTGGCCACACAGTTTTGTGTGTACCCTTCTTTAGCTGGCGGACGGCTCCTTAGCTCAGGATCGCACGCCTGGCTGCCTTCGTGGGGTGCAGTTGTAGTTTTCAAGACCCAGCACAGCTCTGACGGTAGTCATGGTGCCATTCTCAAAGCCAGCGGGGTGCTGAGTCCCCGTGCGCTGCCATGCTATACTTTCACCTCAAACATCTCGGATGCTGGTGGGTTCTGAGGAGAGAAGCAGGCGACTTCCCTCGTTCATTCAGACTCCAAGCTTTGAGGATTGTAGGCAGCCGCCCAGTTGATCTTGTGTGTTTCCTTTCTTCTTCCTCTGGTCCTCACTACCCCATCATTAAACAAGCTGGAGAGATGGCTAAGTGGGTAGGTAAAGCTCTTAAGCACATGATGATCTGGGGTCACATCCCCAGCACTAACAGAAAACACTGGGTGTGGTGATGGTGGACTTCTGATGGGATTCCAGAGGTGGGAGGGAAAGGCAGGAGGACCCCAGGGGCTCCCTGGCCTGCCAGCTTAGCAACTGCTGAGCTCCAGGTTCAGTGACTTTGACTCAGAAAATAAAGTGGAGAATGGTATACACCTAATGTCAACGGCCTCCACACATGCATACACAGGCACACACCACACATGCGCACACCCACACACAGAGGGAGAGCAATTGATCAAGCACAATTTTGTCAATTTACCGGCTGTGTCACACACAGGTGGTTAGAGCAGTATTCTCAACCTATGAGGTCGAGACCCCAGAGCAGTCGCATGTCAGATATCCTGAACATCAGACATTTATCTTGTGACTCATAACTAGTAAAATCACAGTTATGAAGTAGCAACGAAATGATGTTACAGCCTAGGGTCACCACAACATGAGGAACTGTCTTAAAGGGTAGAGCATTAGGAAGCACTGCCCTGGAGGACGGTTGATGGGTCAGCTAAACCCTCAGAGCGGGTGTGCCTGCTATATCCAGGAAGCAGTGTGGACTGAGCTTGGAGCAGACTTTGTGTTTATGTTTATTTTTGTCAGTCAAATTCTTAACAGAATTGCTGGGTCAAAGGAATTGTTTGAAGTTCATTTTGAAGCTTTAGGGGAGAAAAACACCCACCCTCTAAAGGAAATGGTGAGCAAATAAAACCAGCATAATTATAGAAAACCCAAAGGCTGGAAAAGGGCAGGTTCAGGTCAGGTGATGGTGGCCCAGCACTCAGGAGTCAGAGGCAGGAGGATCTCTGTGGTTCCAGGCCAGCCTGGTCTGCAGAGTGAGTTCCAGGACAGCCAGGGCTACACAGAGAAACCCTGTCTCGAAAAACCAAAAAAAAAGAAACATGAAAAAAATACACAGGGTCAGGTAATGATAAATCTGTGGAGAAAAACTCGGCAAGGAGATAAAGATTGTTCCTAACAAGTGACAGTTTAAAAAGGGATGGTCAGGAAAAGAAGCCTGACATTGGACCCAGAGCACCAGAGGGAAAGCAAAGGTAGTTTTGAGAGACAACGGGTAGAATCAACAGGACTTAAAGACGCCCAGGCCCAGGGCCGGATTGGTATGGGGCAAAGCAACAGATACACACTCATACACACACAGGATGGCCTTGAGCTTGCTGATCTGATACTCCTGATGCCACCTTCCAGGTGATGGGTTTACAGATGTGAGCCTCCACATCAGTTTACACAGAGTCACTTAATGTCTCCATAGGTGTCACAGTGCATAAGTGTTGGCCCTAGATGGCCAAGCACGCTGCTGCTGGTCCGTGAGAGCAGAGCTCACTTCAGCCCCTACCTGTCTTCGAGTGTTGTCACTGGGCAGTTGCCTCCCTGCATAGACAGATGAGCCGTAAACTTGGTGAGATGGTGGTGGTGTCTTCTCAGCCACACTGGCCAGGCCCGGTGCTGGGTCCATTTCAGGCGTTCAGTGAATATCACCATTGGAGGCTGTCTTAGGATTTTACTGCCGTGAAGAGACACCATAATCACCACAACCCTTATAAAGGACAACATTTAACTGGGGCTGGCTTACAGCTTCAGTCTGGAGGCCAGCTGAGGGTTCTACATCTGGATCCTCAAGAAGAGACTGTCACTGGCCAGACTTGAGCTTATAAAACATCAAAGCCCACTCCTAGTGACACACTTCCTCTAACAAGGCCACACCGCCTGTTAGTGCTACTCCCTGTTGGTCAAGGATTCACACACATGAATCTGTGGGGTCATCCAGAGCCAGACCCACCCCAGTTAGCCTGTGGCCACCAGCTCAGTAGTGCAGGCCTCCTAGGTCGGAAGCACCCTTGCTTAGGATGTCCGTCATAGAGGGCTTCTTGGTGCAGTGTGATGGAAGTTGGGTACCACTGATTTCACACCTCCTCCACCACCATTTCTTTCTTAAGACCTCAATGTACCTCGTGTTGTGCCCTACCTGGATGAGCCCCCAAGCCCACTCTGCTTCTACCGGGATTGGGTGTGCCCCAACAGGCCCTGCATTATCCGAAATGCTCTGCAGCACTGGCCAGCCCTCCAGAAGTGGTCCCTGTCCTACTTAAGGTAAGGTGTTCCTTGGGAGGTTGGGTGGAACAGTGACCATTAGCAGCAGACTACAAACCAAGTGTCTGTTTCTTCAGAGCCACGGTGGGCTCCACGGAGGTGAGTGTGGCTGTGACTCCAGATGGTTATGCGGACGCGGTGCGAGGGGACCGCTTTGTGATGCCTGCTGAACGCCGCCTGCCCATAAGCCATGTACTGGATGTGTTGGAAGGTCGGGCCCAGCACCCAGGAGTCCTCTATGTGCAGAAACAGTGTTCCAACCTGCCCACTGAGCTGCCCCAGCTTCTGTCTGACATTGAGTCCCATGTGCCCTGGGCCTCTGAGTCACTGGGTGAGTGGTGGGGGTAAGAGGCGGGGTATGGACGTGAAGTGGGGAGATAAGAGTTCAGCTAGCTTGTTGATTCTCTGCCTTTTGTGTTGATTCTGTGGGGGCAGGTGCTACCTATCTGCCCGCTCCAGGGCTGCTGTCTCTGCCATCCTGGGATTGTGTTCCCAGTGTCACCTTCCCCCAGACTCGGCACTCTTCTCTCTCACCCATATTTCTGCATAGCTGCCCCCCACACGGGTGGTTCTCAGCCTGATATTAATTCACTGTGTCCCACAGGGAAGATGCCTGATGCCGTGAACTTCTGGCTGGGTGATGCATCTGCAGTGACATCCTGTAGGTGTGGAGACTCCTCAAGTGGGGAGGGGCAGAGGGAAGAAAGGTGGGCCCCAGAACGAGTACCTCAGATTTCTTTTGGTATTGTGGGACTAGGAGACCACAGAGTTTCTCCTGATGGCAGGAACACTGGGGACAGGGAATACTGTACCTTTTAAGTCTCTAGAAGCCTCTTCAGAAGTCAGGTAGATCTGAGAGCAGGGGTCAGGAGATAACGCCCGCCCATTGGTGATCCAGATGAAGGGGAGTCCACATCCAGTTTTTGGTGGCCAAGTTCTGTGATTCTTGCAAGAACCTTGGAATCTCCACAAGTCTGCTAATCCTGTGTGGGCTTTTCCTTTCTCTGTAGGCTCTGCTAGGGTGTGGGGTGTGGGGCTGAGGACAGTGTGGCCTGCTTCCCTCCACTTAACTCCAGGCCTTCCATGTGTCAACAGTGCACAAGGACCACTATGAGAATCTGTACTGTGTAGTCTCTGGCGAGAAACACTTCTTGTTACATCCACCCAGCGACCGGCCCTTCATCCCTTACAGTAGGTGACATGAACTAAAAGAAGCTAGTAGTCACTGGTGAGGGAAGGGCAGCAAGAGGTCCCTGCCATGGGCCCCAGCCCTCTGGTCTCTGTATGCAGGGAACGCTGTGCTGGTCATGGTGAGAGTGCCTGACAGGCTGTTGGCCCCTTGTCTCCCTGACCTTGCCTTCAGATCTCTACACACCAGCAACCTACCAGCTGACTGAAGAGGGCACTTTTAGGGTGGTGGACGAGGAAGCCATGGAGAAGGTGTCTGTCCTGTTCTTGGGCTCTGGGGAGTGGGTAGACCTCTGGGGAATAGGCACAAAGGGCCTGGGGAGGTGGCATCCCACTCTGAAAATCCCTAGGCTGTGATTCTTCAAGCCGAGAGGAGAGGGGACAGAGCTGGAGATCTTGGGGACCTCAGGGCCTGCTCTCAGGCAGCCGCTGTGTCTCTAGGTACCCTGGATCCCACTGGACCCCTTGGCTCCAGACCTGACCCAGTACCCCAGTTACAGCCAGGCACAGGCCCTTCACTGCACAGTGCGGGCCGGCGAGATGCTGTACCTGCCAGCTCTGTGGTTCCACCATGTCCAGCAGTCCCACGGCTGTATTGCTGGTAAGTAGCACCTGGAGCATCCAGGGGGTCAGGCCTTGTCATGGCCCAACAAGGGATCGGGTTGGGGTGGCTCTGGCTTAAATCTCACATCCGGGTCCCCCTCCTCTCCACAGTGAATTTCTGGTATGACATGGAGTATGACCTCAAGTACAGTTACTTTCAACTGATGGACACCCTCACCAGGGCCACAGGCCTTGACTGAAGAGACCCTCAGACACTGCAAAGGACAGCGGGGATCGACGGGGTCATTTGATTCTGGAGGCAGCCTAGAGTTCGAATATGTCCTGGCTGCTGCCCAGGTTCCCGCCTGTGTTGGGATCAGGCATTGCAGGAACTTGGAATTTAGTTGGAGGTCCAAGAAATGCCAGACAGGTCTGGGTGAACGTGCCCAGGAAATTGCCACACAGGTGACAAGGAAGCACGGATCAGGTACAGCAGTGCCTCTCACCAGTGCTATGACCTTGGGTGAGTCACTGCATGTTAGCATCAGTCCCTTGTCTGTAAAGTGGAGATAATAATGGCTCTGGCTCCCAGAGCTTTGGGAATAGGCATGGGCCAATGTAGAGGAAGCGGTCAATAAAAGGTGACACTTGATACACTTGTTCTCATGTTCCCCGTCACAGTTGCCTTTGGTGGCCTGCTGAGGGCTTGAAGGTTCAGGATGACCCTAACTGGGAGGCCTAAGCCAGATCCACATCTGGGGCTTTTCTTCCCCCTGATCCAGGGAAGCTGGGTGTGGAGCGCCGAGGGTGACCCCTGTTCTATAAATGTAAACAGGAAGGGACAGGAACTGTGTTCCTCCTGAGCTGTTCTCTGAGGAAAGAGTTGATCTCCACCCCTAGACTCCTTTGTCACCCTGCTGAAGAGCAGGGAGAGCCCCTACCCCTGCATGCCAACCCATAGGTCTCATCCCTAGCCGCCCAGCTCCAGGTGGAGGCAGCCTAGCGTGGCTTTGAAGGGCTGTTTTATGTGAAGACCACACCCCTTCAAAATTGTGATGGGGCCTGAGGTACTCTTCTGAGATTGCCCAGGGCTCCCGTTCAGACTGGGTATTCCTGTCGTACTGGCACTGGGAAGGAGATTGCGAAAGGACCCACCGACAACGTGATCCTTAGCCCCCAGCGTTCACTGCTATTTTAGGGGACCACTGTCTGCTGTCCTGTTCAACCTCTAACAGCAAGAGGAGAACCCCCTCCTCTCAGTTAGGGCTGGTTGGCTAGCCTAGCTATCAGCAACTGCAGAGAATGGACTTCAGGGAGCCTGTGGCCAACTCCAGGAGGTATCACTGACTCCAGCATTAGCTTAAGGTGTCTCACTTCCTGGGCAGGTGGCTGGGTCAGCAGTGGGCGTGGGGCTTGGGTGGAGCAGAAGAGTCTGTGGGAGGGATCCAAGAGGAATGTGTGGCCAGTTGGCTTACCTTGGCTCTGGGTTTAAAGCTGACAGTTGTTGGTTCTGTGGCCACTACGCCATCATTCCTGTTCCTGTGGACTTGGTCTCATGGCTCTGGTAAGGCTCCATAGAGCACTGGGCTCCCATTTCTGACTTGGCTCCCCATCCAGGGCCTGGTGGCTACTGTTTCTAAAGGGAGCTGTGGACTTCTCTTAGCAAAGGGAGGGATACGTCCCAGCTTCAGGACCAGGCAATAGAAGCCAGAACTGAGATGAAGGTCTGTCCTGGGAATAGGTTCCAGGCAGAATTCCGTAGATTTGAACCCTTAGAACTCTGAGGATCTTACCTGCTGTTCTGGGAGCCCTAGAAAGCTGCTCCATGCTTCTGACTTGGATGCTTGGTATGTGGGGAGCCCCAGGGGTGCCTCAGAGATGAACTTCCTCACCTCTGCCCCTGACTATGTGGAGCTCCCTGTACCTGACCACTGGCACCTCTCCAGAGATCTGGCTGAAGACCAAAAGGAAGGGCCAGGTGGCACAGGCGTCCTCCACCCTGGCACACTGCCAAGTGTCCATAGCTCCAGAAGCAGAGGGAGTTGGGAGGAGCTCTCGAGACCCCCATCGGGTCTGGAGGATGCCAGTGTGTGGGCGATCTGGACTGGTAGCTGCCGTCCCAACCCTGCAGCATACATTTCCAGGATGGGGTAGATGGCATGGGTTTCAGCTCACTCACAGTGCCTAAGCCCCAATGTATTCATTCCTGTCCCTTGAAGGCTAATCTGACATCTCAGATCAGCCCTAAAGCCTCTTAGTAGGAGTGGGGTGGGATGGTGAGGCAGGGGGATAAAAAGACAAAGGATACCATACCCAGAAATGGTGGGTGACACTAACTAGCTTGCCTGTGTTCTGAGCCAAACAGAACCTAGGAGAGTGGCCTCAGTTTCCTCCCAGGGCTGGCCATTGTCATAGCTCCCTTCATAGGATATGTGACAAATAAGTAAATGTATGGAGCTGGCACGGTGTTATATAATTATGGGAAGGTGTCATGTAGATGTATCTTGTGTCACTCTGGCATTCTGATGGCTACAGGTGGACCTGGTCCTTTTGGTAGAGAATTAAGCCTTAAGAGTTTGTCCCTGTCCCCTCTCCTGTGGCCCTGTCATATTTGACCCCGTCTACCTATAGCAAACCTGCCCAGTCTACATGCAGGCAAAGGTGCCAGAGACATGCCTGCTCACTGTACGCGTCCTCCGGGCCAGTGGCTTGCCTTCCAAGGACCTAGGTAAGCACACTGCTTTCCTGTCCCTTAGCTAAGCAGGCAGTAGGTGGGCTGCTTCAGAGTAGTTAAGTACCAGTGGGAGGGTCTCCAGGGAAGGCCGGGCTGGTCTTGCAGATGGCTGCCGGAGGGACAATCCCAAAAGTGGCAGAGGGCTCAGTCCTATGGACATGAAGTGTCTGGGAGAAGGAAGTGGACTCTGGCAGCCTGGGAAATTTCTTGATCATACCCGACACATGTTCCTCCTTCCTGCAGTAACCTCCTCTGACTGCTATGTGACTCTGAACCTGCCCACGGCTTCCAGCCACACGCTCCAGACACGCACAGTCAAGAACAGCCGAAACCCTGTCTGGAATCAGAACTTCCACTTCCGGATCCATAGGCAGCTCAAGGTAGACCAGGCATCAAGTCTGGCCCTGTCCTTGTCCCTGTGCTCCATCGTCACACGTGTCTCCTAGTCTGCCATTCCCTTCCCCGTTCACCTCTCACCCATCTCATTCCTGTAGCTGCTTCTCTTTGTGCCTCTTCCAGAATGTTATGGAACTGAAAGTCTTTGACCATGACCTGGTGACCAGAGATGACCCAGTATTGTCAGTGCTGTTTGACGTGGGGACCCTGCAAATTGGGACTCAGCGCCAGAGCTTCTCCTTGGGTACTCAGGTAAAGCTCGGGAAAGTAGGGGTCCCCAGTGCTGGGGCTGGAGCTTCGGAGCCTCCCCTGCTCCAGGGAGGCCCAGGAATCTCAAGTGACTTCACCAAGGAGCAGTCCTGTCTCTGACTGCTTTCTCACGTGGTCAGAAGTCCAGGGAGTGTAGACAGAGTGACCTGGAAAGAGACAGTTGCGCTTCCCCACTACGAAGGCCTCGGCAGCCTCCCCGCCCATCTGGTTTGCCAGTCCCTCTGATTTGCTTCTCTTCCCAGGAGAAAGGGTGCTTAGAAGTTGAGTTTCGGCTACAGACTCTGTAAGTTGGTCTTGGAGCAGGGGTGGGGGTGGGGGTGGGGATGGGGGTAGGGTTGGTGAGTGGCAGTGGAAAGCCCCCTTCTTTGGAGGGACAGTGCCAGCTCACCAAGGCTAGCACCTCTCCCTGGTAGAGGAGGAGTGCCTGGCCTCTTGCAGAGAGTCACTGGGGCCTCTTTCCAGGACAGACTGTGAGGAACAGCTCATCAGCAATGGCATCGTGGTGGTGAGTGAGGAACCCAGACTCCCCTTAGTAGCTCATCCCTCGTGCTGTCTGCTGCTCTCCAAGGCCTGATGCAGGTCCACACAGTCTGTGTCATGTAGGCCGAGTTGGGGACCTTGGCATGCATGTTCCCAAGAGAGTACATCTCAAGTCAATGCTTAGTGACTCAGGGTGATGAAAGAATATTCTGGGAACAGGGACCAGAAGCCCACAATGTACAGCTTGTGCCTAAGGGGGTCTCTTGTCTGTAGGCCCGGGAACTCTCCTGCTTGCACGTTGAACTGAAGAGGACAGGAGATCCAAAGAGTGAGTTCTGTCCTCTGTAGGCAGCCCTTCTGCCCTTCTTCTCCTCTTCTGAGGGGGTAAACTTGTTATACTGGCTGCTTTAGGTCCCAAGGTTGGGAGGTAAGCCCATGCCGGGCCTCCCCTGGGCTCCATCTCTCCGGAGATCTGGACCATGTCAGAGACGATTTCCCTGCAGACTTGATAAGGCATTCCGTGGACAGATCCCGTCCTGAGTTTTGGTTCTGGTTCCTGTTTTTAGGGTCAGAGCGCAAAGTTCAACTTGTGGTTGCTGGGGCCTGTGAGGGCCCACAGGATGCCTCTGCGGGCACTGGATCTTTCCACTTCCATTATCCAGCCTGCTGGGAGCAAGAGCTGAATGTTCATCTGCAGGTGCTTTGACTTGCTCCCAGGACCCTAGGGCCACAGCCTCTCTTGTCTCAGCCTGAGCTGTTCTCCCCCCGCCCCGCCCCCTCATACTGCTCCTGTCTGTCAGGTCACATGGGCCTTTGTTCCTTTCCCTGCCGGTCTTCTGTCCTTGCCACAGGGAGTTAGTTGGTGGGGTCTTAGCAAAGAAAGGAGTAATGACTCGCAGGGTCCTTTCTCTCCCTGTCCCTAAGGATGACCCCCATGAGCAGCTGAAGGTGCCACTACGAACTCTACCCTCCTCGCAGCTGGTGAGACTTGTCTTCCCCACGTCCCAGGTACATCTGGTCATCGAGAGAAGCTGGGTTCATGCACAGGGCTGCTGCTGGCCCTGGTCTGCAGTCAGCCTCCTTCAGGTCATGCCCGAGGCGATCAGTGGGTGCAAGGGTGGACCCTGTGAAAGTGCTTGGGGCCCAAGGGTTCATGGGGATGTTCTGGGGTGCACCGAGGCCACAGTGGGGTGGAGGTACCCAGCCTTTCTCATTAAGGTACTCATGGTTTCCAGGAGCCACTGATGAGGCTGGAACTCAAGAAGGAAGAAGGGTAAGAGCCTGTCTGGGGAACGGGAGGGCAGGCTAGCACCCAGGCAGGGTGGTCTGTCAGGCCAGGAGGATGAGGGGGAGACGGAGATGCAGCACCTCCTGAGCGCATAGGGCTTTGCATCAGGGGCTTCAGCATGGACAGGCTGTTCTTAGTGTCCGCACTTGGATTGGCTACAGTGTCATCCTGCCCAGTACATCATCCTGGGAAACTGAGGGTCAGTGTCTTATCTAGATAAGCAGACTGGAGGGGAGGACCCTGCCCGAGGCTGAGGCAGAGTGAGCACACCAAGAAGGGGGAGGGATGCCTCTTGGCGTGGATGCTGTTGAGGAGTTGCCATCTTGGGATAGCGGTTCTTTGTCACAAATCCGTGGAGGCAGTGGCCATCTCCGCCCTGTCGTCATCTTTTGGAGATGTGGGTAAAGGAGAGATTTGACTTGGAGATAGAGCTCAGCCCCGGACCCTGCACCCAGTCCCAACATCTGTTTTCCCACAATCACGTGGTGCGCGGTTCTGGGTTCCCACTCCTTCCAGAGCAAGTAATGGTGAGGACTGAGAAGGGAGTAGCGAGAGCAAGGAAGGGCCTGGCTGGTGAAGCCAACCAGTTTCCTGTAACTTGCTTCTGGGTCTCTTCCTTCTCCCCAGACCAAAGGAGCTGGCTGTGCGGCTGGGCTGTGGGCCCTGCCCTGAGGAACAGGCCTTCCTAAGCAAGAGGAAGCAGGTGGTGGCTGCCGCGCTGAAAAAGGCCTTACAGCTGGACCAAGACCTGCACGAGGATGAGGTCTGAGGGTTGAGCATGGCTGGGTGGAGTGTTTGCCAGGCCTGCTTGGTCCCAGGGTTCGGTGTTGGGACGGTTGTGCAAGCTCTGGTGCCCACTCAGGCTTGTCACTGGCAAGCCCTGCTGCTCCGTTCCTCTTCCTCAATGTTGTCAGAGTGATACGTGAGGTGCCTGCTGCTCACAGATGGGAGTTTCCACATAGGCTGCCCTGCCTTCCCTGTTTCTTGGTCCCCCACCTGACTGATGAGTAAGGTAGACTCACTAGTACGAGGGTCTCTTGGCTCAGAATAGCCTCAGCTGTCTCCTAGAAAATAAATTCCAGCACTGGCGAGCAGGACCTTTGGGAGACTTTTGAAGGAGCCTTGGGGCTTCCAGAAAGTGATCCCAGACTCCTTATGGGCTGCCAATAGGCAATAAAGCCTGGCCCGTCAGGCTGTTCTTCCTGGAGCCCTGATGTTTGAAACAGCAAGACCTTTGGAAGGCTGCTTCTGACTAGATTTTTAACAGGGGTAACTCAGAGTTGGTCCAAGATTCAGTCACATGCTGACCAACCATCATGCCGTCTTCCCGTGTAGCTTTCTCCATCCCTCAGGCCCTGGCTTTGAACCTGGCTTTCCTCTTCCAGATCCCCGTGATTGCCGTGATGGCCACTGGTGGTGGGATCCGGGCCATGACGTCTTTGTATGGGCAGCTGGCCGGCCTGCAGGAGCTCGGCCTTCTCGACTGCATCTCCTATATCACGGGGGCTTCAGGATCCACCTGGTGGGTTGGTTGTGGGCAGAGTGCTGGAGGTTGCCGTTGGCTGGTGGGGTCGGGAAAGGGAATGTAGTGGGAAGGAATTCCTAGGCCCCATGGGCCCCCGAGCCAACCGCATGGACTGGGAAAAATGCTCGCAGAAGGGCACAGGGTGCTCCCAGGAACAAGAAGGTGCCAGCCAGAGGCAGACCTTTAGTGACACCATTCCCCAACTCCTAAGCTTTTCCTTTCCTCAGGGCACTGGCCAACCTCTATGAGGACCCAGAGTGGTCGCAGAAGGACCTGGCAGGGCCCACTGAGGTGCTGAAGACACAGGTGACAAAGAGCAAGCTGGGTGCGTTGGCCCCTAGCCAACTTTGGCGGTACCGGCAAGAGCTGGCTGAGCGTGCTCGCCTGGGCCACCCAACCTGCTTCACCAACTTGTGGGCCCTCATTAATGAGGCCTTGCTGCACGACAAGGTAGGGAGACGGGTGGGCCCCGGGGTGGTAAAGCTAAGGCAAAGCCACTTGGAGGTGGGCCCTTCCCTAGGTGACGTGGGAATGACGCCCAGCATCGAGAAACTGGGCTTAGGCCGAGCTCTCTCCCACAGCCCCATGAACACAAACTCTCAGATCAACGAGAGGCCCTGAGTCGAGGCCAGAACCCTCTGCCTATCTATTGTGCCCTCAACAGCAAGGAGCAGGGCCTGAGTACCTTTGACTTTGGGGGTGAGTGGCTTCAGAACTGGGGCCTATACTCTTGTGGGTGGTAGAGTACAGTGTAATTAGTCCTGTGTATAAAGAGGTGAATCTGATGTTCCCTTCTCCCGGTCCAAGTACTGAAAACCATCACCCTACCAGCTCTCTCTTATACCCTTGGAATTGGGAAAGGGGCCTTAGCCCCGTGCTTGTAACAAGACCTGAGAGCCTCCTGGCCCTCAGACTACCCTGAAGTCAAGTCCCTGGTGGGAGTCTGGGTGCCCAGGTCGCTGGCCTGCATGGCTGAGGTGATTGTCTTCACAGAGTGGTGTGAGTTCTCTCCATATGAAGTCGGCTTCCCCAAGTATGGAGCCTTCATCTCCTCCGAGCTCTTTGGCTCGGAGTTCTTTATGGGGCGGCTGGTGAAGCAGCTTCCCGAGTCCCGCATCTGCTTCCTGGAAGGTGAGGAAGGCCCTCACCTATGCCTCAGCCAGAGGGCAGGTGGGCTCAGTAGAACGGCAGGTGAGGACCTCACTTGTCGCCCCTTTCTCAGGCATCTGGAGCAATCTGTTTGCGGCCAGCCTCCAAGACAGCTTGTACTGGTCCTCAGAACCCAGCCAGTTCTGGGACCGCTGGGCGCAGGATCAGGCCAACCTGGGTAGGTGCTTGGGCTTCTCTGTGGGAAAGAGGTGGGCATGTCAGGTGGGAGTGTCCGAGGCATGTGGTCCTCAACTGCTTTCCTTCCCCCACAGTCACCATGGAGACTGGGATGAAGGGTCAGAGGCCTCCTTTTCCTAAGGTCACCCTCATGGCCTCGCCCCTTCTCTTGCCCGTGCAGACAAAGAGCAGGTCCCCCATCTGAAGATAGCAGAGCCACCGACAATGGCTGGCAGGATCGCCGAGCTCTTCACTGACCTCCTGACAAAGCGTCCCCTCGCCCACGCCACCCACAACTTCACGCGAGGCCTCCATTTCCACAAGGACTATTTCCAGAACTCTCACTTCTCTGCCTGGAAAGGTATCTGCTGAGTCCTGGCTCTCCTGTTCACTCAGCCTTAGGACACACGTGTCGCTTTGGCAGGCTGGTAGGAACCAGGAGAATTGGGGACAGTCTCTGTGGGTCTGAACCCACACAGTGAGAGTGCTGCTTCCCCCACCCCCAAACCTTTGCAGCTTCCAAACTGGACAGGCTCCCCAACCAGCTGACACCCACTGAGCCCCACCTCTGCCTCCTGGATGTTGGCTATCTCATCAATACTAGCTGCCCACCCCTCCTGCAGCCAACACGGGATGTGGACCTCATCTTGTCACTGGACTACAACCTCTACGGAGCCTTTCAGGTGGCAGGGGTGGTGGGCCATGCAGGTTACCCTGTCTTCTGGGTCCCTGATGGGATCTGCTTTAGGGTCCGGTATCTGGCCCGGGTTCCATTAGTGGGTAAAATGTGGCACTATGTCAGCATTCCCCTACGGGGAAGCTAACTCTGCCCTGGGGGCGGGGAGCTGAGCTGCAGCTGCTGCTGGGCAGGCAGAGGGGGCATCCATCTTGTACCATGGTTCTCTTTGCTGTGCCTGAACCCTGCAGAGGTCCTGGTAAACCTGCCGTTTCTCTATGGCTCCCGGGAGGAGTCTGACTCCTGCTTTCAGAGGGCTGTTGGCTACTAACTCAGGAGGGCCTGGGACTCCGGGTCCACTGGAGTCTCCTAGTTGATGTTTGCACACCAGGCCTTGTGTGTCCCAGTGAAGGGCCTTGTGTAGTCAGCCTTATGTTGAGCACACTGGGAAGCCCTCTGATGCCCCCTCTGCCTGCCCAGCAGCAGCTGCAGCTTCTGAGCCGGTTCTGCCAGGAGCAGGGCATCCCTTTCCCATCCATCTCACCCAGCCCCGAGGAGCAGCGGCAGCCTCAGGAGTGCCATCTGTTCTGTGACCCAGCCCAGCCCGAAGCCCCGGCTGTGCTGCACTTCCCTTTGGTCAATGACTCCTTCCAAGACTACTCTGCCCCTGGTGAGCCTTGCTTGGTCACTTCTCTTCCAGCCTTGCCTCAGTGCCAGTGACCCCAGGCCTTCTGCCCAAACTGCCCTCTTTCCACAGGGGTGCCACGGACATCGGAGGAGAAGGCAGCTGGGGAGGTGAATCTGTCTTCTTCTGACTCCCCATACCACTACACAAAAGTGACCTACAGCCAGGAAGATGTGGACAAGCTGTTACGGCTGACGCATTACAACATCTGCAACAACCAGGATCGGCTGCGGGAGGCCATGCACCAGGCCGTGCAGCGGCGGAGAAAGCGCAAACAGTTTAGGCCGGAGTGACAGCTGAGCTACCCTGGCTGGGCTCCTGCCTGGGTCACTCTTGGTCTTTAACTCCTTTCCCCTTCTGCTCCGAGTTCAAGACCAGCATCACCAACTGCTCCAGAGACTCTGGAAACTCTGATGTCCAGGCACAGCTCCACAAAGGTGTGTCTGGGACTTCCACAAGTGACACTAACATGTCAGCAGCCCTGTCACAGAGTCTAGGCTGGAAGCTGCAAGCAGAGGTGCTATGGCCATCATCCATGGATGGACTTGGGGCTCGTTAGAGACGGGACACTGTGACACGGAACATTTGACATGTTACAGGGGTGCTTATAAACGGGAGGTGCTTGTGGCACTGTCCCAAGAGTATCTGCTGTACCAGGCTGTTACTTCCACTCTGAAAGCAGGTCCCTTCCCAAGAGGCCTCGAGCATGGACGTTCCGGTCCTGTCACAGGTTGCCATCTTTGCCCAGAGATCTTGCAATGAAGCCATGGTTCATCTCAGGCATAGCCAGTGACTTGCGACATCAGTTGCTTGTCCTCTGACAGGAGCTGTGTTCTGCACACTGGTCCTGAGCAGCCCTGGGGAGGGTACCTTTGGGTCAGTAGTCGAGTGGTTCCCAGGTGTGTCTCCACTGGTAGCCCCGAGGATTGGTGTTGACTGAGGATTCATCTTAAGGTTTAGACCTGTAGGGAGAACAGAGATTAGGAACCAACCACCCTCCCTAAACATGGTGTCTAGTCCTCTCCATACCTGAACATCCCTCCTGCTCCTAGCTGAGGTGTGAGCAGGTACTAGAGGCTCTGAGATGAGTAGGGTGTAACAACTTTGATTCTCATGATCCAGCAAGCTCTGTCAGCCAGGCAAGTGTTTGTCCCAACACCATTAGAAGCCACTATGAGCTGGACCTGGTGGCATAGGTCTCTAATCCCAGCTACGCAGGAGACTAAGTCAGGAAGAGTACAAGTTCAAAGCCAGCCTGGGCTACAAGAGTGAGTTCAAGGCCACAATTTAGCTGTCAAGTAAAAGATAACTAAGGGGGGCTGGAGAGATGGCTCAGTGGTTAAGAGCACTGGCTGCTATTCCAGAGATCCTGAGTACAATTCCCAACAACCACATGGTGGCTCACAACCATCTGTAATGGGATCTGATGCCACCTTCTGGTGTGCCTGAAGATAGCAACAATGTACTCACATGCATAAAATAAATCAATCTTAAAAGGCTAAATCTCAGGCTGGTGGGATGGCTCAGCGGTTAAGAGTGCCAACTGCTCTTCCAAAGGTCCTGAGTTCAAATCACAGCAACCACATGGTGGCTCACAACCATCTGTAATGAAATCTGATGCCCTCTTCTAGAGTGTCTGAAGACGGCTACAGTGTACTTACATATAATACATAAATAAATAAATAAATAAATATTTTTTTAAAAAGTTAAATCTCAGTGGTAAAGTACATGCCCTCAGGTCAGTCCCAGGACCACCAGAAACTGGTGCGTCTAGTACAAGTCCTGTTCCTCCTCCTGTGCATCAGAATCAAGCTGGAGCACCGGAGGCTTGCAGAGGGACCACAGCTGTGGCTGTCACCATGGCCATCACCTGTTACAGCATGAGGGCCTTCAGGCACATAGCTGAGTGCCAGCCTAGATGTATATGACAGATGTATTTGACTGGACCTGGGGACTGGTGTTGGGTGTATGTGGGGGGGGGGGGAGGTATTCACATCCTCATCTAGATGCCCCAAGTACCCTACCCCAATTCTTAGAGATGCCCCAAGTACCCTACCCCAATTCTTAGAGATGCCCCAAGTACCCTACCCCAGTTCTTAGAGGGCCCAAAGCCCCTTGGCTTGGAGATAGGAAAGGCATAGCTGAGGTGGCTGAGCATGAAGCCAGGATCCACGTGAGGCTGAGCATGCCAAAGGAGAGCCTGCGTTCAGTCTGCCTAATCCCTTAGCCTTTATACTTCTTGCCATTGGCCTGCACATGCTGACACCTTGACCCTGTATCCCCCTGGAATCAGGAACAGAGACAAGACAGGATGGAGTCAGGATGGAGCTAAAGAGCAGAGGCACTGTCTCAGATGTCTCAGAGAGCAAGGAAAAGAAGTTTGAGAGTGAGGACTTGGGGAGCATCCAGGGGTGTGTGGTCACCCAGAGAGACTCTTGACTGGGGGATGGCCAGAGCAGTAATGGCATGTGGAGCTTCTGAGGGGTAGGTGTAGAAGGTGGGGAGATGGGGGGGGGGGAAGTGAGCCCCTGTGATAGCATGTTCCTGGAGTCTATGGGGGAAGAGAGCCTTGTCACCTTAGAGTGCTGGTGTGATGGCTTCCAGCTTTCTGAGGTGTGGGAGCCAGGGTCTCCCATGTGGGGGTCTCACAAGCCCACTCAACAGAGCGGGCCTTGAGTCCTGGCATCTTGGGATAAAGAGAAAAACCCATTCCACCAGTATCCCACTTGGATACAGTGTCCTTGCTCTCAGCTGGGAGCCTGACCTTGGGTTCTAGGCTGTAGAACCAGAGGGTAAGGTTCATGTTGCCCAAGACGGCTCCTTCCTAGAAGCTGTGTCCCTGGCTCAGGGACTAAGATGCATGCTGAGTCAGCCCTTGTCTGCCTTTCTACTCTGGTGCTACAGTGTGGGTGAGCGCTCAACACTTCCAAGCAGACTCCTTGAGAGCTCACTGCAGGGAGGTGGAAAAATCCAGGGTTCCTTTGGGATTCTGGAAAAAAGGTGGGAACAAGGGGAGGTGATGACAGTGAGGGAGGGAGCTAGGACCAAGGAACAGGGAGGAACCCCCCCACACACACCACTCCACAGAGAACCCAGCAGACTCGTGAGGCAGGCACAAATGGCAAAGGGTGTGTTCTGCACATTCTTTCTGCACATAGACCTGGGCGTGGCCACAGTCCAGACCAATCAAGACAGCATTTGGAGTTAACACAGCCTTTGAGTCCCAAAAGAAACAGAGCCCACACAGTCCCTGGCTAGAAGGGGTGGGGTGGAGGTAGGGAGTTGGTACAGACTCCAAAGGGGACAGGACAGGAAAATCTTTACCTCTGCTACTGATTATCTGTGTCTGGCGAGTTTTTAAGCCACTCAGAGTAGTAAGTTCATTGAGAAAAGCCGCAAGGCTCACTTTCTAGAGAGATGGGCTGTAAAAGCTCATAGCTCTGTAAGGTACAATAACACTGGGAACCTGGGCCCCAGCAGCCCCTCCTTCCTTCCCCTCCAGCCCACCTGCCATGCTACCCAAGGCTGGCTGCCAGCTTGCAGCCTGCTTTTCAGACAACACTGCAAACAGAACTCAGAGATGCTCAGCCTGCCTTCTAAGCTGACCTGTCATGCTGGACCTCTGCCTATAGCCCCAGCCAAGCTTGCTGTCGGGCCAGGCCTATAACCCTCACCTTGGGAAGAAAGTCTGCCTTCTGTCCTCCAGCCTCTCACATTCAGTCTCCTCAGGTACAAGGGGGGACACGTAAGCCAGTTCCTGGGGAGCAATGAGGTACAGGGATCACAGGGGCCCTTGGCTTTTCCCTATGGGAGCTATCTTCTATCCCCCTGAGATGCTTCTAATTGCCTGAGAGCTCTTACCCCAGTGCCACTTGGCACTTCTGCCTTCCTCATATCTGAGAATGGGCTCGAGGCTCCCCTTGCCAAGATCCCATGGCTGCTGGTTGGGAAGCTGGTTCTGGGCTGTGGGGAAGACAGGGAAAAGGGCCCCCAGGCCAGGCCTCAGACTCTTTCAGGAAAAGTACTGCTCACAGTTTTCACCGGGAAGAGGAAACAAGGGTGGGCTCAGACAGGACAACCGAGAGGTTGGAAGTTCTTGACCTGGCAACCAAAGCAGGTAGGGGTAAGCCCCTTCTCTTCCCCTTTCCTCTTCTGTGGGTAGAAACTATTGCCTTCTCTGAGACCACCCAGGAAGTTACACAGGAGTCTACCAGAAGCCACAGTGGCAGGCCTGGATGGTTGCTGAATATGGTTGCCTGCAGTTAGAGCTAGCACGCACCTGCCTCCCTTCTGTGGGGGGCTGCTGTTCCACAGATGCCTCCGTGACATGACCACCCTTTGCCTCCTGAAAATACAAGATGGGGGCCCAGATGTCAGAAGGGAGACACCCACTCCTCCTTCCTAGTGCCCCCCCAGCACTCCTGGCCCCTGGGCCTGCTCCAGAGTGTGGACCCTGGATACCTGTGCCCCTGTGACCTGGCTACATGCTCCAGGGAGATAATGGTAGTCCAACGAGGCTACCACGCTACAGTTCCTTCCTCTTAGCCAGATGTGCAGCTCACCCCTAGTGTTCAAACACGAGTCCTCCCGTCTTCTCTCCCACTCAGAGTGCTGGTCCCTTCTATGATCATGCTTCAGCTCTAAAGTAAATCATCCCTCCTCGTGCACCCACGGAACCCTGCATGGCAGGGTTGGTGGCTTTCCTAAAGGAGAAGCCTTGAGGAAGACTCCACAAGGCCTTGCTGCCCTAAGGAGCCCTAACTTGTAGATTGACCAACTGTCCCCCCCTATACCCCTCGTGCCTCTTCTCAGTATCCCCAGCCTCCCCTCCTCCAGCCCTTGAACCTCTGTCATCGTCTGAAGCTGAATGAATGTCTCCTCGTGGGCCACCAGCAGCTTTTCTAAGCCCTCGTGTCTGTAGAGCAGGCGTTCCACTTCCAACACCGAGTGCTGAGAGAAATGTGTTCTGTTCTGGGGTGCTGGCTCTCCTTTCCCCCCCCCCAGGCTTAGCCCCAAGGGTCAGGGAACCGAGAATATCAGGGTCTGCCTCCCCTTACCCCACAGCTGGGGTCCAGCAGCAGGCGCTCCCAGGAGGCCAGCCAAGCCTCAGCCAGCTCCAGCCTCTGCCGCAGCTGTTGCAGGCTCCGGGTCTGTTCCCAGCGTTGTCCACGCAGGGCCCAGGCTACCTGAAGCTCCTGCAGATGTCTTTCCAGCTCCTGCATACACTCTGCCACCTGTGGGAAGGGTGCCATGAAAGCCTGGGCAGAGCTCCCACCCACCAGGGCAGGCAGGAGAGCCGAGCCAACAAGGATCTCAGGCTGCCTCAACCTCCCTAGGGCTGCTAGCCCCTCTAGGAGTGGGGCTCCTCCCGTCCTCTGCTCAAACCTCTGGGGACAGGAAGTGGCCGTTGTCCAGCAGCTGCTGCCCTTCGTGCCGTATGGTCTGGGCTTGAAGGCAGCGTTCCTGAATCTCTTGCTCCAGCGCCTCATGCTGCTCAAGGAACTGCTTGGCCCCCACCACATCCCCAGCCTGCTTCTCCTTAGAAAGCAGCTCCTGCATCTCCTGAGCCCACGCTCTGCCAGGCAGGGAAAGAGAGCTACTAGCAGAGCTGGCAAGGCAGCTTAGGGACAGCAGCAAGAAGTGCTACCCGCTCCCCGAAACATCAGGATAGGGCAGAACTGAGCTAAGAGTATGGCCCCCTACTTACAGCAATTCCCGGCAGCTCCCAAGAAAGGTGTGGCCCTGGGTAGCCTGCAACAGCTTCTGGCTCCATTCCTGGACTTTGGCCTCCAGGTTGGTCCAGGCCCCCTGCACCTTGGTGAGCCACTCACTAAGACTCCCCTGAGCCACAGGGTAGTGCTGGCCGAGCCGATGGGCCTCCATCTGCACTCTTGACACCTCTTTTTCAATAGCCCTCAGTTCTCTCTGCAACCAGAACATGATGCTACACTGGCATGCTCTGCATTAGTAGCCCCTGGCCTGTGGAAACCCCTCTAACAAGTTCTGCTTAAAACCTGTTCCAAGTCCCTTGGCCCAGAGGAAAGTGATTGAATACCCTGGAGAAGTGGCTCAGGGGCAGGACCCAGGCGAGGCCATTGCCAGTCATCTCTGATGAGGGACTGAGGCACACAGGTCTTCTGCTGGAGGAGTGGGGCTGGGCTGAGCAGCTTCTGTCAGGCAAGGCCTTTACCTGCAGGCGCCTATGCTGCTGCTGCTGCTGCTGCTGCTGCTGCTGCTGCTGCTGCTGCTGCTGCTGCTGCTGCTGCTGCTGCTGCTGCTGCTGCAGAAGGGGCTGTGAAGGTGACAGGCTGTGGACTTGGAATGCTTCCTCCAGCAGGGTGGTCTTCTCCTGTATCCATCTCTGCAGCTCCGAGGCAGCCTGCTCAAAGCTCCGGAGATCGCAGGCTGCTGCCAGGTTCTGAGAAAGAATGAGGGGGAACCTGCTGGAGGCTGTACTGTGCCCCACAGCCCTTGGAGCACCCCTCGAGACATGGCCTACCTCTGTACGGACTTTGATTGCCTTGTTCAGCCCCTCCCAAGCGGCCTGGACGCGACACTTCTGAGCTTGAATCTGGGGGTAGAACCTGGGTGCTCCTCTTTCTAGGGAAGCCATCCGCTCCCTCAGGGTCTGCATCTTGGCCTGGCCCAGGCTCTGGACTTCTCTGTTGAAAGCACCAAACATGTCTTCCAGCACCTAGGAGGGGTAAGGCCAGGGACTGCAGACCTTCGACTGGCAGCCTTGAAAGCTCATTAGGAGCCTGGCAGTACCAGTGGCCCCAACATCACTCATTCAACCTTAGAGTTCTAGAACTGCATGCAGTCTCTTCCAGTGGCACCCCTCAGAATCCTCGTTCACCCCTCAGAATCTCCCATCCTCAAACATGTTTTCCTTGCCTAAGGAAGCCTAATCCCTGTTCTCTGGGTCTACCGAGGACTAACCCACCTTGATGCCTGCTAGATCCTGTCCATAGTCCTGAGACTCAGCGACGGCCAGCTTGGTGGTCAGCCAGGCATCCAGGAGCAAGGCCTCTTGCTCCAGCTGGTACAGGTGCAGCTGTTCACGCAGCGCCTCCCCCCTGCTTTCTGCTCTCTGCAGCAGCCGTGCATGGGCCTCTCTCACAGCCTGCAGCTGGGCCAGCACCCTAGGACTACGACAGGAAGAAAGGACAGCATAGGCTTCATCCCTCCTTCTCCAGACTGGACCAGCCTCCTCTCCCTCTGACACCCGTCTCTGCTCCCTTATCTGCGCCCTTCTCTCGGCTCCTCTCCAGGGAGTGTGTGGCTCTGGCCTACCTGCCTGGGGTCTGTCCACTCTCCAGAAGGGCAACTGTTTGCTGTAACTGCTCAATGCGACTGCTGAACCCTTCCAAGTCTCTTGTGGTGGCCTCTAGGCACCGCAGAAGAGCCTGTGTGGCCTCAGCGTCCTGGCCCAGGTCCTCACTGTCCAGAATATGGTCCCGTTCAGCCAGCCAGGATCCTGCTTCCAGGAGCTGGGTGGTATAACAGCAGGAGTTAGTTTTCTTAGGCCCAGGACTTCAGTTTGAGGCTTGGGAGCCTCAGGGTTCAGAGTGGGAGTTAGGATATGTGGGATAGGATTGCGAGAGGGGTCTTCAGTCAGTTGCATGGGGGAAATTGCCTGGAGAGCCCTCTTGGGTCCGTTCTAACACCTTCCACTCTCACTGTACTGGAGGGACCATGAATGCTTGTGGTTTTGAAGGTTTGTAGGCCATTCTTTCCTTTTTCTTCATGTAAAATAAAGGCATGTACTTTTGTTTCTCAGAGACAGTGTTGCTACTTAGTATAATAAAAGCAAGTTTTAGCCATCAATCCTTACTTTGTTCCTTTTCATTTATTACTTTTTATCTTGTTGTGAGACAGGTCTCACTTTACAGGCCTTGGTTGGCCTGGAACTTGAAGTGGTCATCCTCCTGTGTCTGCTTTCTGTGTACTGGAATCACATGCACGAGCCACTGTCCCTGGCTTCTAATTACTTCTGAGGTGCTTTTGGTGGCTTTCTTGAGATAGGGTCTTACTATAGCTCAGCCTGCTAGGTGCTTACGTGTCTTGCTATGTATTTAGTTTGTGAGGTAGCCTCAGATGTGATTGCAAGGGGAAGGTTCCAGGTGATTCTGACATAAAGTTCTAGCTGGAAACCCCAGGTTTGGAAGAAACGGTGAGAATAAGGCACTGGAGGCCGGGAGGCACAGCTCTGCCTGCCCCAGAGGCATCATTCTGCCCCATACACTCCCATTGTTCTCGGGCCAGTTCTGACATCTCCTCATCCCACAGCATCCCCCTCACCTCCACCAAAGTCTGCTGGGCCTCCAGGGCCTGCTGCAGTCTCCTCCTCCTCTGTGCGGCCTCTGTCTCTAAGCGGTTTAGAGCCACCTCCAGCTGCTGCACCCGGGCGGCCACCTCTTCAGTGGCAAAGTGCCCTGCCTGTATGAGCTTGTGCCCTGTACCTGTCACCACCTGGCTCAGAGCCTTGTGGCTATGGATCTCATTCTCCAAATTCTGCAAAGGAGGAAGAGCCAGGGATGTAGGAAACCGAGGAACCCACGCCCTGATGATTCATTGGACCCTACAGACTTACAAGGAATTTCCATCCCAGGATTTCCAAAGAAAATAGGTGTTCCTCAAAGCAGAGGCTGTGCTGGTCCACAGTGCCCTGTCCTTGGACCATGAGCCTCCATCCCCTCTGAGGCTGCCCTTCCCCAGTCTCCCAGCATGGGCCAGCACCTGGTGTTTCTCCTGCAGGTGGCGCACAGTGTTAAGGCTCTGGCCGTAGTCCTGGGCTGTGGCTGAGGGCAGCTTCTCCTGCACCCAGGCCATTTCCTCATCAGCATCCCTGAAGAACTGTAAGAGGAGCCTTTGGGCTTCCAGGGATGCCCTGCGCTCTTGTAGGGGCTCCCGAAGGCTCTGAAACCTGAAAGACAACCAGAGTGGGCCAGTGTTGAAACTAGTTTTCTTCCAAGGAAGCAGGCAAAGGAAGACAAGGTATCAAACCAGGCACCTGGGCACTCTACCTCTGAAGCAGCTGCCGGGCTTGCTCTTCCACATCTTTGGCGAGGCAGTGGCCTTCCTGGAGGCAGGCTTGGGACTGGCCCTGCAACTCTTGCACTTCCTTGGCCTGCCTGTCCATGGCTGCTTCCAGCTCCTCCTGGGCTCCCAGGAGTTCGCCCACTCTAGGCAGCGCCTGGCTTCTGACAGGGACTCTCAGCTCTGCTTCCATGTGCTCCAGCCACTTCTCCAGTTCCTTCAGCATTCTCTGCAGATGCAGGACCTAGGACAGAACACAGGTATGCGTAAGGGAGTGGGGATGCCGAGTCCCAGAGTCCTGCCTGGTGAGTTGCTTTATAACCTATCACCTCACCTTGAGGGCCCCCTGTAGTCTGGCCATCTTCCTCTGGCAGTTGGTCTGCAGCTCATCCCAGAGGCCTCCTAATTCTTCCAGTTGCCCCCGGATGGTCTCTGAGGCCGGGTGGCCCCCTTGTAGCAGCTTCTGCCCCTCCTACACCATACATGGGACACACACTCTGGCCTGAGGATGCTGGTACCATGGTGTGAATGAGCAGCCCCACAGCTGCAGTCTCTTCAAGCTGACTGTGATGTGGGGCAGATCTCCATTCCTTCTTTCTTCCCAGGGTCTAACCCTTCCTCCCCCATCCCCCATCCCCATCTTTTTTTGAAACAGGCTCTCCCCACACTGCCCAAGCTAGCTCAGACTTGCTCCCCAGCACTGTCTGTGATCCCCAGTGCTGGGATGACCCACACCACACCAGGCTCCATCTAACTTACCATGCTGTTACCAGTGCTAACATTATGGGCATGTGCCCTAACACCCAGCCTCACAAGTTCCTTAATCTGTTTGTCTTCCATGCAATGGAGTAGCAATGATTATTGCTCAAATGAGGTAACCTAGCCTAGCACAAACTACTAAACAAAGTTTGATAGCACGAATAATCAGCCTCGGGTCAGGATTCCTTTCCAGTTAGAAAAGAAATGTTAAAAAAAACGATACTCTATTTTGACATCTTGAGCTCCAGATGTTTCGATATATTTTCTGTAATTATCAACTGTTACCTAGCACAGTGCCTGCACACAGGAAGCATGAGACAGACACTGGTTATCAATACTATGATTCAAAGCCAGCTGCAGGGATGCTGGGGGCTGGGCTGTGGCCCCCAGGACCCCTGGAACCTCACCATCTGGACCTCCTGCTGTTGGTGAACACTGGCGTCCAGCTCAGCCTGGAAATTCTGCTGCTTCTGCAACTGTGTTTGCATCGTGGCTGGGTCCTGCTGGCCCTCATCCAGAGCCGCCAGGCTCTTCTCCCTCAGCCATGCAGTTACCTGACACAGGGAAATCTTTGCTTTCTCTAACCTCTGGAGAGCCCCCGAGGAAGGTGAGCCCCCACAACCCTCTCAGCCCAAGTGAAGGGAACCTCATTGGAATCCTGCAAAAATGTCCGAAGCTTCCGCAGCTCCTCCAGCTGGTGTCCCCGGGCCCTCGCTTGCTCTGTGAGTGCCTCTGTCCTGCAAGAAGAGTCTCATGGACCCCCAGGCTCAACCACCAGGACTGGAGAGTTTCTTCCCTCCCCCTCCCTCCTTCATTACCTACCTCCCCCACCCCACCCGCCCCCGTATGTGCAGCACAGCCTTTCATGATCCATATCACAATGACCTGGAGCTGAGGTTTTCTGTGAACCAAAGACACATATGTTTCCTCCCCATATTGCTATCACTTATGTTCATGGCATAGCCCACTATCTGAGGACACAAGTGTGTTTGGAGATAGGTCAGCCGTAACCTGAGAGGACAGGACAGGTGTTCTTGTACAAGGAGGTTAAGGCAGGACACACTCAAAGGGATGACCATGCAAGAACATAGGGGAAGCCTATAATCCAAAGAGACCCTTCTAACACCTTGATCTTGACCTTCCTGCCTCTCAAACTGTGAGAAGATAATGTCTATTGTTTACGTCATCTAGCCTGCCGCACTTTGATATAGTAATCCAGACTAATATAGCATCTGAGCACCTTACAGAAATGTGTCAGTAACTGACCCCCCAGACGCCACACGCACTAGTGTTCTAACACTGAGCTGCACCCAAGCCCCCTTTTTGTGAGGCAGGGTCTTGCTGACTTGCCCAGGTAGACCTTAAATTTACTCCCTAGCCCGAGCAAGCCTGGCGCTCTTCCTGCCTCAGTTTCCCAAGTAGCTGGGATTACAGGCCTGAGCCACTAGAATGGTTTTAATTTTTTATGCTATTTTTACATTTTATTTAATTAGTGTGTGTGTACACATATGTGTGAGCATGCGTGTGTAACCACAGAGTGCATATGGAGGTCAGAGGACGACTTTCAGGAACTGATTGTCCCCTTCTGCCATTGATTCCAGCATTGCAGCTTACCTGACAAATGCTCCCACCTGCTATGCCGTCATAACAACCCCACCCCATTTCTTTTTAAGACATGGTCTCACTGTGCAGCTCAGCTAGACATAAAACTTTCTATGTAGCCCAAGCTAGCCTCAAAGCTCTTGATCCTCCCGCACCCTCAGCAAGTGCTCAGATTACAGGTGTGTGCGAGCCATGGTTTTGATTACACATTGGTGTGATGTCAGCAAGTCTTTCACATACACATGCGCACATGCACACACATACCACATTTTAATATTTAACACATTTAAAATATTTGCTATATACAAACTATATTAGGTATTAATTTACATATTGCAGATATACACCCTGAACCAATCAGTTCCTCATGAGTGGTTTCCCCTCACTGGTGTTAACACCTACACCAAGGGGCATGGAGTTGGGGGAACCAGAAGTTCCACTGAAGTGACACAAGCCTGCATGGGGGAAAGATCAATGACACCATGCTGGGGCTGACTGCCCATCAGGTCTCACTTAAGGTGTCAGAGCTGGCAAACTCACTTGTCGTGTGTCTACTCAGCCCTCCATGAGTACCCAGGAAGTTCACCTGAAATAATGAAGAACACTGGGGCCTGAGAGGTGGCTCGGCAGAACCAGAGGGCCTGGGTTCTATTCCCAGCACCCACATGGAAGTTCACAATCATTTATAACTGTAGTCACAGCCTCTATAGGTATCAGGCAAGCACATGATATACAGACACACATCCAGGCAAAGTGCCTACACTCACAAGATATAAACAGAGAGACAGACAAATGAGAGGAGATATACTGGGCCTGCTAGAGCACTATCCCAAGGAGCCACAGAATCGGGAGGGTAGCCTCAGCCAGTCTAGTCATGGCTTTTGGCTGTATCTGCCTTGGTCTACATGCTGGGGGTGGGGGCTAGGGCAGCTGTGCAGGAGGAGCTGTTATGAGGGAGAAGGCAAGGCTAGTGTCATAAAATGGGCATGCCATGCAGATCTATGGTTGAGCTTCTGTTGCATAAGGGATCTTCAGCCTACTTGGGAGGGACAGGAACCGTGCTAAGATACTACAGCCCTCAGAGACAGACTTTATTAGGAAAGCCGGGTGTGGTGGCGCACACCTTTAATCCCAGCACTCAGGAGGCAGAGGCAGGCGGATTTCTGAGTTCGAGACCAGCCTGGTCTACAAAGTGAGTTCCAGGACAGCCAGGGCTACACAGAGAAACCCTGCCTCGAAAAACCCAACAACAATAACAACAACAACAACAACAAAGACTTAACTAGGAGAAAGGAATTTGCTTCAGGCCCCACCCATTAGGTAGTAGAGAGACTCAGGACTGTGGTCCTGTCCCTTCCTGTCATTAAATCACTTCCACTTGGCTTCCTAGTGTGAGCTCCTTACAGGATCAAGCTGGGATAAAGAAGGAAGTGGACGCCATATGTTGTCTGATGGATAGCAAGCTCACACACCACCAGCACCTGACCCCTAGACTTTGGAAGAGGCATGGAGTTGGGCCAAGAAGTTGAGAGCCGGAAAGGAAGAGCCTGAGATGGATGTCCACACTAGCTCCCCCCAGCTCCCGCCATCCCAGAGCCATGGGTACCTCAGGAGCAGGGCCTGGCATCTGTCCAGGATGCTACGCGCCTCAGAGTGTCCACCCTGGTGCAGGCTGTGGGCTGTGGCCTCCAATGCACGGATCTTTTCGGCCTGGGCCTTCAGGCCCTGCTCATGCCTCTTGAGCTTTGACAGAAGGGTCTCCACAGTGACCAAGGGGTCCTGGTGGAAGCGGAGACCCATGCTAACTATAGGGCTGACTCCACTCCACCCTGAACTGTTTCCCTCTAGAGCCAGCCTAACAAACCCTTTCTACAAAATGGTTGTTCTCTACAAAGTGGGTATTATTTAAACCCCACAAGGCTAACTATGGCTAGTATCCATTCTCAGGGCAGGTTGAGTACTGCCCTCTCACCTCTATGCTCTGAGTAAGATCTCTGTCTTACTCATTATTCTCCCAAGTCCCTGTGAGTTACACATATCTGTTACTGGAGTTAGGGTGATGTTGGAAGGAAGGCAGAGGCAAGGAGAGGGGTAGGAAAGAGATCAGAGGGAACAACCAGCTGGGCTCTAAGCCCATTCCCTTGGCTCCTAGGACACACTCTGTGGACGCTATCCAAGGGTACAAGAAGTACTTAGGACTGATGATAACTGCTCAGCAGTGGGAAAGACCTTGACCCAGAGAGCTTGCTGTTCTGGCTAGCGATTGGTCTTATCTGTCCTTCCTGCTCCTCTTGGACACCTACCGCCACTCCCTCACTAGCCAGGGAGGCCTCTTCACTGTCAAGCCAGCGTTCCGCCTTTTCCACAGAGCCCAGAAACAGCTGATGAAAAAAGACAAGAGAAATTCAGAAGAGGGCTACGGACTATCTGGGTGTGTCTGTGACCTTCTCTGCCCAGGGATTACCTAGTGTGTCTGTGACCTTTTTGGTGGTTCAGGTTGGAGAACCTGAGGCCTGGCTCCGTGATACAGGCACAGGCAGACTGGCAGCAATACTCAAGGCAGTCTTTTCAGCTTTGGCTTTGACCAGAGCTGTGGGGACATCACAGGCCCTGATAGCAGGGTAGGCTGGAAGCTGGCATGGGGCCTACCTGCTGCTCCAAGGCCTGCTGTAGCTGCTGTTGCCGGCCCTGCCAGGATTCCCGCAAGCTACTCAACCCCTGCTCTACAGCGGCCAGGGTCTGGTGAATCTCAGAGGCCTGTGGGTAGCCAGATGCAAGCAGCCGCTGCCCCATGCTTTGGACCAGGTTAAGGCTCTCTGTTCGGATGTCCAGCTCAACCTGTAATAGGCCTGAGATCAGTTCCCTGTGGGCTGAGGTCTACCAGAAGTCCAGCAGGAAGGGGACAATGGAAAAGGACAAGGTTGGCCAAGAGACAGAGAAAGGTTCTAGCAGGGGTCAGAGGAAGGGGTGGGGTAGTGAGGGGTGACATTTGAAAGGCCTCGCACCTCAGGACTGTGGCTCACCTTGTATGCCCGGTACTCTTCCAACATGTACTGGATTCTCACAGGGCTGCAGGGGGTGCCCTGTGTGGCCATCTCAGCCTGTAGTCCCCGGGCCCAGTCCTGCAGATCCTGCAGCAGGGTCTGGAGTTTCTGAACTTCATGGCCCACATCCAGCAACTCCCTCCTGCTCACAGCACTCATTAGTAAGTTCTAGGCTCATGAGTCCCCTTTCCCTCATGCCCAGCGCCCTTTAATCCCCTCGGCACAGAAGGTCTATGGGATGGGAATTAATTGGTAAATGATACAGAAACTCTGGAGAAAGTAGGGGCCAAACGCAAGCGTGTGAGCCGGGAACCAGAGGGAGGCCCACGGGCTCGTACCACTTCTGGGCTTTGCTCCAGACCTTCCACCAGCTGTCCATCATTTCTTGCTGCTTATGTCTGAGGCTGTGGGCAACCTCGGGACTTTCCTTGCAGAGCCGGCCAATCCTACCTTCAAGAGACTGTAGGGAGAAAGGTCAGAAGCTGTAGGCAGCAGGGGCTTCGGCTGAGGGGGTGGGTGTCTTAGCATGACTCTCAGGAATCCACCAGGGCCCCCCTAAGGATGTGCCCAGGATCTGCAGCCCCCAACTGCACACCTCCACCTGGGTCTGGATGAGGCCCATCTCCTGCTGCAGCACTTTCTGTCTCCATGATAGCCTCTGCACATTCTCCAAATCTTCAGTGCCCTCTGGGGCCCAGATCAGGGATTCCTGGGAGAGAGTGAGGAGGCTGCCTTAGCTTCAGCTTCCCCCTCACTGCAGAAGCCTGGTTATCTAGGGTGGCAGGGTAGAACGCAAGCACTCTACATGAATCCCTTCCTGCTGCCTCAGAGGGACTGGAGCAGCGGCCTGGACTTGACCAGCGGCGTTTTAGAGCTTTGGGTCTGTACTTGCCTCCAGTACGACCTGTGTGTGGCACTTCTTGGCATTTTGTCTCTGACTCCAGTCCCTCTGGGGAGGGATCTCAGAGGCCTGAGCTAGCTCTGAGAGAAAGATCCAGTGGAGGAGGAGGCCGTGCCACTTAGGATTCTCGGGCCACATAGGTCTTAACTACACTGTCACAGCTGCAGTCCACCTGCATTCCTGTGGGACCAACCCACTGGGCCAAGCCTCTTATGGGCTTTAGACTTGCTTAGGGTCCTGGAAAAACAGGGCGTGCTCTGGCCTCCAGACCCATCACACATCTGGGATAGAAAGAGGCAGGGTGAGTGGCTTAGGGGCTGCAGAAGTCTCCTCAGCAGACTCCCTGGAGGACTCCTGGGAGCTGGGGGGCAGGGGTTCTATAGTATACTCCTCATCAGACTCCCTGGAGGACTCCTGGTGGGATACAGCTGTAAAGCAAAGGTGGGCCAGGGGCCATGGAACACTCCAGGCAATGCTACTCCAAACTCAGTGCACAAGGGGACTTTTCACTACCTACCTTCTCCCTGAGCCGCTCAATAACGTCATCCAGTTCCCTGGACAATCTATGTATCTCCAGGGCTGCTTCAAGCCGCTGCTGATAGAGGAGCAGGTTGCCATGGAAAGTCTTCCACCTGACCAAAGGATGGGGGATGAACCTTGCAGCCTGAGGTGGCACTTGGCCCCTCTCCCAGCCCCACTGTCCTCCCCCGGCTAAGACTGGCCTATTGTTGAGCTGGTTTTGCCGCTGGCAGATGGTCTCGGATTCCTCAGGGCCCTGGTTCTTGAGCTGCAGTGACAAGTTTTTGATTCCCTTGATGTGGGCATCATCCACTGTGACCTATAGGGAAGGTAAAGATGAGGATGCTACTAGCACTGCCGGTTCAAGGCCTCGTCTTGGCATAGCTCTTGTGACTGCTCCCTTGGGAAAGCAACCACAATCTTGGGGCACTCAGCTGTGCCTCTTGTTGGAGATTAGCCCATCTGGGTTTGTTGATAATTTTATACTCCCTCTGGAAGGGTGGGAGGGTCACAGGACCCCCACCTGACTCAGGTGCTCCATTCCATCTGTTGTATGTAATAGGCTTAATTGTACAAGGCTTAGAGAAGAAGCTAGAGTGTATCCACCTGAGAAGGGTATGGAAGAGGGCTCCACCATCGCTCTCATCCCTCCTGGGTTAGGCTCTTCTGCTGTGGGGAGGAGCACCCACGCTCCTGTGTTATGCTCTGTATGGAGCCCCAGCAAACCCCACAGCAGTAAACTTTGTCTCGTGTCTTGACTTGTTGTTAGGGCCTTGGGAGAAGGGGTAGATATTGTTTATGTCTCCTCACCAAGAAGGAATTTTAGGAACTGCAGCACATTTGGGGAATAAGAGTCAACTTTCCTCTGAAGTGACAGGTGCTGGAGGACACCCCTCTCAGCTACAGTGAGGAAGACCAGCCCGGAACCCACAACCTTTGAGTCTCTCAGGTGAGGACTGGGTAGAAGGGAGCAGGTGGACACAGACTCAGTGGTGTTTAGAGTTAAACATGGAGCTTGGACACAAGGCAGGCTTCCATGTCCTCAGGCAGAGGGGAGCCCCAACAGGGTGGATCAGAGGCCTCCAGCTCCCTACATTTGTAGCATCTATAACTCAAAAGCCCTTTTCTATGGACTGGCTCATCAGAGAGATGCTCCGGGAGCACGGCAGGGCTCGGCAATCACAGAGCTCACTCACGGCAGGTCAGGCCCAGGGCGTCCCTTCTTGCTGTACCATCTGGTTTGACATCTGAGAAGTACCACCACCAGCTAAGGATGTGTTGGAGCTAAGACTACAGCCTTTACTAAAGTCCCACACACCTGTATCGGGTGGGTTAGCACATCGTCTTCAACACCTGATTACAGGCATATTTGCCAGTTGCCCCCTCTATACTACAGAGAAACAGATTCCTGGTATATTTGGTGGATGGTGTGGGGGAGGAGATAGGAGATACTGAACCACTCACACTGAAGACGGCATTAACTACCACACCCTGGCATAGGCTCTTTCTTTTAAAGAAATTTTGAAATAGTGTTATGATTGCAATTTTGAATGCGTTCAGAAAGTTGCAAAATTGTTCAGGGGCCCCATTAACTAACTCCCTGCTTCTTATCATAACATTGAAACCAGACTACCAAGATTTCCATGAGAGACATAATTCTATTACAGGTGTGGAATCATTTGACTGTCACCACACACGGGCACTCCCTCACTGCTGAGAAAGGCATGATACCCATTTAGAGATGATGAAATTAAGGACTGGCCAGATGAGCTCGCTTGCCTAAGTGCATCCAAGTAGTGCAAAGTTGAGCTTGAACCTCCAGACAGATTTCCCAATGGGAGACACTAAGTCAACCCCTCCCTCGCAGAGCCTCTGACCTGTAACCTGCGGACTTGTCTGCAGAGCTGCAGGCAGTGCTCAAGGTTCAGGCCAATGTCACAGCTGTTCACCATCCTCTCCTGTGGAGGCCAAAGGTGGGGAGGTAAGGCTTAGCTCTATCTAGCCACTTGGCCTGTAGCTGGGGCAGGGTAAGGAAACATGGATGCTTGCGATCTCCCACCAAGACTACTACCATCACAGAGCCAGAGTACCGAAGACCTTGCTCTTTCCCACCCAATTCTTTAGCTCTTGTCCCCAGACCCCAAATTCCCTATCCAGAGGAGCCCCCACCTTCTCCTGGATCCAGGTCTCTGCTAGGTCCACTCTCTGCAGGAACTCCTGGAAGTTGTATCTGTTCTCTAGGGCCTGGCCCTGCAGGGTCACTGCCTGCCTCAGCTTCTCCCAGAGGTCCCGCAGGGCCTCCAGCCTCTGGGAGACCTCTCCAGCTTGAGGGTGGCTCTGACTGAGGAGCTCTTCGCCTTGCTGGGAGACAGGAGTAAGGGCACACTCAGCACCTTTCTTCTTACCTCAACCATCAGTGCTTTGGAGTAGGCTGGGCTGAGGCTGCAGTCACCTTGGCAACAGAGGTCAAGATCTGCTCCTGAGCCTGGACCTCAGCCCTGAAGGCCTGGTGTTTCCTCAGGTGCTTCAGATAATCCTTTAGATTCCCAAGAGGGCTCCAGGCTCTCAGTTGCTGGACCCGCTGCTGGATCCAGTCCTCAGCCTGTTGGGGGTAGGGCACAGATCCTATGATGATGCTCCATCCTGAAGTGCCTCCCCTTCCCCTTCATCCCTTTCTCCCCACCAGAAAACTCCAGGGGGTGGGCTACTGGCCTCAAGGGCAGGGCTGGCAGTATCTAATAAACAAGAACCACCATTCTAGCTCCGGAAGCCATGCTTCTGGCCAGGCTGAGCCAGGAACTTGAATGAGAGTCCATTTCAGAGGTGTGAGCCCCTTGCTCCAGGAACCCATACAGCTGTGTTCCCCTGCCTATAGCTCTTCTTTGTCTTGGCTCTGCTACTGCTCGGTAAACATGAGTCTTAGCCCAAGGGGCTGCCAATCAAATATTCTGGGCTCCAGCCTGGCCCTTGGAATGCCATTTATGGTGTTATGTTGTTATGTTGTTACAGTGTTATGGTGTGAATGTCACCTCAAACTGTACAACGTAATAGGCAATGGACAGGGAATGGTCCTCTGACCTGGGTTGCTGCCCTGACAAAGTTGCCTATCATCAGGGAGGTGTGCAGAGCCTGGCCCCGGCTCTCTGCCAGTTCCTTCACTTGAGCCCGGTGCTCCAACATGTGGCAAAACAGGTTCTGCCCCTTAGGGCTTGAAATCGTCTTTAGCTGCTCATTCAGAGCCGACTCCTGTGGACAGACACAGCCTGCTGGTCTACTCTGGCAACCTGACTATCGACTTTCCCTTAGTTCTGCATGGTTAAGGGCTGGCTAATGGCCCTGAAAATAGCCAAAACTGATCTTCTTTCAGTGACCTGAGAATAAGTAAATGCTCCCCAGGGGTCCCTGCAGTGTGAACCTCCCCAGCCTGAGTCTTTTCTTGAGCCATATGTACAATTCTATCCCTAGTTCTACGGACAAATCAGTGCTGTTTCTGAGCATACCCCCAGCCACCGACACCCTTCTTGAAGACTCACTCCCCCATCAGCAACTATGTTCAGGCCTGTCACCTTCTTGTCCTGGAGAGCTAGCACTTTCTGGAAGATCACGTGCTTTCGGATCAACTGCTCCACTTCTTCCACTGAGCTCCCCAGGCCACTGGCTTTTAGGAATGCCTAGATCAGTCCACGGAAAGGTCAGAGGCTCTGAGGGCTGCCAGCACAGCCGAGACAACACCCCTGGGGCCTGAGTAGCGCTGATCTGAACACGCACGCAAGCATGGGAGCAGTAAAAGGAACTGGAGCCCAGGTTGGAGGCCAGCAAGACAAAGTGGAGGTTATGTGCAATCTATTTAACTCCATGGGTCTCAGCTGCATGGGGAAAAGCAGTGTTAGCTCTGGCCTGGGTGTGCTAGTAGAGACCATCATGGTACCCTAGTGATCTACACTAGTCACCCGGGAGGACTCACCCATAGCCTTTTGCTCCATGTCCAAAAAAAAAAAAAAAAAGCCAAAGACCCCGGAGGAAAGGGAGGAGCAGTCAGGCAGGGAAGAGGATCAGGATAGGGAATATTAGGGCTGTGGCTGTGGCTGCAAGACCTGCCTCCTGGGCTGTGAGGACCTCCACTAGGTGGCCGCATTGCCTGAGGAGGTGCTGTTCTTGAAGCATGGCCTGCAGCTTCTCTTGCTTGAGTGCCCAGGCCTGGAACACTTGGTCGCGTTCCTCCTGTAGGGTTCGAAGCCCATCCTGGACCTGAAGATGATGTGGGAAGCCGGGGTGGAGGAGGGGCACTAATAGATCCCAAGAGAAACCTTTGAGGAGAGACTGATGGAAGCAACAGGGGGTGGGGGTGGGAAGGAGGCAGCCTAAGGGAGGGCAGGGTAGGCTGGGAGCTTGGGGAAATGCCCACCTTAGCGGGTGTTCCTGCTGCCAGCAGAGCTTGCTGGCCCATCTTAGTGGCCCGTTGCTGCAGCTCCTCCTTGGCTTTCAGTTCTGCCCACAGCCATTGATGGGCTCTGAGCCTGAGCAAAAGGCTGTGGGGTTCCCAGGAGGCCTCCTCCATCTGTAGCTCCTGATGCACGCTGGCCGCCCAGGAGGTATAGTCCCTCACCTGACCCCAGAAGACAAGAGGAGCCGTTGAGAGGAGGCTGATGACAAACAACTGCAGCCAGCCTGAACCCGTGCGTATATAGAGACATCAAGCTGTCTGACTCAGGGCTTGTGGCAAGACTACACGTCCCTGTCACTTGGTTTCTCTGCCACCATCCATCCCAGCCCTCCCAGGGCCACGGACCCTTGCTCTTGCCCCTTCCGATACATTTTCCCTCCAGAATGGGGGGGCCTCGGTGCATGTGCACATCTGTACACACATGCACCCCTCCCAAGGGAAGAAAGCCCTCACCGCTGTGTGGAACCGGACCAGGAGATATCCTCGTTCCAATTGAGCCTTGCGCTGCTCCATGCGCAGCTGGAGGGCCTCCCAAGCTTGGGTCACAGCTTGCTGCTTTTGCTGGACAGCGGCAAGGGCCTGAGTTCCTGGACACAGCTCCTGCACTCTGCCTCCAGCCTTCATCAGTTCCTGCACCTAGCAGGGAAGGGTAGGAGAGGACAGTTGTTTCTTCACAGAGACAGAAGGACCTGAGCATCCTGAGCTATGGTCCTGCTCTGAGGAGTCAATCCCAGAACTTCTTGGGCAGAGCTCTGCCATGCATGACAGGCCCAACGGGAAGAACAAACGGGCCAGGCTGGCGGCCAGCGAGGGCCTGCGAGGGCCTATGAGGCAGGGCTAGCATCCTGCTGACCTGCTGCTCCATGCCTGCCAACTCGCGTTCCAGCCTCTCATGTCTCTGGAGCTGGTTCTCTACCCCACACAGGTCCTGGGCCACATCGTTAGGGAGGCTTGTGGCTTTCTCCTAGGGTAGAAAAGGGTCAGAGCAGGGCAGAAAGGAAGGGGGGCCCTGAGTCTGGGGATCCACCTCCTCTCCGAGTTCATACCTGAATCTGGGTAAGGACTTCCAGAAGGTCTCCGTGGACTCTAAGAGTGATTTCGGCGTCATTGAGCAGACGGCTTCGGGCCTGGGTCAACTGGCACAGTTCAGACCAGGAAGCCCTACCATGCAGAAGAACAGCTCTGGATCAGCCTGCCTTCCCTTCGTGGTCTGATCAGCCCCTTCCTCTCTGGGTGGAAGTCATGGATTTCCTCAACGCTCCCGAATGGGGCTTCCCCTTTGAGTCTTTTGCTTCTGGCTCTCCTTTCCTACAATCGTTGCTCCCTTACATGCTTTGCCCAGGCTCAAAGGCTTTCTCCAGGCCGGGCATTGGTGGCGCACGCCTGTAATCCCAGCACTTGGGAGGCAGAAGCAGATGGATTTCTGAGTTCTAGGCCAGCCTGGTCTACAGAGTGAGTTCTAGGACAGCCAGGACGGCACAGAGAAACCCTGGCTCGAAAAACAAAACAACAAAAAGGTTTCCTCCAAGCCAGACTTGATGCTGAGGTTATGAGAGCACCCTGACCTTTCCTTAGGCTCACGGGCTAGAGAAGGGCCCTGAGCAGGTGGGTGGACACCTAGGACTAATGCAGGGGAGAGCTGTGAGCATGGAGGCTGTGAGCTCTGAGCTCACGGGGAGGCCTCCTTTTCAGCTCAGGGAGTTTCCATCCATAGCTCCTCCTCCAGGCCCTGGGAGGCAGTAATTGGAAAAGTGTCTTGGGGGCTGGGAATATCTGAGTGGTGTCCTCAGCCTTATATTCCACCACAGACCACAGCCTTCGGAGGCCTGGCATCTCAGGGACCACTCCCTCTCTAGCTCTGAGCAAGCAGGGCCCTGTGACCCTCAGAGTGTGCCACCTCAGGGTGTTAACCCCCAAGACATTGGGCCAGCATTTTCCTCAAAACCCAGGCCCCTGCAGGCCGTCTCACTCACTGTATATCCTGCTGCCTCTGGTGAGCCTTGGGGGCAGCACTGTGCCCACGCTCTTGTAGGCTCTCTGCCAGCAGTCGACAGGTTTCCACTCGCTGGGCACCAGTTTCAACCTGGTACTGAAACTTTGTAAACTCAGTGCAGAGTTGCTAAGGAGGGGAGCAGACAATGTACTCAGCAATAGTGTAGCCTCATGTGGCCACAACGCCAGCACACTCCACCCGGAGGCATAGTCCATGACTTCACTATGCCTTCTCCACCCAGCCCATCAGGACTAGCCCCCACCATCCAGCATCGTGTGTCTTCCCTGCTGCCAGCCCCTCACCAGCACGTGCTCATGGTCCTCTCCAAAGGTGTCCCCTCCTCTGGCCACCTGCTTCCTGCTGGACAGCCAGCTCTGCAGGTCCTCAGCTTCTCTCATGAACTCATGTAGTCTCAGGGTCCCCTCCAGCTCCTGCCCCCTGTGGTGACAGCCAGGGGTTTGCCAGATGTTAGCTACCTGCTCATTCCCTTGTGGTCCTAAGGCTGAAGGATGGAGTTATTCATGATCCTTGCCCAAGCCTGTGACTTGGGGAGAAGACATAAGAAGGCCAGAGTAGGGGGCAGAGGACATTGGCAAGAAATAGAGAGCTGACTCAAGGGTCCTGCTAAGGGGGCTTTTGCTGAAGATCTTCTAGAGGGGCGAGTAGCACACAGCAAAGACTCAGCCTTCTCCTGGTGCAACCCTAAAGGCCTGGTTCCCACCAACATAGGGCCATGGCAGGGAACAGTCAGCTGTGGTTAGGGTCCCTGTACCCACTGATGAGGGGTCCACAATGTCTCTCACCGTTCGTCTGCCAGCTTCCGTAGTGCCTGCAACTTCTCCCGTACCACACCCAACCGCTCAGGGGCCTCAAATTCAGCAAGGGTCTGGAACCTCTGCTCGAGATCTTCCATGGAGCTCCAATAAAGAGCTACCTCCTGCTGGAGCATCTGCCAGGGTCAGAACACAGGCAGGGTGGTCCTTCATCTCTCTCACATCTACCCCCAACACAACCTACGCATTCATCCCCCCAAAGTGTTCATTCAACAACTCCCAGGCTTATCTCTCTACCTCTCCACTCATTCAGTTACCAGTGTACTCCTCCATCTACCCACTCATCCGTGTTCATCCACTTAGCTTCACCCATCCGCCCATTACCCACTTAGGTTTACTGTTTTACAAAATGAAGATATGCTCTCCACCCCTAGGGGTCTCACTACTTAGCAGGAAATAGTCAATGGCGGGAAGCTTGGGACAAGGATGGGGAGGTTCAGGAGGCATCATGTTGGACCCCAACACAACATGTAAAGATGGACTAAGCTGAGCAAGCCTGTCTGCATGCCCGGCACACGGAAGCTGCATTTGGCCAAGCCTGCAGACATACCCCCCCCCTGGGAATAGCTCACTGAAAGTCCCCAGCCACAAGACACCCCAAAACAGTGACCACTGAGGCACACAGGAACATATCCAGGAGATTTCCATGACAAGAGGCAGGAACACCCGGAGCAGAGGCTGTGGAGCCTGTTGGTTCTAGGAGTGTGCTCTGGCCTTCCTCCCTCCCTCCTCCTTACCAGGGAAGCGTGTGGGAGGGGGTGGGTTTTAGGATGGCAATTGGGTTAACAGAATGGATGAGGTTTAGAGCCTCAGAGAAGGACACCTATGAAGGACATGGGGTGGCCTGGAGCACGTGACTGAGGAGTAGGAAAGGGCTCAGAAGAGATGAAACGAAGAGACAGAGGCACCCCAAGTCTTCATAGAGACACGAATGCGAATCAGGCTCCAGATGGTGATACACTCCTGAGTCACAAGGCTGGGCTGTACTGGCAGCAGGTGTTCAGGGAGGAGGGCGAATCGGGAATTGGGTGGGTGGCGGATGGGGATAAGAAGGAAAGAGCAGGGTTCTGTGTTTCAAGACGTAGAATGTGCCCTTCAGAGTGTCGCAGACCTCCTCCTGGCCCACTGTCACCCGTGTGGAGATGATCAGGACACAGTACCTGGTGTTTCCTAATGAGCCCACTGGTAGCTTCCTCATTACTGCCGTAGTCCTGACTGCTTGCCAGAGGCCGCTTTTCCTCCACCCAGGTCTCCATCTCTGACACGTTCAGAAAGTACTGCGATGAATGACAGTGACTTGCCCTGTTGATCTTACCTGGGACCCTTCATCGCCCATCCTGGTGACCAGCAGCCTGCGAGAAGCCTCTGGGCACTTATGGGAGTCTTAGCCCAGGGCTTCCATCACAGGCCTCCCTCCCTGAAGTTCCCACGAGCCCTCTCTCCCATAGCTGGTCCGCTATTCTGCAGACTCCATCCTCTTGATCTCCTACCTGCTGGACAGTGACAGCCTGTTGCAGGCAGTGTGCACGTTCTTCACACGCCTGCTCCAGTCCTGCCCAGTGGCTTTCTAGCTTCTGGCACTGTTCCACGATATGCTGAGCTCGAGGGTGCCCAGAGGCTGCTAGACGCTGACCAGAACTTAGCACCCTGTACATGTGCCTTACATGACCTTTCACCTCAGCCTGGAGCATCTGCCACAGAACAATGGGAGTCTCTTAGCCACAGATGTCCAGATTAGGACCACAGAGTGTCTCTAGTTCTAGATCACTACAATAAGGATACCTGGAGAAAAGTGGATTTGGAAATCAGGACACCCAAGGAGAACAATTTAGAGGCCAGGACACCCTGAGTGGTGGCAGGGGTCTTCAAAGGTCAGGGAATGAGATGTTGGGGGCGTGGCAGAATATACATGGTGCTACTACCTTGTGCTTTCGTTGAAGGCTGTGGGCATCATGCCAGCACTGGGCAGGGCAGTTGAGAGCGGCATTGGGCATGTGCTCAGCTGCCCATGTGAGCTCCAGGTTGCTAAGGAGATTAAATTCATACAGCTCAACTGAGGCCTGCAGTTGCTGGTGTTGGGTGGCTAGCTTGCTCTGCAGGGACTTGAACCTGGTAGAAGGAGAGAAGATAAATAGGATGGAGAAGGAGCCAAGACCAGGTCATGGTCTTTTCCTTATCCCCACCAGGGACCCATGAGGAACAAGGCCGGGGAACAGAGGGAAACCTCTGCAGACAGAGAAGCAGCATTGGGCCTTCGTGGTGCAATGTCCTGCTTAGGACGCCTAACTCTGTCCTGGCACTCCCACTCAGAAGGGAGAGAGTGGATGCCTAGGTCCCCTAGGTGCCACTCAGTCCTTAGGTTCACAAGGCGTGTGTGGAGGGTGAAGATGGCATAGCCACCTCTGGTGACACTTCTGGCTCTCCTCCAGGATGGTCCAGGAAGTGAATGCATTGTGGGTCTGAGAGATGAGGGCATCCATCTTGCTGGCCAGTGCCTGGCTCTTGTCCTCTAGCTTGCAATGCTGTCTCTGCAGCCTCCGGCTGGAGCACAGGTCCTGCCCGGTTTCTGTGCTCTGCAGGGCTCCCTCCAGATGCTCCATTGTCTCCTGGACATCCTGGGGCAGGTGACAAGAGACTGTATTCACCTTTCCCTGCAGCTCAGCAGGCAACCCTGCCGGGGGCTCTGAGTCTACAGAGTTCCCAGCCTCAGATTCACCACAGAGCCATCAGGTCCTGCCAACTGCTAGTGTGCAAACCAATTATACATCTTCTCTGGGCAACTTGAGTCGTGATAATCACACTCTAGACACACAAAAGCCACTCCTGTGGTGGCCTACTGCACCTTAGCCTTCTCTTGGCCAGAGCTCTGTACAGGACTTCATGAGGACAGTCTCTCCGGCCCTTTCTGTTCTGCCCAATCCCATCCTGTCCCAGCCAAATCCTGGCCTTCCTCCTTGTGTTCCCACCCCCACCCCACATTCCCCAGGGACCTGTATTAGTTCTAGGAGCTGGTCCTGCTGTCTGGTCTGAGGCAGCCTATCCCCTCGATCTTCCATCTTGTGGTTCAACTCTTCCCATTTGTGATTAAGGCTTTGAAGTCTGTCCTGTATGTCCTCCTGTGCATATGGGTTGCTATGCAACAGTTCTTTCCCAGCCTGGAATGGAGACAAAGGTCCAGGCCACTTTTTGATGAGCTGCTAGGACAGCACCAGCCACAGCCTACTGTACCCAGGGGGCAGGAGGCAGGTTGCTGGCTACAACAGCTTTCCACTAGCTGCCTGAAATGGTGGCAGCTTTTGGAGCTGATTTGAGTGTCTATCTAGGGGGACACCCAGCTAAGTGCAGGAGGCAGAGGGGACCCTTCCTTCAGTGACTGTGCTCCATAGAAATAGGCAGGGCAGTATGTGTTGGGGATCTGAAGACAAGAGGGCCTTACCCCTGTCCAGCATCCTCACCTGCTGTAGCTCTTCCATGTACCTCCGAGAGGCTAATAGCTCACTCTTAGTTATTTTGCGCCACTTGAGTTTCTGCAGAATGTTGCTTCCTGCTTGGGAGCGCTCATCAGCCACCCTGGGCCACTTCTCCTCCATCCACAGCATTAGGCCTTCTTCAGCCTGCTTCCATTCCTGCCCAAGAACCAGGAGAGAGGGGGTCTCAGAACCCAGGACCTAAGGACAGGGCTCTGTGGGGAAAACGAGATCCAGAGCCAATTCTCGGGTACAGGGGAAGGGGGTAGAGCTTGGATTGTTCTGATCCCCAAATGGGGCAAGGATATTGTGCCCAAAAAGTAGAAATGCCGGTCAGGTGCTACTCTGACAGATGACACCAGATTGAGTGTGGCTCTCTTAATCTAAATAGGTTCTTGAAGGCCTGGCCTGGCTAGAGAGTCACACTAGCTCCTGAACACGCATCAGTGTTAAGGTCTGAGGCTGTTTCCCTTCACCCATGAAAACCCTGGCATGCCAGACCATGAGGGCAGGTATGTAGTAGGATAAAGGGGGGTGGTGGGGGGGTGGGCAGGTGTTAGTCAAGGAGCCCTTCTCTGAGGAGCACAGTGACCACAGCTGTGGCTTCCTTATGGAAACAGCCAAGAGCTGTGCTTCAAGGCTGGGGACAGAGCTCTGTAAACAGGATCACACTGCCTCAGTGCTGCTGGGGATGTCTGTCTCCTGCAGAGCAGGCAGTCACCTGCAATTGGAGGGAAGCCAGCAGCTGGACCCTTCTCTGCTCACTCCTCTCTTGGACCCTGGTCCACTGGGCCTGGGCACTGTGCAGCAGCTCTCTGATCCTGGAGTGTGGGAAGAGGAGAGGGCTCTTCTCTGCTCTGAGTGCCCCCCTCCCCCAGCCCAAGCGAACCCTGCGCCCCCAGTCCCCCAGCCTTAGACAGCAGTGGCCCGCCCAGGCGCTAAGAGATGCAGCAGGCTCACTTGCTCACGGCAGCTGGATGGCTCAGAAGCAGCTTCTCACCGCGTGCACGGAGGGCCTCTGCCCGTGATCCCAGGGTGCTGCGGAGCCACCCCAAACCCTGGTGCTGCTGCAGCAGGCTCTGGGCCTCCCTTATGTCCTCCTGGTACAGAGACCTGAGGTCAGCCCATCCTCAGGGCCTTCCTGCCCATCTTCTGGACCCAAGGAGGCCCAGCTCCCTCTAGGGGCAGTAGGGTGACACTTCATTTCTACTTCCCGAACGTTACCCCAAGGTTGTCCAGCTGCAGTAAGGCCTCATGGCTGGCACAGGTGGCCATGAAATCATCTACTTCTTGGCCAAACCCCTGCAGCTCCAGCCCCTCCCAAAACTTCTGCTGTCTCTGCTCCCACAGAGCCTTCAGCTGCTGGCTGTGCTGGCCTAGGAGCCTTAGAGCGCTGGCCACCTCCTGGGACTGTGGAGAGTCTGAGACTGCCACCGGCTGACCCTGAGCCTCCAGCTGCTGCAGCCTGAGAAAAGCAACAGACAGAGCATCAAACCACACCCATCCCTTCTCATGGCCGCTTCAGTCCTTCATCGCAGAGCCCTGAAGTGAGGCTAACTGGCTGACCAGTCCTATCGGCTCACTTTCTCTAGGACAGCTGTGCCCTGGCCTATGAATAAGACGGAATGCAACAGGCTCAGCAAAGTGCTCACGACCCATGTCACACCCTCCCTAAGTAGATGGCTAGTGGCATGCTGGGACAAACACAGCTCAGATCCCTCAATCCACACACGCCTGCTGTCAGGGTTGCTGGACCCTTTGACCCAGCAGAACAGGTGCCCTTTAGGATAGATGCTGCCCCCACATTCTGGAAACAGGTGGCATGCATGGCCGTGGGAGGCAGGAAAAGCCAGCACTTCCTCTAAGCTGCTGCAATCCTAAAGTGGCTCGGTGTATGTGACAGATGGGGGGCAGATGCTTGTTTCTCAGGGCCCACTTGATACCCGTCAGGCTCCTTGGAGACGGCAGAGCCTGGGGGTTGTACATGGTGGCTGTGTTTGCTCACAGAGCTGCACATCACTTCTGAAGGAAGTGAGGGGGTAGCCATCTTAGTCCACTGGTGGGTCCTGGGCCCTCTGACTGTGGAGGCCAGTAAATGTACTGGTCAGAATGGGAAGCTAGACTTGGGGGGACATTATCATCTTCCCTGTAGGATGGTAGCTGGGCTAGAACTGAGAGCCTCTCTGGCAGCTCAGTGTCCGGAGGCCTTTCCTAAAGTATGCAGGTTGCCTGACGCAGGCTTGGATATCTCCTGCAAACCTGCCTGCTGTACTATGCTAGATACCGGTCTGACTCATGACCCTGGAAACCACATTGCTTTGGCCTTCCTTTTATGAACTTGAAAACCTCAGATCTGTCCTGACCTCTCTTCCCACAGGCAGGTCTCCTCCTGTAGGGTTCCATGCCTCCTCAGCGGCCGCAGGGCTGAAGCCTCAACCTGCCGCTCCTCTTTGCTGCACAGCTGAGCCTGGATGTCCTCTGCCCACAGCAGCAGCTTCTGGCTCTCCTGGAGGATGCCTCGCTGAACCCGAGCCACAGTCTGGACCTGGATCTGCCGGGCCACCTGCCCTTGCGCTTGCTTTAGCAGTGACTGCAGCATCAGGACCTGCTCCCAAAGCAGCCTGCTCTCTGGGGAGCCTGACTCCATCACCCTGCGGGATTTTAACCGCAACAGTCAGTGCCCCAGGCCTGTGTCTCTTGGGAAAGTGGTGACAACTCTGAAAGTCCACCCCTCCCCTAGCTAGACGTTGCACAGGCATAAGGCTCTCCCTTTCTCTGAGTGTCAGAAGCCAGACCCCATCCAAGGCTTTCTCAGGGGTCCTAATGAAAGGACAGAGGTTGCGTCCTTGCCCAGCGGTAGACCTTGCAAGGTCCAGATTGGGGCCTGGGCCTTGAATGAGTTAAGGTTTCAGTTCCTGGGAACCTGTCTTTCCCCTCTGAAAAGCTGTGGTTATCAGTCCTAAGAGAGCAGTGTCTGGGGTATCCTGTGTTCTCTTGCCAGCATTGTCTGATTTAGCTTTCTAAAGACCTTGGCCATTCTCCCCCTGCACATAGCATATAAGACACTGTACTTCTTCATAAATCTGCTTGGCACATGGAAGCTTGTGCAAAGCCCAGCCCTGGCTTTTATGTCTCCTTTATCATCTCACCTCCTGGGCCCTCCCATTTGAGGCTTGTTAGGGAAGAATGACCTGCTGGTCCGGGTCATGAGAGCACGTTCTCACATCAACAGTCTCTGGCGGCTGCCCACACCCTTTCAATAGCCTATCTTGGCCATCTCCCATCCCAGTTCCTGTGCCCTTCCTCATTTTAGTTTTTTAAAGATTTATTTATTTATCTTATGTGAGTATACTATAGCTGTCTTCGGACACACCAGAAGAGGGCATCAGATCCCATTACAGATGGTTGTGAGCCACCATGTGGTTGCTGGGAATTGAACTCAGGACCCCTGGAAGAGCAGTCAGTGCTCTTAACCACTGAGCCATCTCTCCAGCCTCTGCCCCTCATTTTATTAGAGCTTCCCTCTGTTCTCACTGTTTCCCCGGCACCATCACCACCCCAAAGCTGGCCATACTCTATGGTTGCTCTTTGGAGGTAGGAGATCTTCTTCTCCAATACCAGGACCTTCTGCTGGGTCTGCTGTAGGGTATGATGGCTGTCCCCAGAGCTTCTTGTTCCCAGAGTCTCCAGCCTGCTTATCACATTTAGCAGTTGGGCTTGTATGGGTTCAGACTCCTGTAAAAGACTGCACACCTCCATGCCACGTGTCAGCTGCAGGAGTTTCTCCTCCTTCAGGGCTTCCAGCTGCTGCCACCTGAGCAGAGGATCCAGGGATGTATCCAACACAGGAACACCTCCCATCTACCCCGCGACACACACCTATCTGAGGCCTTAGACTGGGCCTGCCAGGGCAGAAGCCTCCAGGCTGGTGGCCCTCTGCTCTCTCCTCACTGCCTGATACCATCTAGCCTCTCCACCTGAGGATGCACCGAGCAAGGTCCTGTCCCACCCTGCATCCCCATCCCTTATTGTCACCACCTTTGCTTCAGGTCCTCCTGTTGTTGTTGGATTTTCGAGATGTGTCCTGGACATCTCTGCTTCAGTTGTTCAGCAGTGTTGATGGCCTCTGCCCAGTGGCCTTTTCCAGTGGCCAAGGTCATGAGAACATTCTGAGGCAGAGGAGGAGAGGGGGGAGAAAGAAGAGGAGGACCCAGACCTCTGGAAGGCTGGCTCTTCTCTCTCTCCGTACCCCTTTTGGGTGACAAAGGACCTTGGGATGCTTGGCTCTAAGACATCCCGCTCACTTTGAGTCACTAGCCCCCAGAGTCAGACCTACAGCCTTGGACCCTCCCCAGAGAGGACCAAAATAAATATGGTGGCTGGGACAAAACCGTTAAGCAATGCCTCAGTGGTGGAAACTCTGGTCTCCATTACCTCCGTGGCTTACCTCATATTTGAGTTGTATGACCTCTAAGTTGTGTCCCTGGGGCTGCAATGTTTGGAACAGTGCGGTCTGCTTCTCCAGCCAGGACTGAAGCTCCCTACAGGAGCTATAAAAGCTAAACAGGGCGATTGACTCCTCCAGTCGGGTCCTGTGAAGCTGAAGAAGAAGCCAAGGTCGGGGTGTAGGGACAGTACCCCACGGGAGGGCAACCAGAGAGGTCCCAGGTGTGTCCCTGCCTACCCAAGCCACTAAGGATCAAGTCTCGTCTCCACAACTGTGCCCCTTGCTATCTAGCAGAGGGATCTGGTAAGAGCCAACAGATGTCATGACAGACCCTTTTGGTTGGTCTTATTTGCTCCAGGGGCTTCACCTTGCTCTGAAGCTCCACGCGCCTCTCCAGGATCTGCTTATCCTCTGCCCTACTGGGCTCACAGCCTAGGCCTCAGCCTTCTCCACTGCCCCACTGGTCTCAGGGCTTAAGCCTCAGCCTTCTCCACTGCCCCACTGGTCTCAGGGCCTCAGCCTCAGCCTTCTCCACTGCCCCACTGGTCTCAGGGCCTCGGTCTCAGCCTCCTTCACTGGGCCTATTCCCAGCCTTTCTTCAGGACCCAGTTGGCTTCTCTAGTATTGCCTGCCCTTGGATCTGTCTTAAGTCTCTGTTTAATATCTTTTCCTTAAAGGTGCATCCTGACTCCAACCTAACCTGCATAAGACCGCCAAACCACAGCCAGTTAAATGCTTGTTGACATCTTGGTAACACTGTTAGATCCTTTAGAGTAGGAATCATGTCAGTCGCTGCTCTGCTTCGGGGATCATGATATAGACTCTAGCTCAGTGGGTCTCAACCTTCTGAATGCTGTGGTGACCCCTAATCATAAAATTATCTTCATTGCTACTTTGTAACTGTAATTTTTGCTGTTATGAAACGCAATGTAAATTATCTGATATGCAGGATATCTGATATGCCACCCCTGTGAAAGGGTTGTTCAACTCCCAGGGGCCATGGCCCACGGGTGGGGAACACTGCCCTAGCTTACGGTAGGGGAATGACTAGCCTCCCTTCCCTTCTCTTTCTTGTGGTGCAGGGAATTGGCCTCTCGGGCCTTAAGTACACCAGGCAAGCATGATTTCCCTTTTCTGGGTTTTGGTCATGGACACGTGGACTTATGCAATCTTCCTACCTCGCCCTCAGAGCATCTGGGAATAAATGTGCCACGTGTTCCACTACGGATATTTCTTAGATATTTCTTAGATATTTCTTGGCATTACCTTTGCCAGGGCCCTAAGCTTCTCATAGGTCTGGCTCACGTCAGCCTGAGCCTGGAGTATGGTGCTGGAGTTGAAGTGAACGTCATTCTCAGCCTGCAGAACTGTCCTCGGGCCTTCTCCTAGAAAGCCCAGGGCAGATAGCACCTGTGTAGGAGGAAGGCCATGTGTCCACACCTAGCTCCTACCAAGTGGCAGGATCACCACCAAGATGGGGTCTGTGGTTGTACCTGGGGTTTCTTCTCGATGCTGTGGATGATGGCCATCCTGCTCTGACTGTCTCCCAACTCTTCAAGCTTCCAGGTATTTGGAGCCTCTTCTGGAAGCCAAGAGACATACACTATTATGAGAGCACAGGACTCAAGGGCTGCTTGGGGCCTTCCTCTTCCCTACTCACTACAAGGTGATCAAGGTCATTTTGGTACCTATTGCTTCCCCGTGCCTGGTTCTGTGTGAAGAGCTGTTAGAGGCTAAAAGGATTGAGCTGGACATTCCCGCTGAGGCTCATGAGTCTCTCGGGACTTCAAAACTCACAGGCCCAGAACAGGTAGGACACTATCCAGGGTTATACTTGGGGTAGGCAAGACCTGTCATCATGTGTAATAAGTACCATGGCTGTCCAGGGGGAAGAAGGGCCAGATGGTCTGGATATTTAAAGAGGGAAGGCAAGGCCCACTGGAGTCTGTCCAAGAAGGAGCATTTGCGGAGGGAAAGGCATGGTGCTGTGGTGGCAGCGGGTAGGCAGACAGAAGACACAAGCCAGCACCCCTCTCTGGGAATGAGAAAGCATGTCATCTGTATTTTTCTGTCCTCTGTCCCTGGGAGAGGGTGGGTGGCAGCAGCAGCAGCAGCAGCAGCAGCAGCAGCAAGCAAGCCATTGTACTCAGGCATTGTTAAGAATAGGCACAGAAAGGGGAAGAAAGTATAGAACTTGAAGGAAGACCTAGAAAATCTCAAACTCCACCGAGTTCATGAGACCATCTCATCTAAACTTCGCTGGTGTGACAAGCCCCTTCCTGTGGCTGTTTAGAGGCAGGGACATGCTGCCCTGGGCAATACAAGCTGTGTCAGATAACTCCAGTTACTTCTGTCTGCTGAGCCAGAAGTGGTCCTGAAGAAAATCTGGGAACAGACACCATGGAGGGGCTGAGGCCTAAGCCCCGAGACCAGTGGGGCAGCATGTGCCTTTATCCCCAGAGTCCTGAGCTCAAAGCAGCCTCCCCCCAGCTTCTTCCATTCGGGTTACAGATGGCCCAGACAGCCACAGGGAAGATGTACGACCTTCTCATTGCTGACAGACTTCAGACTCTCACTGCAGGTTATGACCTTGTACCTCTGGAGAAGAAGGCTATCTGCTGATGTGAATAATGGCTGCCTGGTGCTGCTAAAACTTGAGTCTCCCCCTGGGGTCCTCCAATGGTGTCTCTGCCAAGCCTTTTCCAGTCTTCTGGAGGTTCCTCCTATATAGAGGGACAGAGGTCCTGTTTAGGTGACCAAGTGGCTTCCCACCTGGCAGAAGCGCAAACTCTGTAGCCCTCCTGCAATAGTGGGAAAAGCAAAGACTGAAAATGCCAGGAGCCAATCCTGGTATCTCTGCCTTTGCTTACACCAGATAGGGATAGAGGACAGGCAAAAAGGCACCAGAGAGCTCCCATTATTTAACAAGTAACACTCAGGAAAAGCAGGGCTGGAGACACAAGAAGGAACCACTATTGCCCTCTGCCAAAGGAATTGTGATGGTGTAATGCAATGCTAGGAGTGAAATGTCACAGGCCCGGTGTGTGTGTGTGTGTGTGTGTGTGTGTGTGTGTGTGTGTGTGTAGAAACAGCCTTGGACAAGGAATCAAAAGGCCTCTTTGCTGGAGAGTCGTTAGGTCATAGCCTGTCCCCATCTCACCTCAATTAACTCATTTGTAAAGGCTGGTGGTATTCTAGCTGCTTGCTAACACATAGATATGTTTTTAAAATTATTAATTATGAGATCTGGGAGTAAACTTAAAAGGCAAAGGCCAAGCCGGGTGTGGTGGCGCACGCCTTTAATCCCAGCACTTGGGAGGCAGAGGCAGGCGGATTTCTGAGATCGAGGCCAGCCTGGTCTACAAAGTGAGTGCCAGGACAGCCAGGGCTATACAGAGAAACCCTGTCTCGAAAAACAAAACAAAACAAAACAAAAACAAAACAAAACAAAACAAAAAAAAACCCAAACCAAGACAGGGCTGGGCAGAGAAAAGAGAGAGGGGTGTGGGGATTTTTTTAATGGTTGTCAAATTAAGGAACTGAAGTGACTTCGGGATGAAGGTTCGTGAATATAAAGCTTTTTTGGAAATGTTCTTAAGCTGTGCTGGGCAGACCGAGCCAAGCCCAGATGTTACAGAGAGAACTTCAAATGACCTATGACTGGAGATACTGGCTGGAATCAGGGGTCTAGGTTGGGGGATGTTCCATCAGCTCTGGGCAGGGCCATCAAGACTTTCATTGGGGGAAGAGCGTGTAGCACTAATGCTCTGGGAAGATCTCACATTTGGTGTAGGAGAGACAAGTCTGGATCCTTTCCATGTCCCCGTGTGCACCATGTGTGACACTAGGGCTGCGGCAGCCCGCGCCTGCTCCTCTAGCTCGCGCAGCTCCGCCGCGAAGGCGCGCACGTCTTGCTCCAGGCGCAGGTGTTGCAGCAACAGGGCCTCGGCGTCTGCCTGGTCCTTCCCGCAGGATGCGCTCTCTAGTTGTTTCTGCCGCTGGAAAAGCCAGGAAGCTGCTTCGGCCGAGTCAGAAAAGTACTGTGGGGAGGTAAAAAAAAATGCTTAGAGCTAGCAGGTCCCAATACATCCAGGCGCCTAACGTCCCGTCCCGCTCCGCCCCGCCCCGAACGCTCTACCTGCCCAATTAGCAGTGCTGTTTGCAGCCGGGCGCGCCGCCTTGCGGCTCCAGCCCAGAGCAGCTGCCAGGTTCCCTGCACTGCTTCTGCCCTTTCCAGTGGATCTGGCTGTGTCAGGGGCTCTCTGACACTGAAGTTGCGTCCTCTCTGCATGAGATCTACACACACTGCCTGGTGGCGATGGAGTTCTGTTTCCAGAGCCTAGAAGGGTTGGGGAGGATGGTGAAGGGAGGGAGAGGGTGGCTCCTGGAGTCCCAAGCCTGGCTGGTAAGGAGGTCGGGATGTCACAGACCAAGGGAGTGGAGACCTTGTGTTTCTGCAGAGCAGTAGCGATCTGAGTGAGGTCCCGGTCCAGGACCGCGGTCTCCATTAGCTGTCTGTGCTCTTGCAACCAGGCCTCCTCCTCCTCACAGCTGCGCAGAAACTGTGCTCGCTGGAGGGTCTGCTCCAGCAGGGTACGTCTGGGGGACAGAAAAGACCATTAAGGGGCTTGGGGAAGAGCAGAGCATGGGAAGGGGGTTGCCCACTTGATCAGACCTGCCCCTTAGGCATGATTTTCCCAGAATGGCTCAGGGGTCGTGTCGAGGAAGTTTCCAGACCAGAAGGATTTCTGCTTGGGCAAGAGATGATTAAAGTTACAGGAAAGGTCTACAAACAGTTGAGGAGTTGAAGCAGACCCTTACCGGGCTCTGACAAGAGACACCAGGCTGTGGTGGAGCTCGGCCAGTGCTAGGGCTTTAGCCTGCAGCACCTCCACACTGGTACCCTGGGAGTCTAGCTGGGTGGTCTGGTGGACAAGATGAGTCACATGGGTCCTGTGGGCTGACACCTGGGCCTCCAGCAGGTCATGGCTCTGCAGCAGCGACACTATTTCTGCCAGCTGTTGCCCATAGACTGTGGAGCTGGCCAACACCTGGGCAGAGATGAGTGGTCAGTGCATTGCCCGGTGCTGGGTAGCTGTGGGCACCAGTGTTGGGAAAGGACCTCCCAGAGTTCAGCAGATCTCCTGTCCACCTGCAGCTCCCCAAGCTGGTGAGTGACAGCCTCCACCCCCTGCAGCAGACTCAGCACAGCCTTTGAGTCTTCCATGCGCTTCCTCTCCTCCTGTAGACACCGTAGGAGCCTCCGCCAGCGCCCCGTGATCTCCTTCTGCCTAGATAATAAGAGGAAAAGGTAGTCTGCCTCAGTTGGGGCAAGGAAGCTTGGCTGCTCTGGAACAGTGGCACCTCTGGAGCCAGGGTAAAGTATGGATGTGAACAGCCAGGCAGGGGTGGTTGAACAGAGTGTGTTCATAGTCAGAAGGGAGCCTGGAAGGTTGAGATTTTCACACACACACACACACACACACACACACACACACACACACACACACACACACACACACACACGTCAAGTCCCTATCTCTGTGGATGAAAACTGTCTTTCCAGCCACATAGACTAAAACCATGTCTTTTTTGTTTTGTTTTGTTTTTTTCGAAACAGGGTTTCTCTGTGTAGCCCTGGCTGTCCTGGAACTCATTCTATAGACCAGGCTGGCCTCGAACTTAGAAATCCACCTGCCTCTGCCTCTCTCTGCTGGGATTAAAGGTGTGCGTCACCACTACCCGATGTCAGTTTTGTTTCTTAACCCCAACCTGTTTTCGAATCCTGTTTGGTACTATCTTAAAAATATATCCATTGATTTGGGAAGTCACAGTTGTAACCAGGATACAGGAGGAGAGGCCTAATTGCCGGTCTCAAGGCCAGCCTGGTCTATATAGTAAGTTCTGTCTCTGTGATACCCTGTCTCAGAACCAACATAGAAAGCTGTGTTCAGAATGCCACCACTTTGTCACCTCACTGCCTTCCACCAGGATTGTTCACCAGCTTCATAACTAAACGGGTCTGCCCCCTTCTGTGGCAGCCAGGTGGTCACGGGCACAAAGGTTACAGTGTCTCACTCCTCTGAGCAAGACTGTGATTGCCTAACTTTCTGAGGAAAAAACTCAACCAATGCCTTTGCTTTACTACTTAAGGCCCAGCCTGACCTCCATCCCTCCCCTCCTGGCCCCATCTCCTGTGTCTTGGTCATGTGACCACGCCCCACCATTGCTACTTTTCAACCTTGTGAGGAATACCACCACTTTGGTGTACTGTTTTAGATGTTCCCTCTGCCTAGGACAGTCTGTCCTCCATACATCCCTGACCTATTCCCTCACTATCTCTGGTCCACTTCCACCTCCAGAGGCTCCTCTCTGGTGAACTATGCCACACCTTCCTGCCTTGGCCTCTCATTGTCGTGGGCCTCTTTATTTTTCTGAGAATTGAATCAAGGACACTGTGCATGGCATTCATATTCTGTCACTGAATTAGACCTTCACTTTTTGCTTGTTTGCTTTGTGAGACAGGGTCTCATTTTGTAGCCCTGCACTCATAGAGAGCTGTCTGCCTCTGCCTCCCGCTGCCAGGATCAAAGGTGTGTGTAGCCACACCTGGCCTGGGCCCTATTTTTAAAGATGCTCTCATGTAATTTATTGATTTATTTTTCTTGTTTTCCTTGCAAGTGTTTTAAGCTTTAGGAGGGAAGACATTTTTGTTTGCCCACAGCACTGCTAAATGTTTGATAATAGTGTGTAGGGATACAGTGGACACTGAATAAATGCCTGTTAATTGAGTGTGTTAGCCTTTCAGAGCTACCCAGGAAGAACCACGCTTTGCCAGAGGAGGTAAGTTATACCTGGTCCATGGGAGATCGATTATCTCTTAAGAGTGAACTTTGACTCCGCAAACCACCTCACCCTTCTGTGTGTCGTAGGGAGGCTTTGGCCTTTGTGAGGATGGGTCTACCTGCTTGGAGCTCACCTGCGGGCCATATCCGCCCAGCTGTGATACTCTTCCTGCCGGAGGATGTCTGCCATCTCACCCAAGGCCTGGAAGCGCCCTTCCTGGGGCAGGATGGCAGCCTCCAGAACGCTCAGCCTCTGAGTGGCTGCCTCCACTGTGGCTGGGTCGGTGAGGGAGGCTCTGGCCTGGTCTAACATCTGCTCTACGTCATTTAAAAAGCTTTCCCGGTGGGATGCCTTGCACTGAAAGCGGCGGGCCAGAGTGTCCAGTCGCTCCAGCTGTAGCAGCCTTTGCTGCATGGCCTGGCTCCTGCAGGCCTCTGCCCTCTCCAGTTCTGCCCAGCGCTGGGCCAGCTCTGCAGGGCCCAGGCCCTCTCGAGGTAGGAATGGCCTTCGGTTTTGGGCTCGGAGTGTTGTCTGCAGCTGGAAGAGCAGGGCCTCTGTGGCTCCTCGCTGCTGCCACCGAGGTGGCTTTTCCCGGGCACGGAAGGAGGCAAAGGCTGCCAGTAGCTGGCGCATGGCAGGCAGTGAGTCTGGGAAGTCCCGAGCTTCTAGCTGCATCTTCTTCTCCTCAATCCAGCAGAGCAGGTCAGCCACCAGTTGCTTGTATTGTGCCTGCAATACCTCCGTCTCCTGCAGCTGCAGCAGGATCTGGGGGGCGCAGAGCACTAGTGAGGGTACACTCAAGGGTGGGCCTCAGAGTGAAAGCCCCCTACCACCTAGTGCTAAGTGCCAGCCTAAGTCGTCCCCGTAGGCTGACACGCCTTCTCTTGGCTGAGGCTGCACTAAAATACCTCCCCTCCCACTCTTCAGAGGGGCAGGGGCATTATACATACACAGACCCAAGACACGGCAGCACTCCCAGCACTCTCTCCACAACTGGCCTGGGAGCACGGCTTGCCTTCTTCCACCTAATCTTGCCCCTTTGACCTTATCAAGGTTGTACCTCTCGGTTTTCTTGCCTTCTCTTCCCTGTGCCCCACTCCCTAAATCAGCTTTTAGACCTTGATTCAACACCGTCATTAAGACACTAACCCTGAGGACAGCCCTCCAGGTCTCAGCCTCTGCCCACGCATCCACGGTGTGGTCCCCTAGAAGCATGGATGCAGTGTAGTGCCTGCCTGTCAAAAGACCCTCTTCTAGGCATGGCCTTTAGGACTTGGCTCTGTAAGCCTTTTAATCTCATTACAACCTTAACCGTTTTTCGAGGGCAGTGGAGGCAGAAGTCCAGAAAGGGTCACTGCTCTCGTGGCTTCTCATGTACGCCAGGCACCGTGCTAGGTACTTTACTAACACTCCTATGGATGCTCAAACAGCCTTCTATCATTCACGAGTTGTCACCTCCATGTCACAAATGGGGCACAGAGAAGTGAGGCCACTTGGCCAAGGCCATGGAGCCATAAGGCACAGAGACAGCCAGTCAGATAGACCTGCCTCCCTTCATTACCAACCTTAGCCAGTCTCCTCTGGGCCGTGTGCCCCCGCTGCAGACGGGAGAAGTAGTGGTAGTACTGAGACAGGTAGGTCATGATGGAGCACTCATCTGGATGCAGGGCTGCCACATCCTCAGGGTCGAGCAGCTGGGCAATGCCAAGCTGCTGCTCAGCCACTCGGAAGGCAAAGGAGAGGTTATACAGAGGGCGGTCTGGACTCAGCGAGCCATAATCCAGCAGGTCCGGCCTGGGCAGAGAACAGGAAGGGTCCTCAGAAGAGCCTTTTGGTCTGCTTATGTTAGCCATCCACTGTTATTGTGACTGTTTTCCTCTGATCGTTCTGCAAGCCTCAGGCTAGAGCATAAGCAGGACTTGATAGGAGGGAGGGTTACTGTAGTAGAAGGGCTAGATCACAGGACGGGGTTGGGGCACCCCCAGAAGGAAGACACTAGCTAGAGAGAGGGCAGGGAAGAGATGAAGCACAGTAAGTAGAAAAGGCAGGGGTCAAAGGCAAAGCTGCCCACTCTGTGGTGCCAAAGGGAAGGGGGAGGGGCAGGCCCAGAGCAGGGCTCAGACCTAGGTACTCTCTATCTATGGCCCATTGGCCCTTCTCCTCCCAGACCCAGGGCATAGAAGCTGTGTGGAGGAGCAGGCAGCATCCCAGCCTGAGGCCCTGGGCTCAGAGCAGGGAGGCTCGGGCTTTAAGATGCACCTGTGAGCGTGGAGCAGGGCATTAAAGCCGAGCCCGTCACTCCAGCTTCGGGAGAAGTCAGTGATGTCCACATTGGTGTAGCCGGCTGTCTTCCGCTGACACCAGACCAGCAGGGCTTCCTTGGCAGACAGCAAAGCCGCACTGGCCCCAAACTCCTCCTGGCAGGACAGGGCAATGTGGTTGATGTGTAAGGTGACTGGAAGGTGAAGAACCTTCAGGGATGCCTGAGAGACTCCATGAAAGGGATGATGGGGGAAGGCCAAAGGAGTCTCTTCTGATAGCAGCCTTTATCTCTAGAACAAGTCTCCAAGCAAGGAGCCTTGGATGGATCCTCAGGGCAAAGGAAAAGTCTGATTTAAAAAAAAAAAATGTTGAGGGATGGTGACTTAGTTAGTGTAGTATATGTGACCAGGAACACAGAGGCCTATTTTTAGCACAGTGCACTTTTCCTTTCTCATCCTTTCCCACCTCATAGCCCTTCCTCCTAATAAAGCTAATTCCTGAAGAGTAATTACGTGTCTGCTTCTCTCATGAACAACAGCCCTTCTGATGGGCCAGCCACAGGCCTGAGGCCTCACAGGCTGGAAGGAGGGGCTCCCTCTGTCCTGCCACCAAGCTCCCTGCAGGCCAGGCTTGGGGCCTTTCATTTGAGCTCTCCATGGGCAGTTACTGTACCTTCATACACCGTGGAGGTGGAGTCCCTTTATATATTTAATTTCCTCTGGTGGTGCCAGTGATGTGTGTAAGAGAAGCTAGGACACTGCCCAGGATCTCAGCTAACCAGGGAAATGGCCTGAGGTGGCCGCAGAGGACCCTGGGAATCGAACTCAGGTCGCCAGGCTTAACTGCAAGTGCCTTTACCCATGGAGCCAATCCATGGGCCTCCACATGGTGAGCTTTGAGAGGCCTTCTCGGTGTGTCAGATCCATGACTTTTAAAATCAGGGTCTCAATCTCCAGCTTGTCTTGCCCAATGGACTGGCACGGAGCTGAGGGTGGTGGTTAGAAATTCATAGAACAGGAGCTGGAGAGATGGCTCAGTGGTTAAAAGCACTGATTGCTCTTCCAGAGGTCCTGAGTTCAATTCCCAGCAACCACATGGTGGCTCACAACCATTTGTAGTGGGATCTGTCGCCCTCTTCTGGTCTGTCTGAAGATAGCTACAGTGTACTTCTATACATAAAATAACTAAATCTTTAAAAAAAGAACTTCATAGAACAGAAACTTGATAGATATAAGAACAGTATGCTTATGTTTTCTGAGCCAGGTGTAGGGCCAAAGGAGGGATAGGAAAAGATGGAGACCATAAAAATACTGTTTCAGTGGTCTTCAGGATCAAGGGGACATTGCAAACTTCTGAGCTGGGGTCCCTTTATATATCTAATTTCCTCTGGTGTCATGAAGGTGGCAGAGATTCCGTGCTAAATGACAGTCGAAGAATGGCAGTGGCTGATGTCCAGCCACTCTGCCTCTCACCAGCGAGTACTAGCCCCCAGACTGTAGGAAGAACTCTAGCTCTTCCTTCAGCACATGGCACCATCCTGGGCCCTTTGCCCCTGGATGAAGGGTGACTACTCATTCACTCAGCACCAAGGGATCACCAACATGGGTGGAGTAGCTCTGCCCCAGGGGTCTGAGATGAAGCCAGGGCTGGGCCATGAGGCCTGGGAGCCTGAGACATACCCTGTCCAAGGAGATGTGGGAAATCTGGAAACGCAGAATGATGACCCAGAGGAGTCCCAGGATGAGTGACTGGTCCCCATCCACAATGTTCTCTGGCCCGATGAAGGGAATGGGCACCTGTGGGCACAGTTGATTGGGCTAAGCCATGAAGCCTATGGTCCTGAGAAAACTGGAGTCTAGGAGGACGGGAGATGGGAGGGGCCTGCCTCTTCCAGCAGAGGTCCTACAGGGAGAGTAGGCAATGAACAATGGCAGGGGAAAGATGGCTTTCTAATGGCTGGGACATTGGTCTAAGGGGACATTCTCTAAGGGGAGATATACTAGATTGGGCCACTGGGTGGAGGACCCTCAAAGGTGGTGCAGAAAATGAGAGTTCTTAAGTGAGCTAAATAGACACAGCCAGTGCCTGTCTCCTCCTCCTAGCGTTGCTGCACCTCAAGGGGGTGCCTGAGCCACTGGATCACCCCCAAACCTCAGTCTCCAGCCAGTGTTTCACCTCCAACTGAGCTATCAGAAGTTTAGAGTTCCCCAGCCCCACCCAGCCAGATTCTCCAAGCCCAGGCCTAGGCCCAGGTGCTATCATCTGCATCTAAGCAAACTGTGAGTGGCTCTGTGGGTCATAAGGGTGAAACCTCTGGTCTAGAGCTTCTTCCTTAGGAGGAGGACTGATTAACTCATGATGAGCACACATCAGAGTCTAAAGAACCTGCCAGTTACCCTCTGGCTCCATTGTCTCTACTGAATCATGCCACACCAAAGCCGAAGAATTCTGAGATCAGCTTTGCTTAAGGCAGCTCCGGTGCCCCATTCTAACACAGGACTTGGTGTCCTCGCATAGGCTGGCTGTCTCCGAGGCTTGAAGGTGTTATCTCTCAGGTGTCTGCATGATTATTCCCCTTTCTTCCTTTAAGCCTCTAGTTTGGTGTCGCTTCCTCAATGTGGCCTACTCCAACCACCTTACTTGAAATTGAAACTGCATTTTTTTTCTCCCACCTAAACATACACATCTGCTCCCATCCCTGCCGTGGTGGGGGTGTTGGTTTTGCTCCCTAACACATCCTCAGTTCTTAGCATATACTATGTAATAATGATGAGCTGAGTGAACAAAGAAAGGAGCGACGTCCTGTAAGACCAGACAGCTGGGAGCTGATCGCCAGCCCTGCCAGCAGAACTTCAGTAGGCATCGCACCCTGTGGGTGTATTCTCTTGTGCCCCACTGGTCTCTGAAGAATGCACCCATGAACTTCCCTCTCTCCCTGACCCTCTCATCCCTCTGTGTTCACCTTAGCTCGGGGCAAAGGAAAGCTTGTGTCCTCCTTCCAGGCTCTCCAGAGTCAACCCTCCCAGCTCTGGGTTTAGCAATAATCCATTGATCAATGAACTTGATCGCGGCAGGAGGAAATCAGCAAATATTCAGGACTTTGTTGTTATTGTTAGTGGTGGTGTGTGTTTACATATGTGTATCTGTGTTGGGAAAACACACACCCAGTTACCACCCTATGTTACAGGGTAGCCCCCACTTGAGATCGTCCTGCCTTGGCTTCTTTCGTGCTGGGATTAATGATGTTAACCACCACACCCAGCCTAGGAATTGCTCAATAACTGACTCTAGGGGAAATCAAAGCTGTGGCTTAACTGTGCTTGGGGTAACTCCCTTGTCTGGTGTTGACTACAGTTCCCTGAGCTATCTAGAGCACTGAGGTTATCACCTCCACGAGTGTCAGTGACCTGCTGTCTAATAAGCTCCTAAAGAAGCCGGGTGTGGAGCTATTCCTGTATTTCTAGGTGTCCAGCTTTCTGAAATGGGAAGATTGAGAACACTCAGGTCCTTTCCCTCATTAGACAGAGATGCTTTCAGTCCGGAGAGGGTTTTAGACTGTTCCTGCTGTGGCCAGCTGGTGGCTGTCTAAGCCAAGCATACAGGGCAAGGAGAACTTTGCTACACCCCTCGCCACCTCCTCAGCTGCACTTCTGGTACTCAAGCCCGGATCTCCTGCTCTGCCTGAGGCCTGGGCCTCCTTTGATGACCTCTGGTTCCTCTCACCCAGCCCTTCAGCCAGAAACACCTTCCCAGAACAAACCTTGGCCCTGAGGAAGGCCAGGGCGTGGCTGTTGTTCTCCAGGAAGTGCACGCGCAGGCGGCCCGGACTGGGCGCTGGTAGGGCCTCCCCAGAGATAAGCTCCAATAGCCGCAGTAGGTGGGCACCGTCAGCAAACTCTGTGTACAGGTTCTGGATCCTGATGCCCACCTGAGGAGTGGATTGAGGCAGATGTGGGGTCAGCCCAGCATCTCCTGCCCACCCCACTTTAAAGCCTGGGAGGGGTAGGCCAGAAATAGCTACAGGTAGATGACTCTACAGCAGACCCCCAGGTCACTGGTCAGAACTGGACGTCCTCAGACCTTGCTTACCCGTCCTAGTCGGAAGATGTTATTGATCCAGTTGGTGAAGGTCTTCTCCTGCATGTGTGTATGCTGAGCCTGGAGCTTGCGGACATGGCCTATCTCATACTCAGAGTCCATGGCCAAACTTGAACTCAGAAGGGCTGAGCTTTGGGCCTGGGTCTTCTCGTCAGGGACGCTGCGGCTAAGGAGGTGGAGGGTTGATGGGACAACCAGCTTATGAGCCTTAGCTCTTTGAGGGTGAATGGCGACTGGGCATTTCCCTGTGTCTGGAGGTGGTGGAGGCATGGGGGCTGGGAAGTACTGTGGAAACTGATGATCCTTCTGCCAGGAGTCTGAGGCCCTATCTTGATACACTGTCCCCATGGAGACAGAAATTACGGATTGGAACCTAAGCGAGTAAGAGGTCTGACTGGTAGCCTGCACTTGAATGACCCAGAGCCACCCCTATCCCAACTTTCCAGACTCTACTCTGAACACCTACTGCTATAGTCCTAGCACCACAGCCATGGCCCCTGCTCTTTGGCGGACAGAAGGGAGCTAGGGTTGCTCACCTTGGCAGTTGATGTCCGGGTCCTCATTAGGAGGTCCCACTGCTGGAATGGAGATACAAAATAGCAAAGCCTGGGGAGTGAGGGAGGGAACCAGAAAGGTCAGGCTGGAGGCACAGTATGGCCCTCCCCTTTGCCAGCCTGTCAGCACACAAGCAGCATTGTCCTCCCACCTGCTACAGGGCGGGACCCAGACAGGAGAGGGTGGCTCAAGAATGCTCTAGGCTCATTGCTAGGGGGTCTCCTCCTTTATCCTCTACCCCATCTCCTGGCTGTTTCCACTGTTGGCAGGTGAGGAGGGTCTTGTTGGCTCTAGTGAGAACATTGCAGGATGCTGAAGTCTAATGAGAGGTATCCATGATCAGGATTTCTGGCTAAAAGCTGTAGACTCCCTTTCTCTTCCACACCCATCCTAGGATGATTGAAGGAGCCGTCTGACAGCCTCTCTCTAACTAGGAATAGCCACAGGAAGCTGTAGTGTCTTGGGCTTAGATTCCCAGGTCTTGAATAGATCTGGGCCACAAGCTCAGCTTAGCTAAGTATTGAGAAGCCAATGACAGATTTATTGTGGCAGAAGGTACCCAGGGAAGCAGCTCCTGCTCATAGCTCCTCTATGAGCAACAACCCCTTCCCACAGGCTTCCTGTCAGTAGTCTTGACCTCTTCTCTCAAAAGCCTTGGCCACAGGGACACTTCCTTGAGGTGCTGTAGGCTCCCCCACCCTCACCCCAGTCTTCAGACATTCACACACAACCATCTCAGAGACTGGGACCCAAGTTCAGTTAGTTATAGGTAACCACCGGGGCAGGTGCTCGCTCTTCCTGACTGCAGCACAAGCCCTCTGCATGGGCTGCCTGATGCCCCAGACTTTGATCAGCTCTAAGGAATATTCTAGAAGAAATGCTACAGTCTTCCAGGCCCAGTTCCTGTTTTGCAGGGAAAGCCTTGTCTTCAGCCATAGCACCCTGAAGGTGCCCAGTCTCATCTGTAAGGGAAAGCTTCATCGGGAAAGCCTTCTGGGTTTGAGGGGCTCTGGCCTCAGCTCCTCCAGGTTTGTGAGATCTGAGGTCAGACAGAACTGTACCATGCTTTGTTGGTAGGTTTAAGCAGAGGTGACTGTTTGGTTGTTAGATGTGGGGTTGGAGAAATGGGACTGTGGTCAAGGGCACTGGCTGCTCTTCCAGAGGATCTGGATTCTGTTTCTAGCACCACAGGAGGCTTACAGCCATCTGCAACTCCAGTTCCAGTAGATCTGGTGCCCTCTTCTGGTTTCCGAAGGCACCAGATAGTCAGGCAGTGAACACACACCAGACAAGCACTTGTACACATAAAGTACAATCAATCTTTAAATAAGATATTGTTGGACAGGATTAGAGGACTGCTCTCCTTCCCATGCCCCCTCCCCTGGCTCAGCAGCAACTAGAGCCAATGCATATTGTACAAGGGGCAGCTCCTCATTGGCAGTGAGTGACGAAGCCCTTGGTGAAAAGGTCAATTGGTCTTTGAAATCCTTGCCAAGAGACTGAACTTTCTGTTTGAGCTGGACTGAATGATACATACAGATGGGTGAACTGGCCGTAACTGAAAACAATCTAGCAGGAACAGGACTTCAGGTGCTGTTTGCTCCAGCATCCCAAACATTGTTACTGCAGATCTGGGTTTCCTATGCCTCGTTCAATACCTCCTCTCTGCCAGCCCAGAGGGACTATGTGGAACATCTTCCTAAGTGCTGGGGTGGTACCTGTTGAAAATGGGATGAGGAAAACACATGTATTTTTGAACTGGTATCTGTGACTAGGGGGAATGAAATACTCCAATTGGCTTAAACTAATCTGGATCCATCCAGGAAAGAGGGGAGGAGTCTATTCTACCCTAACCTCATGCCTCTGGATGATAATAAAAAAAATATGTTGTGCTAAATGACAGTCCAGGCTGGCATCTTCACAAGGGTACATGGGTGACAGAGGAAAAGCCCAACACCTTCTGCAGGTGGTATACACCTGAGAGGCACAGGACCTTGAGGTGCACCCCCCCTCCCCAAGTACTACTCACAGTCCTTCAGTGTGGGCTTTTGACCTCTCGAGTGGAGTACGAGACCTCTTTCCCAGAGAGGATGAGGGAGGAATTAGGGTCACAAGGGATGGCATGGAGAAGAGGTATACCTCTCTAGACTCTTGCATCTCCTTTGAAAATGGACCCAAGGGACCACTTACCTCTTAAAAAGTGGACACAGTTACAAGAAGCTAGTGGCAGTGGGGATTGACACTTTTAAATGAGATTTTAAAGGATAGAGGCATTGTGTGATTTACATTGCTAAATACTATGTGCCTGATACACTCTTGAACCAGGGATGACTTGAATAGACTCAGGCTGTTTTGGGGTCCTGCCGGTAGGTTACCTGGCCATCTGCCTACATAACCCTCAACAAGCCCAAGTGCAGTTTCTTTCTCCTTGGGCTCAGCAGGGCTTCACTGGGAGGTGACGATGGCAGGACCCAGCGGAAGCACTTACTTCCCCTCACCTGCAGAGGGTCTTGTGATCCAATGTGTGTGGTAGTTACAAATAGGCTCTTTAGAACCAGGGAGAGCACAAGTAGGTGTGTGTTTCCCCAGTGTGTAAACACTCTGAGGTGGCTTCTTTGAAAACCAGGATGATACATTATGGTGGGCTACATATGAAACGTCTGAAGGCGTGGTCAGTAGAGAGGTGATGGGATCATAAGGGTTCTGAATTTATCCACAGATGAAGGTGAAGACAGGAAAGCAGGTCACTGAGGTGCACCTTTAAAGACCCCGTCCTGGGTTCTGCTATTGGCTGCCAAGAGGCAACCACCTCCTCTGCCGTGTGCTCCTGCTGCTATGGTGTTCTGCCTCATCCCCAGCTCACAGCTGACCTCTGCACTGAATAACCTCAGACTATTGGCCAATTTAAACTTTCCCTCCTTGAAACTGAATTCTGTCTAGCATTTCTCTGACACAGAAAACCGACATGAGGATGGGGCAATACAGAGTGAATGTATGTGTGAGGTGGGAGGAGTATTTGAACAGTCTAGGAACTGTGCATTGGTCCTGAGAAGACACAATCTTTTATTTTTATCACCATTTCTGTTTTTTCCTTCTGGTAAAGTTATTATGAAGAACAAGAGAATGTAACAAAAGTAGACCCATGGTTTCTTTTTGTTCAAGAACATCACCAGGTCAGAGCAAGCTTAGCTGCTAGGCATCTCCCAGCAGAAGGTGGAGAGGAGTGGGAAGGCAGATCCCAGAAATCTTAGCCTGCTGTCCCTAGAAAGGCCTCCTCTGAGGCTCTGTACAGAAGTGACTTGGCCATATCTACATTGAACATACGGACGCATTTTAGAGACAGACTCACGAGACATACATTTGTGATTATATTTAGGTAGATATATGACAACTGTGCAGAGAAAGCAGAAGACAACTAGGAGGAAAGTCAAGACCTCCCAGGCATCACCTCTCCATGGACACTGACACAAATACAGTTACAGCCCCGGGATCAAACATTCACCTGTGTGTGTCCAATTAATAAAAACACGCTTTCAGAGTAAAGCAAACACTGTGTTTCTCTTAAAACCATTATTTAGAAAGTAAGATAGGAAGTGTGAATGGTGGCGTAAGTATTCTGTTTTACACAGACTACCATAAAACAAACGATGTAGTTCAGACTGGCTTCGAACTCATGGTAATCCCCCTGCATCTGCCTCCCAAGTGCTGCGAAATGGGTGTGAGCTCTTAGCATTTTCTCTTAAATCCCCGGTTCTGACCCTGAGGTTGCCAGATGCAGACAATTAGGGATTGGAGTATGTTTTTGTGAAGATTCAGGGATGCTGTTCAGATTCATTCATTTCTGCTGCTGTTGGTCATGTGGTCACTGCTGCGCTGTGATTCCTACTTCGTAAGTGATGGTGACAGTGTTCTTCTGCTGGGCCACAGAGCAGGGTACAGTAGGAGGCAGCCCCTGCGGCGCCTGACTAGGTGGGCTTGGGAAAGAACACTGAAGAGGCAGAAGTAGACCAATCCTGGCCCAGATAGGCACTCCTGATGTGAGGTGTCTAGCTTGGAAGAAAAGGTATTACAGAGATTTCTTCAGAGAGGCTACATCTTGTGAGAAAAACATACCTGGACACAATGAAATGCATTTCTTTCTTTAAAAATCAAACAACATCATCAATCACCAGGGCGCTGGTCTCTTCCACTCACAGCTCAGGATGGGGCTGCTCTCGCTTTACCTGGGTCCGAAGGCTCTGGGACTCCACACAAATCAAGACAAGCTTTATTGAATTTAAATTCTGCCACCTACCAAAAAAGCTTTGGGGACATTCAGTGGTTGAAGGGCACACAGGTCTTGCCAGGGGCTGACAGTTTGTGAATTATGAATTCCTAACTGAGGGAGGCTTGGCAGGGTCAGGCAGCAGGTGCTGGGACAAGACAGGTTCTCCTTGCCTGGCTGCCTACTCTGATGGGGACTGCAGATGGGCCCACACAGACATGGCACATCCTCTTTCAAACCTGGGTATTAGTCTTCTCTTTGGTTTTTAATCTATGGAAGGCAGAAACTCTCTGTTCTGTTCCTTTTCCTCTCTAGATAGAGCAGGAAACACAGTAAGAAAAATAAATTAGGTCCTTTGCTGCCTCTCAGTGCCCCCTGAAGGACAAAGAGGCTCATGGTAACTTACTGTCCAGCACAGCTCTGATGGCTCCAGTGAGTCCCTGGCTCAATCCCTGAGTGCCCAGACTTCGACAGCCTGTGTCACACCTACATTCTTCTTTGGATAATTTTTTTTTCTTCTTATTCTTTGATCTCCATATCTATATACTGCTCTTCTCAATATTTTGATAGAAACTTCAGGATTTTAGAGGCATAAAGACCTCATCTAGTGTCCGGGATCTGCCCTCCCTGCCCTACATATGAGAAAACCGAGTCACGGAGAGGACGGAACTTTGGCCACGGACATTCAGCGAGTCAGTGGCAGAGCAGACTTCAGGCCCAGGCACCACCCCTCCCACCCCAGCTGTGGGCCCTCAGTCAGCCTTTGGCAGGGACTTCCTGTGGGAGGGGGGCACCAGGTGTGGGGGCAGGCTGTTGGGCAGCTCGTAGCCGTCCAGCTTGATCTTGATGAGGTGCTTGGCCAGCGCGAACTCCTCCTCGTCTAGCATGCCGTCGCAGTCGCAGTCGGCCAGCTTCCAGATCTTGCCCAGGACACTGTTGGGCAGCTTGGAGGTCACCATCTCCTTCTTGGCGTTGACACCCGATATCTTGCCATTGATGGGTGACAGCGTGTAAAAGAGTTCGTCATACACCGGCTTGTCTTTAGCCACGACCCACTCTTCCTCATCGGCCCCCTCCTTGGCCCCCTCCCCATAGCCCTGGTTGAAGGGCCCCTCTGTGGTGCCATCAAAGGCGCCGCCCTGCACCATCTGCGTGGGCATGTTCATCTCCTCCTGGCTGATGAGGCCCATCAGGGATGAGATCTTGTTGGTCAGCATGTTGTCCACAGCCTCGATCAGCTTGGGCTTCAGTGAGTGGAACTTGGTGAAGTCGTAGTTCTCCAGCTGCTCCTACAGGAGGGAACCCAGATCTGGTGTTATGTTCTCTGCAGGAGGCACTGGAGGGAACGGGATTCCCACCACACCCTGGGCCATTCAGAAGGCCTCTTTGCTGGGGCACCCATGTCCAATCGCCCCAGGTGCAAGAGGGGCTTAGAACAAAAACAAGCTTCAGGGTTGAGATGTGGCTTTTCTAGAGTAGCTGGTATCTCTGTGGCTGCAGGAGTTACAGCAGCCTCCTATGCCTGTGAAAACCCTTTCACCTGCCCTTAATGCGGAGAATGAGTTTGCTCTCAGAAAGGTTCTGCTAATACGTTAGTTACTGCCACACAATCCAGAGAGTCGTGGAAAAGGGCAGAGTCACAACCTTTTTCACAATCACGGGCTACCCCGGTGAGTAAAGACGAGGGGCCACATCTGCTTTATCTGTTCTTTGTTAAAAACTCGGGGACCATATTTAGAAAAAAATAAATAAAAACAAACTCCCAAAGACTATTATTTGAGAATGTTGTAGCTGGCTGTGTGTGGTACCATGTCTCATAATCCCAGCATAGTAAAGACTATAGAGTTGCTGCAAGCTCGAGACTTTCCTGGTCTATAGAGCAACACCCTGTCTCAACTGCCCTGGTTTCTGATGCAAAGCACTTTGGTTTTGGATTATTTGAAGATACCAATGCTACTGCTTGGGGCACAAGCTTCTTGGCTTTAACCTCTTAGGAACGAACCTAGGAGGCTCCCGCACTGGAAACTGTAGGGGAACCTCACAGAGGCAGCACGGTCTCTACACCGAAGCTTCTCCAACAGGGTACCTATCGGGGCTGTGGGGATTTTGTGCCTGTAGGCTAATCAGTTATTTCAAAAGTATGGACAAATGAGCACAAGTTGAAACCTAAGCAGCAGGGTGAATATCAAGCCAGGTCACAACAGGTCTCCACCTCATCTCTTGGAAGAAGTGGCCTGTTAGCAGAGCACAGGCTCTAGAGAGGGCTGGGAAACTCAGCCACTGTCCTTCCAGGGTGAAGCCAGCTTCCGGGCAGGAGGGTCACAGAGGCTCTCTGGGTAGTGATAGAAAGCCCGTTCTACATAGTTTCTCTTTGTTTACTTGTACATCCATACTCGTACATCCACCCACCCACCATTATCCATCCTTCACGAAGCCATCAGGTATCCACCTCTTATCACTGCCGTTATCGACGGATATACATCAGGCTCTCCCAGGCCCAGGGATGGGCTCTGCTTTAAAGGAACCTTGGTCAAACAGGAGGAAGACACCAGGAGTTCAGTGTCGACTTTCAAAAGAGCCATGCAAAAAGGATAACATGAAGTAGAAAGGAGAAACCCAGTAATCAGAAGGGAGAAGGGATATCACATAGGTGTCTGAAGTTAAGGGAAGCTGCTTCCTTCAAACACATATGACTCTTTGGGCACTCCGGGAGGTAACTAGGACCTCATTTATTCATTACCGTGACATGGGACTATAGTTGAACTTTCTCTGGCCTTGAACAGGGAGAACTACCTAGGGCTTAACATCAGCACACTTAAAGATCTAATGAAAAATGGTCTTCCAAGTAAATGCAGAAACATTGAGAAAGAGTGTGTGAATGTATGTGTGTATCTTGTGTGTGTGTGTGTGTGTGTGTGTGTGTGTGTGTGTGTGTGTAGGTGCATGCCTGTGCAAAGAGGCCAGGGGCAGCTGTCAGGCATGTTATGTTCCTCTATTGCTCTCAGATTATTTGTTTGAGGCAGGGTCTTTCCCTGAACCTTGACTTATATTTCTCTGGTAGGAGAACAAAAATTGTGATCTCCAGGGTGTGCGGCAGGGCAGGAGTTCTGAGCTCACATTTGGAAGGAGAGCCGCCCCCTAGCACTTAGACTGTAGAGGGGACAGAGCAGCCTATTGTGTCTTCAGAATGGACCTCCCAACACCTGCAAGCAGCCAGCATTGTGCATTTAACCTGCTGTGATGAAACCCAGTTGTCTGCACCTGGCCGGGCCCTGGAACAGGCAGGCCTGCTATGTACAGTGAGTTCTGGTTCTAGGTCCTGCGTGCTCGCTGGTTGATTAGAGCCACAGGATTCTAATCACCTCCACCATCAGCAACAAACAGTGCTCCAGTACTCAGCCCTTCTGCTGACAGTGTCACAGCGAGGGCGAATGAGTCAGCTGCTGAGGAGGGATAGAGGGCCTTCCTACACAAACATTCCAAAGTGCCTGGGTAAGGAGTCTGAATTACCCTGGGTGCAGGGACACCTATCCCATCCTTGGGGACTGACTCTCAGTCTTGAGCACACAGGGTACCTGTGTCTGGCAAACAGCCATGTGGGGATGACATTTGCCCAAACTGCCAGCCTGCAGAGGACAGGAATTCTGATGGCAGCTGTATGAAGAAACAAAGAGCAAACAGCCACAATTCTGCAGGAATGACTAGAAAACAGCAGCTATGTCTGCCCAGAAAGCACACAGGAAATAAACTGGTCCCTGAGGTCCTCACAGACCAAGCAGAGGTGTGAAGGACAAGCTGTTGCCCCTCAGCAGTTTTCAAGCATGTGATAAGGCAGAGCAAGGGAGATGATGGCTCTGCTGCCCTCTGCTGTTCAGGCAGTGCAACTCATCCCCCGGAGAGGAGGGGGGTGTTGGGGGTGGGGTGGGGGGTAAACTCTTCAGGCCAACTGAGTGTGCAGTAACAGCATGGTGTTTCTAGTGTTCTCAACTGGCAGGACAGTCATTGTGTAAAAGGCCAGATTCCTTTAAGACAGACACAGAGCAACATGTGTTGAAGTAAGGGGCTGTCCAGGTGATCAGCCATCTCTATGGATTGGCTAAGTTCTGGAAGCTGTTTTAGGCTTCCTATATATTTTCAGTTAATATCAGTTGTTCTTGGATTTCTGATGGGGTTGAAAAACCACATAGTCTCCTAGCCAACCCAGGCTTTTTACTTTGATAGGAAGAGTTTTGAGAGGATGGTTTTCAGTTGGCATTCAATCTAAAGCCAAGGCATAGCCAGATGTAGAATTATAAGTCTTTTAAGTAAGGATAGATGACAGAGGTTCTGTTTAATTAACAAAGATGATGGACTGGGTGTTAGGTCTCTTGTACTTTATAAATTACAAAATAATAATAGTTATGTTCAATTATATCTGAGACAAAATAGTCTTGTAATTGGACAGAAAGGGGGAAATGCTGTGGAGAGCCCTGGGGCTAATTATATTTATGTTAACTCTGTTATCCTGTGAGTGGCTTCGAACAAGGACTGAGTCAGCACTCAGGTGATTTCCTGTAAACCTGCTTCCCACCATAATTTGTGAAATAAAGGAGAGCTGATGATTGGACAGATAAAAGGAAGGGTGGAGCAGAAGGTTGGGAGAGAGGAAGGAGAAAATGGAAGAGGGAGAGGATGTAGAGGAGGAAAAAGAAAAGCGGAGCAGAAGCACCTCAGGGAACTGGAGAAACCACAAGTCTAAGGGGTCTCATAGATGTGGAAGACGGTGGTAGTGTAGCGGGAGATCTGCCCAGTCTAGGCGCACAGCATGTATCCATATTAACTGTGGTGTGTTTTCATTGCCGGGGCATACCTGGGAGATTTACCTCAACAGGCCCATGTTAATGTGCACAGACAGATACAGGTTCAGGGTCTATTTCTGTTATGGGAGCCCACCTAGGGTCATGTGAGAGGCCCAGAGGGATGGAGTGGAGCTTCCGGGTCTTAGAGCAGTCACTCTGTGGTTTGGGCAGTGTATCACTAATGAGCACCATGACACACATGGGTATTTTTCATTTAAGCCAAGATACTAAGTTCCCTTCCAAATTGAAGTTCCTTTATGAAGGGTGCAAGGGAACAGCTGTTCTGCAGTTGGGCCATGGAGTGCGGGACATAACCTAAGGTGTAAAAGAAAGTCTCAGCTGGGCAGTCGAGGCACACACCTTTAATTTTAGCACTAACAGGCAGAGGCAGGTAGATTTCTGAGTTCCAAGCCAGCTAAGGCTACAGAGTAACCCTGTCTCAAAGGAAGAAAAAAAAAACTCTCTGGGAAACAACTAACCACCTCAAGTTAGTTATCTTGTGGCCAGAAAAAAAGAATTTCCTTGGGCTGGAGAGATGGCTCAGCAGTTAAGAGCACTGACTGTTCTTCCAGAGGTCCTGAGTTCAAATCCCAGCAACCACATGATGGCTCACGACCATCTGTAAAGAGATCTGATGCCCTCTTCTGGTGTGTCTGAAGACAGCTACAGTGTACTTATATATAATAAATAAATAAATCTTAAAAAGAAAAAGAAATTCCTCTTCCGAACAGAACACCCATTTTATTGCTAGAAAGGAAAAGAATATATCTCTGTATTTGTCATAAAACAAATTCCCTCCTACTTGGTTGCCTAGTCTAGCCTTGATATGAGGGTTTGTGCCTAGTCTTATTACATCTTGTTATGTTGTGTTCAGTTGATAGCCTGAGAGGCCTGATGTTTTGTGAAAAGAAATGGAAAAGCAGTGGACTGGGGTGGGGGTTGGGGGTGGAGGTGGGAGGAGAGGAGGGGACTGGAGGAGGGAGGGGAGACTGTGGATGTATTTTATAAGAATAAATTTTAAAAAAAAATTAAAAACCAACCATTTGACTAGATCCTGCGACCAGATCATAGCAGAAGCACTTGCCTTGACTGCAGACATAAGGAGCTGTCACCAGAACAGTGAGTCTCATCCGTTTCCCCGCACTGGCCACGTCAGCGTTTCATTTATTACAGCTGACCTCACCTCTGTGCTGCCCACTCCTTTCTTCCTCATCTCCGAGGCCAGTGGGGAAGAGAGTCCCAACCTTAGCCACACGTTCACTTTAGCTACTCTCTGCCATGCAGTAACACAACCGTTGGTCTCAGGGTGAAACCTATCCACCTATCAGTTTCTTAAATATTGAGACCAAGTTTGAAAGGAGATTTACATACGAACCTAGTCTTTAGCTTCTTCTGACTCTGTGAGTTCATATTCCCATAGCACAGTGACTCCCCACACAGGCATGCCATACATTCTTCAATCTTCCTGGACCCAGGGCCCCAACAAGCCCCACTCTGTGACTGCGGAATCATTTACCTGTAGACATGCTTTGGGAACCCACATCTCTACTAGATATGAAGAGACAAAAAGAGGTGACATTGTACAGCTGGTGGCTGCGTGCCTCTGAGCTCCTGTCATGTGCTTTATAGGGAGGACTGTGGGCCTGTGCAGATGTAACCAGCTAGGCAATGTGGCAAGGACTCTAGTTTCTACAACCTCCTCTTGACACTGTTATGCGTCTCCCAGTACCTGCATGGCCTTGACCTCAGGGAAGTCCCCTGCAGAAATCTGGTATTCTCGCTGCAGCTGAACATAGATTTCCGGGAGCCTGTAGATAAGTTCTCGCTTCTTATTTTCTTTTCCAAACATATTTGGCATTTCCTTCTTCAGGTAGCTGATGATGTAGGCGTGGACCTGAGGGGATATGTCAGATGAGCATATCACACTTTAGACAAGAGATAAATGAGACCCCATTCCATGCACAATTCTGATCCTCAACCACAAGAGAAGATGAGGAGCCAAGCAGCCTAAGGGCAGCTAGAATGCACTTCCAGAGTTCCAGAGAGTGGCCTGGACCAGGTAATCCGAGAGCTGGATTTAAGGAGGAACCAGGGGGAACACATATGCTGAGACTACACAGGAAGGGTAAGCAGAGAGAACCCCAGTGTCCAAGACTGGGTAAGGGGTCCCAACGAAGTAAGAATGACCACTGGGCACGCCTCAAGGGGCAGAATGCTGTCATCTCCACAGGTGGCACTAAGTAACTTCTGTATGAGACCAGCTGCCTGTGACCAGGCTGGACGAAAAGCTCTCTGGGGAGGAAACGCCCCTAAGGGCAAGCGATCCCCAGCAGGGCTGTCTGGCTTGTCACACCCTTCCCTTACAGTCCCATTATTCCACTTACTTCCAACTTCAGCTCAGTAAGTTGTATTCATTACAAAAGTTTTCTTTATAGAATTTTAAATGTACAGAGTAATTCAGACACCAAATAACTAAGATAGGAAAGGATATTAAAAAAAAAAAAAAAGGAGCAGGGGCTGTCGAGATGGCTCAGCGGTTAACTAACTACTCTTCCAAAGGTCCTGAGTTCAAATCCCAGCAACCACATGGTGGCTCACAACCATCTATAATGAGAGCTGACCTCCTCTTCTGAGGTGTCTGAAGACAGCTACAGTGTACTTACATATAATAATAAATATAAAAAAAAGGAGCAGTGATTTACAAATTAACTACGTAGAATGGAAAATGCTACTAAAGAAAACAGACTTCGTTAGCATCTAAGAGAAGGAGGAAGCTGGAGAGAGTGAGCAGATCTGGGCCATCTCTCAGCTGAGAGCCTCTGGTATGTGTGCACATGGGCGGGGCCAACAGGATCTGAACAGCAGGGCAAGCACGAGCAGCGTACACGGGCCATCTGCAGATGCGTGCGTTGGGCTGTATGACTATTGCTTAGGGACCAGCTTCTTAAACAGTGGCTGTTTAACTGAATGTTGGGGTTATCTGAAATAAAATTGGCAACAATTAAAGCTTTCTGAATGCATGACCAAAAATGAACGCACAACCAAGCCTGTGAAGAACCTGAGGTGCTCACTTGCCCCTGAAGTACTGTGTGACTTCATGGCAACTTTGGTTCTGAACATACAACACGTGTACTTGGCACCAAGCATGATGTCACACCACATACTGACAACAAACTGTCCGAAATACCTCTGCTCCGATCCAGACTGTTTGTGGGTTTGTGGTAATAATGTTTTTCAGTTAGTGCTGGGCATGGTAATTCACGTTTGTAATCTCGGCTCTTAGGATCCTGAGACAGGAGGATTGCCACAGGTTGAGGCCAGCCTGAGCTACACAGTATGTTCCAAGTCAGTGTGGGCTACTGAGTGAGACCTATCTCTCACTTGCCCCTGCTAAAAGAATTCAATAATAAACCAGAAACCCAAAAGATAATTTTTTAAGGTGAAAATATGTGAAACGAAAATATATGAGGATGCAGCCAAGTCCTATTGAGCAAGGGCTTGTTATTCTGTTCAGATCAAAGCTGGTTCTAATAACACATGTGATTCTAACAGCCTTAAGGAGGACTTAAGGGGGCCTTTCGAGGCATCTGAGGTCAGCCTTCAGAGAAGCAGGTTTCCATATATAGGCTTGAGCACTGACATCCACAAAGCCCAAGCAAGGATGGAGCTATTTTTAAAGCCTTGCAGTGGATAAGCATTTACGGGCTCATCACTACACACCACACAGAGACTTTCACACACTTCAGCCTCTATCAACCCGATGAGCTACAGAATGCCAAACTTCTCCAAGAAGGAATTTGACACTGCACGCAGGAAAGCCAGGCCCTGTACATTACATGTGACTAAGAGGAAACTACGTTTTTGGAGAGCTAACTAAATTCCACAGAGCTGCAGTGACCCTGAGAGTCCCTGAGCTCTCCTCGTCCTCACCGGCTCCTTCCTCAAAAGCCGCTTTGTTTTCTTGTTGAGTAAGCTTTCCACATGGGTGGGAGTCTTTCCTATCCTTGTGCAGGATGGGGTCTGACAGTGAACTTGATTCACTTTTGGCTTTTGTCCATCTATCCCAAAGAGAAGTTTGAGATCCGCACAGGTTTACAGACAAATAAAACTAAATTCTATTTCCCAAACTTGTATCTGGGCTTTCCTAAAATAGCTTTCTCTGAGGAATCATGCAGTAAGCTTTGTGTGTCATCTCAGAGCAAACAGACTTCTGGCAGGCTGCCTCCCCACCTGACAAAAGGTGAGGAGGCAAAGGCTCGCCCAGACCACGAGAAGCTCTCTTGTTCCTTTGAAGACAGCATTGACAACATAAAAATAGAAAAACAGCAAAATCATTTAATTCCCAGGCTTTTTGTTTGTATTATTAAAATCTCACATCACTGTGAATGATTAAAATAAAAACATGAGCCCCAGAGCCCCCCGGAAGCCAGGAGAGGAGTGGGACAGCATCAGTGGATGTGTAGAGCTACTAACGTCTTGATTTTGGACTTCTGGTTTGTAGAGAGAACTTGTTTACGTCACTAGGCCTATGGTAAAGCAGCCACAGGACACTTACACATGCTATCTGATCCAGCATTTTCCTACCCTCTAGTCTGGTCCCCTGTGGATAGAATTTTTTTCTTCTTTTCCCCCAGGCTGGGGACAGAGCCACGGCCCTGCTCTATTTATTGCTGAGCTTCACCTACAGCCTGTCCCTTGCCTCTTTAAGAATGAGTGGCCAAGCTCATAAATGGAACACAACCTTGCAGCTGCGGGGATAGGGGTACAGCTCTGATGAACACCCACAGCTTGTGCCACCTTAGGGCCCAAGGTCACTGAGTTCAGTTCTGCTTCTTATCCAGCCCAGGCAGCTTCCTGTCCTGATGCTCAGCTGGGGTTGCGACATGTCACGTGCAAATGGCACTGTGGAGCTGGAGATGGAAGTAGCTGTGCCTCAAACATTTTCCTCTGTGAAAAGGAACAAGCCAGATACTATTCTTAGGAAGAAGAGAATATGCTATTTCTTTTCCCATAAGTTAGCTCAGCAAGTTTGACCATCCACCCCCTACATCTGCACAAGGGTTTTCATTATTCAGTGTCAGAACACAGAGGCATTTTGTGCCTTACTAACCTAGGCCATGCTGGTCTGCTCCAAGGGCTCAGGAATGACAGGGAGCACTACAGGCTGTGGTACTCAGCATTTTCCATATTCATATTCATATTCTTTCTCTCTCTCTCTTCCAACTTCCCTCTTTCCGTTCCTCCTTCTTCCCCCTCTTTCTCTCTCTCTTCTTTTGGTCTTTCAAGACAGTGTTTCTCTGTGTAGCCCTGGCTGTCCTGGAGTTTGCTTTATAAAACAGGCTGCTGGCCTTGAACTCAGAGATCTGCATGCCCCTGCCTAAGTGCTGGGATCAAAGGGATGAGCCACCACATCCCACTCTTTCCCTGTTTATGACTGAATATAGCTAGTTGCACGTGTAGTCACTGGCCCCTTAGTGCTGACTGGAAAGTTTAAAATGTCCATGGGCACTAAATTCCATAAAATTTGCAGTCTACAAGAGCTACTAGCTTTGGTTAGAAAGTAATTTAGGCGAGCCGGGTGTGTGGTGGCAGTGGTGGCACCCACCTTTAATTTCATAACTTGGGAGGCAGAGGAAGGCAAATCTCTTGAGTTCCAGGCCAGCCTGGTCTACAGAGCAAGTTTTAGGACAGCCAGGGCTACGCAGAGAAATTTTGTCTTGAAAAACAAACAAACAAAAACAATAACAAAAAGATAATTTACTTTTATATACTTTGAAGGTTAAGTGATTTTGTAATAGCTAGAAAAGAGAAATACCATGTGCTAAAGGGTCACTAAACAGGGAAAACCAGACAGACCTCCTGCCAACAAGCATTCGATCCAGGGTAGTGAGAGCTGCAGCTAAGTGGCTTCACAAACTAGTTAGAGCAATGCCTTGCAGGACTGGAACCAAGTGGCTTAGAACCCTGTCCTGGGGTTAGTTTGGTGACAGAGGGAGGAAAGTGTATGCATGCCGTGGGGTGTAAGAAAGGGAACCAGCAGCTTGTGGAGCTGGGGGCAGCTTCTAGCAGTTCTGGGTTTCACCCTTAAACGCACAGTGCCTAGTGATGATTTTCCAGCATCCCATTGGCTCTGGCAATGCCACCTCTCCTATACTGGACCAGTTGAGATCTCATCATCCTACTACAATGCTACCTGACAGTTTCCTTGTAGTTACTGCGCTGGCCGATCGTACCCAGTGCCCAGGTGCTGTGCCCAGTGCTGTGTCACACAGAATCGCACAAGCACTGCGTGAAAGGCTCTTGTTGGCTCCAGCTTTCAGATCCAACACCAGGCTTCAAAGTCTCAGCCGCCTGCCTGAGACTACAGACTGGGACAGAGCATGGTCCTGGTCCCAAGGCTCTTCTTTGCTTTTTTAAAGTTTAGTTTGTTAGTTTATAGAGAGGGTCTCAGTATAGTCCTGGTTAATTGCAAACTCATAGAGATCCCCCTGTCTCTGTCTCTTGAATGTTGGGGTTAAAGGTACAGTAAGATTATAGTGGGTTGTTTGTTTGTTTTGGACAGGGTCTCACTGTGTAGCCCTGGCTGGCCTGGAACTCCTATGAAGACAAAGCTGGCCTTGAAACTCAAAGATCCACTTGTTTCTGCTGCCCAAGTGCTGAGATTAAAGGTGTCCACCAATCACACTCCCTCCTTTGAACTTTCTGGGATAGAGCTGCCCAATCCTACAAGGGTTAGCAGTGTAATCCAATACCAGCCCAGTGCCCAGTCTGTCATCTCATGCTTACTTTGGCCAACCTTGCACGCTTGATGAGGTCATTGAGTTTGCGCACTGCAGCCTTCTGGGGCAGGCTCTGGATGTCTCGGAAGAGGTCCTGTGCTTCAGCCTCAAAGAGCCGGCGGTTGTCGGTGTTTTGCAGGGGCTGTGCCCAAAATGAACCAATGTAGACTCGAAGTACTTCAGGTGTGTTGATGACCTTGCCCAGAGACCACATGAGGGCCCCATAGACTCGCATCAGCTGCTGTGTATCCACTTGGTCAGCCTTGTTCAGTACCACTCGGATTTTGTCATCCTGGCCCCGGAAGGCCTTGATCGCCTCTGAGAACTCATCTGAGATGTCCAATTTGTGAGCGTCAAAGAGCAGGATGATCCTGTCAACCCTCTCGGCAAACCACTGTAAGACCTGGCAGAAGTCATACCCTGGTGGAGAAAAAGGTCTGTTAGTATGCTGACAACTTTGGGGGACATAAGTTTGGGGGACAGAGTTCCAGTAAAGAGGGCTGAATCTGTGGCAGCAGAGCCTATGACCTGAAAATCATTTCACATGAGGTCTCCTGGAGACAACTTCACTTGACACTCCTGACTCTGACTTCACCCAGCACAGGTCTTGGATAGGTGGCACAATGGACCTCTGATCTTGACACTATAGACCATGGGCTACAGGGCTGGTCTTTGGACGAGTCTCACTTTTCAGAAAACATCTGCAATGAAGAAGCTTAGAGGCCACCTGCAGTTTCCATGGTGTCTGGCAAGCACGGGAATGGAGGAATTTCTTTTAGTCCAAGTTTATAGAGTGTTGAGAAGGTCAAGGGTGGTCTGGGGAAAAGTTGTGATTGATATTTATCATGAGGACTATTTATAGCTTAAGTGTGTTTAAAAAGTATTTTTAAAAACTGTCATACAGAGTATGGTCATTGCCAATTTCTTTTTTAAAATGGCCAGGGCCACAACAAATTCCACTGAGTGTATTTGGCTACCCACCAATCTGTTCCAAATCAAGTAGTTAAGTAAACACTCCTCCTGAGGTCACGGCTGTCAGCCATCTCCTCCAAGGAAGTGAGTTCCCAAGAGAGGTACACAGGCGGCCAGCAGCGGAGGTTATTTTGCTCCCAGGCTGCTCAGCTGTAGCGTAGTCTCCACTTACACACTGTAGCTAAGCCCTCATCTTGCTGCTGCCTTCCCAGCTCGGCTGCCTTGTTCCCTTCCATTTCTAATGGTTTCAAACTCGTGTTAAAAGTCTAGAGAATGATACAATGAGTGCCAACATAGCTACCATGTAATTTTAACATGGTATCTTGCTTACTGCAGATACTTTGAAAAACCAAGCCTGGTTTATTCAGATAACAAATACCAGACTGCAAAAAGAATTAACTAGACCTTCACCTGTCAACACAGGCAGATCTTTACAAACATCCAACAACAGCAACAGCAGTAACAACAACAGCCTTTATGGATAGGTTGTTGGAGAGAGGGCTCAGAAGTTAAGAGCTCTGGCTGCTCTTCCAGGGGACTTGGGCTTGGTTTCTAGCACTCACATGTCATCTAATAACTGCCTAAATACAGATACATCCTTGAATATCCAGTTCTAGGATATCCAACATCCTCTTCTGGCTTCTATGGGTACTTCATATACAATGGTTCACACTTACATACAAGAAATCACTCATACATATAAAACAAAAAATAAATATATCTTAAAAAGAAAAACCTTACCCTTCATAAACAAGACAATGTTGGGTAGAAATTAGTTTCAAAGACATGACTATAATGTCAGAGATGGTGTCTCATATGCTAGTTCCCACCACTTGACAGGTGGGGGAAGGAGGATTGCTAATACGAGGCCAGCCTGAGTTACAGAACTACCTTTATCCCAACAATAGATGGAGCAATCAATCTATAGATAGCAGACAGATACAAATAAACAAACAACAACAAAAAGATGACTATAGAATGATAATATTCACATAAATGTTAAAAAAAAAAAACCTAGGCAGTGTTCGTATATTCTGCAGTAGAAGCCCAAACTGTTAGTATCAACCTAGGATGCTGGCTGGAGATGGAATATGGCCCTAAGGCAGATGAGGAAGGCTCAGGGAGAATGATCTCTTAGGAAAGATAGAGGCTTGTGGACTAAAGTTTCCACCCCTTTGACAATCAGGTGTAAGGGAGCAGACTAGTAAGGGCTTTGTTTTGGTTGGTTTTGAAATCAACTTATACCTGTAAGTGCCTTGAACTCACAGAAATCTGCCTGCCTCTGCCTCCAAAGTGCTAGGTGGGATTAAAGGTATTTGGCACCATGCCCAGCCAGTTATGTTTTTTAATAATAACAAAAATTCAGAAATGTGTGGCTAGGATGTAGCTCAGTTGGTAGAATGCTTGTCTAGTATGCATGACGTTGTGGGTTCCACCGCAACCTGCATAACAAGGTGCACTGCTATACTCCTGGGGGGAAGTGGCAAGATCACAAGTCCAAGGTCACCCTTAACTACATATCTAATTCCAGGCCAGCCTGGGATATACCAGTCCCCATCCCAAACAAAACAAAATACAACACATACTAAACAAAACTCCAAACCTACTTGAGACACATGGAAGCCCTCCTGTGGCCCTCCATGGCCTTTCCTCCCTTCCTCCCCACTTGGTACTTCTGTTGAAGGCACAGTGGAGATTTCTAATTCTCTAGTATGTCTGGCTTTAGAACTTCTGATTCCTTGAGTGCTCAGAATATAGGCCAGAGTTTACTCTCATTTCTTCAACAACCAGTTTAGACAGAGCAAAAGCCAAGACTTGCTGAACGGGTCACATAGTAGTATGTAAAAACAGAGTCAAGATTTTCCTCTGAGCTCTGGCACTCAAAGGCCAGGCAAACTGCCTCACAAGTTAACAAATACCATTGTCACCTAGACTAGTTAGTATTAGTATACTAGTCAGCCCCAAACCACAGGTCACAGTAGCTGAGCCTCAGCACATAAATATGTGTCCTTCAGGTGTCAGGAGGATGGCTGGGACTGGTTGAGAGAGGGACCTACTTGGTGATTGCTCTATGGGAGGGTGATAGACTTATCCCACTGGTCCTACTTGGTCTCTCTGCGACCAGGATGAGACTCAGAAACACTTAGAGAAAATGCCATGAGCAGCCAAGGAAGATGAGTCACTTTCTGACAAACTCCCTTTCTGCTCGGATGGGAGGGCCCTCCGTGGGCCACCAGGTGTCCTTTTTCTTTGTAGGCTGGATACAAGTAAGTGATCTAGACTCAGACACTGTTACCTTTCAACCAGAGTGGAGGGCTGAACCTCAAAGGAATAAACGATGTGACAATAGGAGGAAAATGTATTCATGAAGGTGAATGCAGTCCTGTGTTTGCAGCCATTCCTGAGCCTAGCTTTCCAACATCCCCATTAACTCTGTGACTGACCTGACCAGTTCTCTATCTGTGAGTCACAACTCTTTCACAGCGGTCTCCTAAGACCATGAGAAAACACAGAGATTTATATTATGATTTATAACAGCAGCAAATTGCAGTTATGACATAACAAACAAAATAATTTTATGGTTGGGGTCACCACAAAAAGAGTCACTGAACGTCTCAGAGGAGTACAGGGTTATATAAGGTGGGGAAGGTTAGTTTGCTCAGTCGCCTGTGCATACCTTTATGATTTTTACCTTTTTAGTCATTTTGTATGATCCTAATTCACTGGCACTCAATATGCTTCTACTGTACAACCATCATTACTTTCCATTTCCTAAACTTTTTCATCTTCCCAATTAAAACTCTAAGCCCATGAAGTAACAAGTCTCTACTCCCTGAATCCTGAAGTCCTGAGAGGATGTGTGCTACTGACATAAGCTGGCCATGTCAAAGACTGTGGGTCCTCAGACCCACAGAGGCACGGCAAAGCCTACCTTGGATGAGAGAAGTGCAAGCACTGACAGTTATCAATATGTCACCACAGCCCCCTCCCAATACTGTACCCAATGTGTGTGGCCTAAAGACTGCTCCTACAGAGAATGTTCCTGCTGAGATTAGCTAATCTTATTCGCTTGGTGCAGCTGTGTGCCATAAACTCTGTCTCTTTGTTTATCTGTCTGTCATGACCCCATTTCCTTGTTCTGCTATATACAATAACTCCACTTCTCTGTTCAATTGCATATAAGAAACATACTGCGCTTCCAGGGTGCAGTGGTTTCTTTAGCTAAGAGCCCAGACCACCTAGTTGTCTGTCTGTGTCTCTGTCTTTTCCTCATTTGCTCACTATCTCTGTCAGGTCTATTCCTAGAGTTATGCTGGATGTAGCATCCTCTATACTCTCAGTTTCTGGGTACAGCATTCTCCTTACTAGGTTTATGAATCTGACTACTATAGTGCTGCATATGAATGAATCATACAGTATTTGTCCTTTGTAAGTGGCTGGTTTCACCTGACACAATCAAGGATCATCCTGAGTGTACCAAGTGTGTGGTGTGTATGCACGCACATATGTATGAGCTTGTGTAGAGGCAAGAGGAAGATATATGGTGTCCTGCATGCTTGAGCACTTTTTGCTTTATTCCCCTGGGACAATACATAATAATATTCAGTCTCTCGCTGAACTTTATTTTTAGCTCCCAAGACAGAGTCTCATGTAGTCTTGCCTAGCCCGGAACTCAGAGATCTACCCGTCTCTGTCCCCAGAATGGAATTAAAGGCATGTGCCACGATACATGGCCCTAAAGATTTTTATGTGTGTCTGTGTGAGCTACACGTGTGCAAGTGCCTATGAAGGCCAGAGGAAGGTGCCAGGACCCTTGGAGCTGGAATTCAGGCTATGAGCTGCCCAAGATAGGTACTGGAATGCA